>NC_138379.1:7762781-7799096 GCF_054177405.1 Leptonychotes weddellii | reverse complement strand
GGGTGATGGGTATTAAGGAGGGCATGTACTGCATGGAGCACTGGGTGTTATACGAAAACTATGGATCGTTGATCACCACATCAAAAACCAATGATGTATTGTATGGTGACTAACATAACATAATAAAATTAAAAAAAAAAAAAAAGCTTCTGAACAATGGTCTTGGCACCAAAAGCATAGGCAATGAAGGCAAAAATAGACAAGTGAGATTACATCAAACTAAAAACTTCTGAACAACAGTGGAAACAATCAATAAAATAAAAAGAAAATCTACAGAATGGGAAAAATATTTGCAATCCATATATTTGATAAAGGGTTAATATCCAGAATATAAAGGAAACCACTCTAATCAAGAGCAAAAACAAAAACAAAACAAATAACTTGATTAAAAAATGGGCAAAGGAACTCAACAGATATTTCTCCAAAGAATACATGGAAATAAGCAACAGGTATATGAAAAGGTGCTTAATATTACTGACCATCAGGGAAATGGAAATCAAAACTGCAATGCAATATAACCTTACAACAGTTTAAATGGTTAGTATATCCAAAAATTTGTTGCCTAGACCAATGTCAAGGAACTTTTTCTCTGTTTTTGTTTTGTTTTGTTTGTTTGTTTCCTAACTGTTTTATGGTTTCAGGTCTAATGTTTAAGTCTTTAATCCATTTTGAGTTAATTTTTGTTAGTGGTATAGATAGGGGTCGAATCCATTTTAAGTTAATTTTTGTAAGTGGTATAGATAGAAGTCAAATTATATTTCTGCATGTAATTATCCAGTTTACCCAGTACCATTATTGAAGAGACTATCTTGTCCCCATTTTGTATTATTGGCTCCTTTATCAAATATTAGTTGACCATATTACTGAATTTTTTGATTAGCTTTAACAATTTTTTGGTTGAGTATTTAGGATTTTCACTATATAAGATCATATCACCTACAAACAGAGACAATTTACTTCTTCATTTCTGATCTGATGTCTTTTATTTATTTTTTCTTGCCTAATTGGTCTGGCTAGGACTTCCACTACTATGATGAATAGAAGTGGTGCAAGTGGGCACCCTTGTCTATTCCTGAATTTAGAGGAGACTCTTTCAACCCTTTACCATTGAGTATAATGTTAGCTATGGGCTTGCCATATATAGGTTTTATTTATTTCATAGGTTTTGGTATGTTGTGTTACCATTTTTATTTGTTTCAAGATTTTATTTATTTCTCTTTTGATTTCTTCTTTGACCCATTAGTTTTCCAGTTGTTTAATTTCCACATATTTGTGAATTTTCCATCTTTTCTTCTGTATTTCTAGTTTCATCCCATTGTGGTTGCAAAAGACACTTGATATAATTTCAATCTTCTTAAATTTGCTAAGACATTTTCTTGACCTAATGTATAGTCTGTCTTGGAGAACGTTCCATGTGCATTTGAGGAAAATGTGTATTCTGCTGTTGTTGGGTGAATGTTCTATGTGTATTTATTATGGTCATTTTTTCTAAAGTACGGTTCAAGTCCAATGTTCCCTTATTGATTTGCAGTCAATTTATTTATTGTTGAAAATGGAACTACTATTTTTGTGTTTTTGTCTGTTTCTACCTTCAGATCTGTTAGTATTTACTTAATATATTTAAGTGCTCTTATGTTAGGTGCATATTTACTTATGATTGATATATCTTGTTGATGAATTAAGCTCTTTATAATTATATAATAACCTTCTTTGTCTCTTTTTTTTTAATTGGAGAATTCAATCCATTTGTATTTAGAATAATTATTGATAGGTAAGGCTCAATAATTTCATCTTATTAATTAATTATTTACTGGCTGTTTTGTATGCCCCTTACTCCTTTCTTCCTCTTTTGCTGTCTTCTTTTGTGAAGGATCATTTTTCTTAGTGGTATACTTTGATTTTCTACTCTTTATACTTTGTAAATCTAATGTAGCTTTTGTTTGTGGCTACTATGAGGCTTACAAAAAATATAGATATAATAGTTTATTTTATAAGTATAAAATAAATGAATGAAATAAGTAAATGAACCTTAAGTTCATTCACATACAAACACTACCTTTTTACTTCCTCTCATCTATGTTTTTGTTAAGTGTTCTTATAAAAAATAAAATATAAGATGGTGAGAGAAACCTTTTGCAGTTAATATGTATGGCATAGTTTGTAGTGATGATTTCACAGGTGTATACTTAATTCCAAACTCAAGTTGTAAACATTAATTATGTACAGGTTTTGTATGTCAAAACAGAAAATCAAAAAATTAAATAATATATGAGCACTAAGTCTGGTCTTTGATCTGGAGTGCCATTGTTTCTAAGTCCTCTTAGCTGACAGAACAAGGAACTGCATGTGTGTATTCTAACCCATGTATATAAACATGTGTATAAATATTTCTATGTGTAACCATCTGCATGTATATTAAGATACACATGAGTTCATACTAACGTCCCCACTCTAATCTGTTACTATAATGACCATTCTAGTCTCCTTCCTTTGCTTATCTGTGAATTCCCTCTCCAAAAGTGAAAAACTTGTGTTCTACCAACCACCATCCACATAGTCATTTGTTCAATTCCAGTATACACATGCATCAGCATCAGAATTGTTAACCTGTAACCTCCTTGGGAAACAACTTTTATCAACTAGATTACAGGACATATGTGTAGTTTCTTTACCCTTATATATTTTAGGCATGTCAAAAATCATTTAGAAATTTGCATGCTATTGAAGTTGGCATTAATTCAAACTACATTGTTTTAAATTTTGGATGTTAAATGTCATCACCATGGTAACCACAAAGAAATATCTCATAATACACACAAAAGGAAACAAGAAGAGACTCAAAATGGTTCATAACAAAAAATCAAGTAAACATAAATGAAGGCAGTAATGGAAGAAATGAATGATGAAAAAGGTGTAAGACATACAGAAAACAGCAAAATGGCAGTAGTTCCTGATCAAAACTAATTTAAATATGAATAGATAAAATCTTCCTAACAAAAGGCAGAGATTAGCACAATGGATAAACAAAACACGATCCAGCCATAATAAAACATGGTGCAACCATATGCTGTGTACAAGAGACTCATTTTAGATCTATAAACACAAATAGGTTCCAAGTGAAAGGGTGCAAAGAGATATTCCTTAAAAAACTGTAATCAAAAGAGAACTGGGTTGGTTATAATAACAGACAAAATAGACTAAGTCAAAAATTGTTACAAGAGAAAAGGACATTATATATTGATACAAGGGTCAGTTCATCAAGAAGCTGTAACAATTATAATCATATATGCATCAAAGAAAAAAGTCCCCCAGGGGCGCCTGGATGGCTCAGTCGTTAAGCGTCTGCCTTCGGCTCAGGTCATGATCCCAAGGTCCTGGGATAGAGCCCTTCGGCAGGGAGCCTGCTTCTCCCTCTCCCACTTCCCCTGCTTGTGTTCTCTCTCTTGCTGTGTCCCTCTCTCTGTCAAAATAAATAAATAAAATCTTTTAAAAAAAAAGAAAGAAAAAAGTCCCCCAATATATATAACAATCATTGGCATAATTGAAGGGCAAACTAATTCTCTAGTAGTAGTTGAAAACTTCAATGCCTCAATTTTTTTTACTTTGTTTATTTTTATTTGTTTGTCCATTATTTGTTTATTTATTGCAAATTATGTAGAATTTAAAATGAATGCATTTTAAGCATGTTGTTTGATAAGTTTTGACAAAGGCATAAACAAGTGTAACTACCAGCTCAACCAACCATGATGGAAATATGGAAATTTCTATCAACCCAGATGGAACTCTTGAACACTTTTCAGGCAATTCGCATCCCTCAGACACTATGCTGATTTATATGAGCATAGAATTTTATCTGTTCTAGGACTTCATAAAACTGAGTATTTTTTTTTGTGTTTGGCTTCCCTAGCTGAACTCAAAAATTGACATTCCTACATTTGGTTGCATTTAGCTGTAGTTCTTTTTTATTTTTTTTTAACTTCTGAACTTCAGCTAAAAGCATTCTCTTTCAGGACATAAGTTTTCATTTTTCTTGGATAAGTGTCTAAGAGCAGAATTGTTGCATTACAGGTCTATTTTTAACTTTATAAAAATACCTGATTTCCAAAGTGGTTGCTGCATTTGTAACTTACACTGAAAAATTATGAGACTTTAGTTGTTCTGTTTCTTCAAGAGTATTTGGTAATGAGATTTCAGTATTTATCAATACTAGTGGCTGTGAAGTGGTATTTCATAGTTTGAATTTGCTACTTTCTGATATCTAGCAATGGCAATCTCTTTTAAATGTGCTTGTTGGTTATTATTTTATCTTACTTTGTGAAGTCGTAAGTGTTTTGCATTTTTGGATTGTTATCTTTTTATTCATCTGTAGAAGTTATCAATATATTCTGATAAAGTCCATCAGAGATATCTAGGGAAATATTTTTTCTCAATCTGGCTTATAGTTTTTTTCTTGTCTTTAAATGATTTATTTGGAAGAGCAGATGTATTTAGTTATAATATAGTCGTCTATTATTTTTTTCCTCTTATTCTTAGTCATTTTTTGTCTTATTTTAAAAAATCTGTTTATCACAGTGTTACATAATATTTTACTATACTTTATTTCTTATACTTCAGCTTTTATTTGTGTATGATGTCAGGTAGAAGGTTGAGGGATTTTTGTTTGTTTGTTTGTTTTTCTTTCATTCAGATACTCAGTTTTTCCCACATCCTGTGTTGAACTTTTTTTCTTTCCAGGTACTTGCCTTGATACCTTTGTCAAAAATTAACAAAGTTTGGACAAATAAAGATGTGGATTAGTTTGCAAATCTTTTGTTGAGATTAATTGTATTCATGAGGTTTATTTCTGTTAAATATAATTTTCTTATACTTTACAGATTTTTAGTAATATTTCCACTTTCATTTCTAATCTTGGAAGTCTTTATTTTCTCTCGTCTATTCTTTATCATTCTTCCTGTTTTAAAAAAAATTTTTTTTTATTATTAACATATAATGTATTATTTGTTTCAGGGGTACAAGTCTGTGATTCATCAGTCTTACCCAACACACAGCACTCACCATAACACACACCCTCCCCAGTGTCCATCACCCAGCCACCCCATCCTCCCACCACCCTCCCCTCCAGCAACCCTCAGTTGGTTTCCTGAAATTAAGAGTCCCTTATGGGGGTGCCTGGGTGGCTCAGTCATTAAGCGTCTGCCTTCGGCTCAGGTCATGATCCCAGGGCCCTGGGATTGAGCCCTGCCATCAGGATCCCTGCTCCACAGGAAGCCTGCTTCTCCCTTTCCCACTCCCACTGCTTGTGTTCCCTCTCTCACTGTGTCTCTCTCTGTCAAATAAATAAATAAAATCTTCAAAAAAAAAAAAGTCTCTTATGGTTTGTCTCTCTCCCTGGTTTTATCTTGTTTCATTTTTTCCTCTCTTCCCCTATGATCCTCTGCCTTCTTAAATTCCACATGACAGTGAGAACATATGATACTTGTCTTTCTCTGGTTGACTTATTTCTCTTAGCATAATACCCTCTAGTTCCACCCACATAATTGCAAATGGTGAGATTTCATTTTTTGATGGCTGTGTAATATTCCATTGTATATATACACCACATCTTCTTTATCCATTCATTTATTGATGGACATCTGAGCTTTTTCCATAGTTTGGTTATTGTGGACATTGCCACTGTAAACATTGGGGTGCAGGTGCCCCTTCGGATCACTACATTTGTACTTTTGGGGTAAATACCCAATACTGCAATTGCTGGGTCATAGGGTAGCTCTATTTTCAACTTTTTGAGGAACGTCCATACTGTTTTCCATAGTCAGTGCCTCAGTTTTAATAATGGAGTAAACAGATAGAGAGAAGAACAGTAAGGCGATAGAGGACTTGAGCATAAACTAGCATGGCTGACAGGCATTTGCAGAACTCTCTATCTGACAACAGCAGAATATACATGCTTTTTGAGGGTATGTGGAATGTTATTTAGACCAGACTGCATTATAAGGCTCAAAACCAGGAATCAACAGAGTTCAAAAGATCAAAATTATATAAAACATTTTCTCTGATTACAGTAGAGTGAAACTAGAAATCAATCGCAGAAACAAAACTGGAAAATTCAAAATCATGGAAATTAAACAGCACACTTACAGACAACAAATGGGTCAAAGAAGAAATCACAAAGGCGATTAGAAAATACTCAGAGATCAATTAAATAAAAAATTCAACATAAAATTTATGGGATGTAGTGAAGACAATGCTCAGTGGGAAATTTATAGCTATAAATACCTACATTAAAAGAGGAAAAAGAAGGTAATGATGTCAGCAAGAGGGCAGAATAGGAGGTCCCCAGCCTTATCCTCATATTGAAACAATGATTTAGCAGTCATTCACACACAAAAATGCCTTTGTGGGAACCTTGGGATTCAGGTCAGAGGTTTCAAAATCTCAGTAGAGCTAAGACTGAGAAGGGTAGCCTTGAGAAGCACTCTAGTACCAGGCCCACTGATTGTGGTCTTAGATGTAGACCTGAAAGGAACCTGCCCCCTGCAGATCCAGTTCCAACCTAACTTTTCTGTGACTCTGACACAGCCCCATCCACCAAGGGACCCAGGAAGTGTCATGCTCATTGGTGACCTTGATTACAGACCCACTGATCTCAGACCTTACTGAAGACCTTGAAGTGGACCTGTGACCCTGCACAGATAGGAAAGGTATCCTATGTTAATGAGGTAGGAAGATGTAATATTAGCAATGTTAGTAGTACTTAATGTCAGAGCAGTCTTGCCAGTCCAGGGCCCTGGCAAGAGCCACACCAACCCATACTACCAGTAAAAGGCCCACTAACTGGGCCTGATCATGGAACACACAGCAGTCACACGACCCAGCTCCAGCCTCACCCAACCATAATCCTGGAGGCAGTCTCAACAGTCTGCGTACTCAGGAGGAGAAGGTATTTACCTGCCAAAACCAGTCTATAAAGTCAAGAAGTGTCTGCTACTTCAAATGCAGAGACAAAAATGCAAGGCTATACTATCATGAAGAATCAGACAAACATGGCACCACCAAAAGAAACTAATAAAGCCCCAGTAACCGTCCCTAAAGAAATGGAGATCCATCAACTTCTTGAGAAAGAATTCAAAATAATTATCTTAAAGAAGCTCAGTGAAATACAAGAGAGCACAGATGGACAACTAAATGAAATCAGGAAAACAGTACATGGACAAAATGAGAAGTGTAATAAACAAAAAACAAAAAAATAACCAAATAGGAATCCTGGAACTGAAGAATCCAGTCACTGAACTGAAAAATTCAATAGAGAGCTTCAACATCAGGCTTGATCATGCAGAAGAAAAAGTAAGTGAACTCCAGGAGAGGTCTTTTGAAATTATCCAGTGAGAGGAACAGAAAGAAAAAAAAATTGAAAAAGAGTTCAGAAAGCATATGAGACTTATGGGACAAAATCCAGTGAGACAATGTATGCATTATGGGTGTCCTAGAAGGAGGAGAGAGAGAGAGAGAAAATGGCAGAAAGCTTATTTAAAAAAAATAATGGCTAAGAACTCCCCAAATCTAGGGAGAGAAATGGACATCTTGATTTAAGAAGCCCCAAAGTTCCCAAATAGGTAGAATCTAAAAGGGTTTATGCCAAGTCCAGTAGAGCTAAATAATCAAATAATCAAAAGTTAAAGAGAGTATTTGTAAAGCAGCAAGAAGAAAGTGATTTGTCAAAGACAAGGGAGCTCCCAGAAGACTATAGGTAGATTTCTCAGAAACCTGCAGTCCAGAGGAGAGTGGGAGGAAATATTCAAAATATTGAAAGAATAACCTGCCAACCAAGAACACTTTATCTGGCAAAACTGTCTCTTCATACCATATGATTTTATTCACATGTGGAATTTAGGACACAAAACAAACAAACAAAGGGAAAAAAAGAGATCAAAAAACAGACTCATATTTATAGAGAACGAACTGATGGTTATCAGAATGGAGGTGAGTGGGGGGTGGGGTAATTGGGTGATGGGCATTAAGGAGGGTACCTGATGTGTGAGCACTGAGTGCTGATAAATTATTGAACACGACATCTGAAACTAATGATGTACTATAAGTTGGCTAATTGAATTTAAATTAAAAAAAAACCAGTCAGAGTTGAAGAATGCAATAATTGAAATAAAAAACACATGAGAGGGCATCAACAGTAGATTAGTGGATGCAGATGAACATATCAGTGATCTGGAAGACAGGGTAATGAAAAGCACCCACACGGAACAGCAAAAAGGAAAAGAATTTTTTTTTTAGATTTTATTTATTTATTTGCGAGAGAGAGAATGAGAGACAGAGAGCATGAGAGGGAGGAGGGTCAGAGGGAGAAGCAGACTCCCTGCTGAGCAGGGAGCCCGATGCGGGACTCGATCCCAGGACTCCAGGATCATGACCTGAGCCGAAGGCAGTCGCTTAACCAACTGAGCCACCCAGGCGCCCAAGGAAAAGAATTTTTTAAAAATGAGGATAGGTTGGGTCATGTGGGTGGCTCAGTCAGTTAAGCGTCTGACTCTTGATTTCAGCTCAGGTCATGATCTCAGGGTTGTGAGGTTGAGCCCTGTATTGGGGTCCACGCTGGGTGTGGAGTCTGCTTAAGATTCTCTCTCTCTCCCTCTCTAAAAAGAAAATTAAAAAAAAGAAAAAGAAATTAGGGAAGACCTAAATAAATGGAAAGGTATCCTATGTTAATGAGGTAGGAAGATGTAATATTAGCAATGTCAGTAGTACCTGATGCAATCTATAGTTTTAATGAAATCCCTATCAAACTCCAACATTGTTTTTTGCAGAAATGGAAAAGCTGAACCTCAGATCCAGATGAGATTCCAAGGGGATCCAAATAGTCAAACAATGTTGAAAAAGAAGAATAAATTCAGAGGACTTATGCTTCCTGGTTTCAGAATTACTACCAAGCTACAGTAAATGATTACTATGGTTTTGGCATATGGATAGACATATAAACCAATGTAATAGAACTGAGGGTCCAGAAGTAAACTCATACATTTATAGCCAACTGACTTTTGAACAAGGGTCTCAAGACCATTAAATGTGGGAAAGAACAGGCCCTTCAGCAAATGGTGTTGAACAACTAAATTTTCACATACAATAGATTGAGGTTTACCCTACGTGCACCCCAATGTTTATAGCAGCAATGTCCACAATAGCCAAACTACTATAATATGGCAAGAGCCAAGATGTTCATCAACAGATGAATGGATAAAGAAGATGTGGTATATATATACAATGGAATATTATGCAGCCATCAAAAGGAATGAGATCTTGCCATTTGCAGCGACGTGGATGGAACTGGAGGGTATTATGTTGAGTGAAATAAGTCAAACAGAGAAAGACATGTATCATATGATCTCACTGATATGAGGAATTCTTAATTGCAGGAAACAAACTGAGGGTTGCTGGAGTGGGGGGTGGGGTGGGAGGGATGGGGTGACTGGGTGATAGACACTGGGGAGGGTATGTGCTTTGAATTATGAGGTATTTTTACTCTGGATAATAGGAGCAGGCATTATTCCCATGTTGGTATGAAATCCAGGGACTATAACCTCTAATCATCTAGGGTAGATTTTTCTCCATCCTTACATATTTTTCTCACATGCACAAATACTTAACTGAGTACTTGTGAGGGGCCCTCTGCTGAATGCTAAGAGGAGTCTCTGTAAGTCTCAGAATCAAAATAATTTCTAGCAAATCTATAGAACAATTTTGTTCAGGAAGACCCCCCGGCATATACAGAAAAATTTATGATATGATATCGGTGGTTAGAAAGAGTGAGGAAAGAAAGTATAGTTCTAGAAAAAATTATTTTGAAGTCTTTTGAGGAAATAATATTATAGCTTTATATTACACCAGAATAAATTCTAATTAATTTAAGAGCTAAGATTTTAAAGAAGAACAAGTCATAAAAAATACTATATGAAAATACAAACATCAGATCTTCAGAAGGTGAAGGGTTTTCATACCATAAATGCAATTTAAGTAATCAAAGATGTAAAGATAAATTGCTCACATTAACATTTAAATATTTCTGAAGAGAAAACATTTAATTAGAAATTAATTAGGAAGAATAAACGGGAAGACAAATACCATATGATTTCACTCATATGTGGAATTTAAGAAATAAAACAAATGAGCAAAGGGACATAAAAGGGGAGAGAGAGGCAAACTGAGAAACAGACTCTTTTTTTTTTTAAAGATTTTATTTATTTATTTGAGAGAGAGAGAGCACAAGCAGCGGGGAGCAGCAGAGAGAGAGGGAGAAGCAGGCTCCTTTTGAGTAGAGAGCCTGTCACGAGGCTCGATCCCAGGACACTGGGATCATGACTTGAGCTGAAGGCAGACGCCTAACCGACTGAGCCACCCAGGCACCCCCAGACTCTTGATTACAGAGAAAAATGTGATGGTTGTCAGAGAGGAAGGGAGTCTGGGGGTTTGGGTGAAACAGGGGATGGAGCATAAGAAGGACGCTTGTTGTGATGAGCACCTAGTGATATATGGAAATGTTGAATCACTATACTGTACACCTGAAACTAATATTACATTATATGTTAACTCACTGGAATTTAAATAAAAACTTTTTAAAAACTATAAAAAAAATACCAGTTTTTATTTATATGTCATGGATATTTGGGTAATTTTTATATTGCTTGAAAAATTTCTCTTAATTGTATGACTTTTAAAAACACACACACTTTGTGAAATAAAATAGTGCAACAATTAAAAGCCAACAATTAATGAGAAAGCTATTTGTAACATCTATAAGAAACTATTACTAATATTCCAAAATCATGAGCTCTTTCAAGGCAACAAGTATAACAAACACTGAATTAAAGAAAGTGCACAAGGAACATCACTGAACAATTACTGAGAGAAATGCAAGACACCAATAAATATGAAAATATGTTCGAATATATTCAGAGGTATGGAGTAAATGTTTTAGACTCTGAAAAGTATATTCTATTAACATATTAGTATGCCTAGGGGTGCCTGGGTGGCTCAGTCAGTTAGGTGTCTAACTCTTGATTCTGGCTCAGGTCGTGATCTCAGGGTGGTGAGCTTGAGCCTGCTTGGGCTCGCACTGGGCGTGGAATCTGCTTGAGATTCTCTCCCTCTTCCCCCTCAAAAAAATTAATTAATTAATTAATTAAATCTTTAAAAAAAAACATATTAGTGTGCCTAATAATAATAGCACAAAAATGGTTAAGGGAAGAAATAGAGCTACAGCAGAGTGAAGTTTCTATATCATAATGGAATCCAGGGAGTAGAAACATAAAATTGTTTCTGATAGGTTATGACATGTACTGTAAGCTCTAGAGAGACCTCTGAGCAACCACTGATAAAATGATAGTTAAAAATCCTTACATGAATTTAATGATATCCTAGAAATAGTCACTTGAAACAAAAGGTGATTTTGAAAGAGGATCAGAGGAACAAAATAGTGAGGAGGCATAAAGAAAAAGAAAAGCAAAATAATTGATGTGATTCCAACCATATCGATAACATTTACAATGCAATCAAGTGGATAAAAACAATACCCAGCAGCATGCTGTCTTCAGAAAATATACTTTTGATTCAAAGATACAGATTAATAGGAAGTAACAGGATACAAAAAAGACATACCATTCAAACAACAGCTACAAGACAGCTAGTATGGCTGTACAAATTTCACAAAAATAGACTTTAAGATAACAACTAAGGCAAGATGCCTGGGTGGCTCAGTCATTAAGCATCTGCCTTTGGCTCAGGTCATGATCCCACGGTCCTGGGATCGAGCCCCGCATCGGGCTCCCTGCTCAGCGGGGAGCCTGCTTCTCCCTCGCCCTTTGCCCTCCCCCTGCTCACACGCTCTCTCTTTCAAATAAATAAACAAAATCTTTAAAAAAGTAAAAAACATAAAAGCTTGAGGAGCATGTCTCTGAGTAGTGTCTCTCTATGTCTGGCCATGGGGGGCCCTTAAAGTAGGTGGAAATTCCATGAGATCCCATGTTCTAGAGCCCATGATTGAACACTTGGGAGGTGAAATGGGCACCTTGATCTGAATCTATAATGTCTGGTGGGTCGAAGGGGATGAACACATATCTGGTTAAGAAGGAAATCACCTGATAGGAGGCAGCATGCTGGAGAGAGCTGCCTGCAGGAGTCCAGGGAAGGTATCAGTGATGGTGGGTACATACCTAATAGCTCCAGCAGGAGGCAGCAGTGGCCCAATGAAACACATTTTCATCCCTAGCAGTGCCTATCACCCTGGGGCCCAAGGCTCCACCTGGAGACTTTCAGGGTTTTGTTTGGGAACAAAGGAGGCAATTATCTACCACAACTTTGGCTAGAACCGAGGTGAAGGCTCCATATGGGCTGTGTCTGCACACCCAGTCAGTGAGGGCTGTCACTCCCCAGTGGCCTGATGTAATATGGGTCCCCTCCACTAGTGGGTATGCCATCTCAGAAGGAATAGTCGTGTCTGGGGCAATGTCTGGTACTCTGGGAGGTTGTTCATGTGGGGTGTTGAAACACGCATGTCTTTTGGATAAGGATCTGCAATGTAGTCATAATATGTTTCTCGCGTCTGTTGGCATGCATATGCATGTGTGTGCGTGTGTGTGTGTGCATGTGTGTACGTGTGTGTGTATGTGCACATATGAATGACCGTAATCAGCATGTGTGAGTTGGCTATTTGTCTCCAAATGAGGCACCCCAGATAGGCTTTCCCTGAATCATGAAACTGCCCTTTTGCCATTGTCTAGGCCAGACGATGAGCCCATTGGCTACCGCCCAGAAGTCAGAAAAAAGGAGTGTCCTTGGGAGTCTCATTTTTGTGGCCTGTGTGGAGCCAGGCACATCGCTGCTGATTCTGCTAGTTGGACCGAGCCAGGAGAGCCCTCCCAACTAGAGATAGGCCACTAGAAGGATGAGATGTTACAGTCTCCCAGCGGGCTGCCTTGCATACAAGGAGGTTGCTGCTCTCAGTGAAAAACTCCAATTCCTTTTCCACTTTATTTATTTATTTATTTTTTATTTTATTTTTTTTAAAGATTTTATTTATTTATTTGAGAGAGAGAGAATGAGAGACAGAGAGCATGAGAGGGAGGAAGGCCAGAGGGAGAAGCAGACTCCCTGCTGAGCAGGGAGCCCGATGCAGGACTCGATCCCGGGACTCCAGGATCATGACCTGAGCCGAAGGCAGTCGCTTAACCAACTGAGCCACCCAGGCGCCCTCCTTTTCCACTTGAGATAGTTGGTTCCAGTGGGCTCCCCAGACCGCTAGAGGAGCTGGCAGTGGGGAGGGTGCCAGCTGCGTCTCAGTGCCAATGGGCAAGGCGCCCAGCATGGGGGAGGCCACATCATCCTATAATTTGGAAAGGCCCTTAACATGAGGTTTAGCCCTTTCCTGAAGGGCCCAGTGAGGCCTCAGGGGCCGTGCCAAGGCTCTGCTGGGTTGATTCTCTGACCCAAAGCAGGATAGCCCTTGTGCATGAAGTAGTATGAACTGTGAGCACATTAGTGCCTCTTTAAAAGGGTCCGGTAGGCTGCCAAGATTTGGTGCTCACGTGGTGCATACCAGGCTGCTGTCTAGGGCGGACAGTTGGTCCAGAACTCATGGGCAATCAGATGGAGCCATGTTTAGACAGTGACTCCACCAGGTATAGTCAGGTGTCTCTAGTAACTCAACTCAAAAGTCTGAGCTCAGACGGACTATTGGCAGGGCCTGCTGTAAGGTCCTCCCCGATGGAAAGAGGCTGATTTGCTTGCAACGGCGTCAATGGGCCTAAGTAGAATGGAGATGTGTGGAATGTGTTGCCCCCCAAAGGGCACACCTCACACGTGTTGTGCCTGCCGAAACAGGAGGCTTGATGGTGCGGGGTTGATGTGCTCCAGGGAGAGTGACTCTGTGGCCCTCAGCTGACCACACTCTGCACAGGAACCCAGTAGAAGTGGCCAGTCCTTGGATCATACCCAGGACAATGGCACGTCCTCTCTGCTATAAATGTTGTGTCACCAGATGTAAGTCTTCCTGCGTGGCGTTTTCAGAACACCTCCGTGGCAGAATGTCATCTATATGATGTTGAAGGTGGCAATGGGTTAGTTTGAGGGGATTTGGATCTTGTCTGCAGAAGCTATGTGTGACGGGGGAGCTATTCAGATCCCTGTGGGCAGCTGAGGAAAGGTATACTGGGTGGCCTCAAAAGTGAAAGCAAATTGAGACTGTTAGTCTTTGGTAATTGGAACCCAGTAAAACACATCGACGACAGCTAGGACAGCAGAGAGAGGCCCTGAGCCTTTGCATACCATCTGTTAACTCTACAATACAAGGAATGGGGTCTTAATTAATGGAGCCTGTGCGTTTAAGTTTGGATAGTCAATCGTTAGTCTCTATTCATTGGTGGTTGGTTTTAACAGTGTCCAGGGCTTTTAAATGGTGAGATGGTAGGCCTAATGACTCCGGGGTCAAGCGTATCTCTAATGAAGGGCCAAAGGCCTTCTGTACTTTGCTTCAGCCAATATTTTGGTTTAACATTTTCACTAGACCTGACAACTGGGCAGGTTCTCATTTGGTAGCTTCCAAGAGAAAGGCCAGGAATTTGAGTTTATTCCCAGATGTGTCACTGAGTGAGGGCCTTTGTACCTCTCATAGGAAGAAAGAGAGCTGGGGGGAACCACCACTGGCAACTCTTCTAGAAATACAGTGCCAGTAGACACGTCTGGATTAATATTCACCCCCTTTACAGTTTTACCTGCCATGCCTTGTAGACTGTAGGAAGTTTCCTTGGGGAATTGAGAAGGGTTATTTGGAATTATCATGACTTGAGCTCCTATGTCTAATAGGCTCGTAAATGGGTGTTTGTTCCTAGGAGGTGGGACAATCTCCAGGGAGCCACTGAGTCCCTAGGGGTAATGCTCTGGGAGACTGCTAGGAAGTTTTGGGCTCTGTAGTGAGGTAAGTGCTTGTTTAGGGAGAGGGGTTTGCACCAGGGCCATCCAGATATAAGGTCATTAGAAACACCAGCTGGCAGAGCTGCCAGTGTAAGGCACTCTGCTGTTTAGAATCATCTTAAGCATTGCTTGGGGCTCTGGGACCAGGAAGTGGGAAGGGTATTCTACAAGGAACGTTGCAAGGCCTGAAACCCAAGGGCTGACAGTGGGGTTGTGGGCTGCCTGTGTGTGCACTGTTAACTCTGGGAGTCTGTGTGAGTGTCTCCTTCATGGCAGACCACATATGTATATTCCCTCCAGGACTTCTGAATAGTATAGGAGGCCCCATGAAATAAAGGAGTCCAGACTTGTAATTGCAAGGGGGGGAGGGGTCCCTGAAAGAAGAATTCTCTGGATTTAGGGTTGATTGGGGGCCTTTTTAGAATTTGATATGAAATCCAGGTCATCTGGGTGGCTATGTTCAAAAAAATGAGAAACCCATTGGACCATACCAATCTTATGGAGAAGGAGTTGGGCCTCATCTAGTGTCTTCCATTGGTTTGGAGCCTTTGCAGTGATAACCACGACAAAGGGGTGGGTGATTTACATTTAGTGGGGAGCATGGTAACTTCCTTGGGTGTTTTAGATACCAGCACCAGGTATTCAAGCCATTCATAGCTCGGGCCATTAGATCTTGGGCCACCATGCTCCGGAAGTGGGATCCCTGATATCCCATAGGGCTGGGGTGGGGACTGAGGTGTGACAGCAGCAGGGTATACAGCAACAGATGGTCTGCAGACCCAGTCTGCACTTGCTTTTGTGAGGAACCACGCCTTCCAAAGCCAGGGTGTTCCTACTGTACTGGTCAGAGCTCGGAGTCCTGGTGTAGCTCACCCACACAGCAGTCAGGGAATAGGGGTCTTCCCCTCCTCCTTCTAGGGGCACTGCCTGGCACCTTTATACAGCAGCCCACACTTGGACGCCGGTTGCTACTCACATGTCCCAGCCGTGAACTCATGCAACAGGACCTTGAGAAAAATCATAGTTAATTTACCTAATAGTAGGCTGTGCTTAGAGTTGTGAAATACACTCAAAGTCTATTCCCTGCTGGGGGAATTCACCCTCTGTGGGCATTAGCAAGCAGAAGACACAACCACCACCAAACTCTAAACTGAGTTCAGGGCATTCTTTTCTTTCCTTTAAGGATAATGCATGTTCACAGCCAGATAGTTTTATTGACCTGTCCTGTAGAATCCCAGGAGTCTAACAGCATTCCTTCTTTTCTCCCTCTTTCTCATATCTTCAGTCCAGGCTTGCAGTGTTTCTGCTAGTATAAAACTCTCTAAAAATGTGTTGGCCTCCCAAGCAATCCGCAGGAGTCTGAGCCATTAGACAACCTGTCCTACCCAGACCTTTCCTTGTTAACCACATCTCCCCCCCTGACTTCTGCAGTGATGGGGACTGATTTTATGGGTCACACCTGAAATCACTTTAGCAAGAGGTGGCCCAGCCACACTCCTGATGTTCTTTCCATAACATTCTTTCTCATTTTTTGCAATATGTTTATGCTAAGAATTTTCCAAATATTCAAGTTCTGGCTACTATTTGCTTACTACTTCTTCTATGTATCTCTCTCCTCTTCCATCTTACTATAAGAAGCAAAGAGAAGCCAGGTTGCACCTTCAATGCTTTGCTTAGAAACGTCCTCATTGAATATTCAAGTTCATCACTTACTAGTTCTACTTTTCACAAAACACTAGAACACAATGCAACCAACTTCATTACTATTTTATAACAAGGTTTTTTTCTCCTCCAATTTCCGGTAACATGGTCTGTCCATCTGAAACCTCACCAGAAGCATCTTTAACAGTCACGTGTCTACCAATACTCTATTCATGATGGTGTATGCCTTCTCTAAGATCAAAAAAACTTTCTCTAAAACTCTCTCTTTTTTTCTTCCTGATCTCTCAAAAGAATTGCCTTTAACATACATATTTCTGCCAACAGTATCTTCAGGACAATCTAGGCATTTTCTAGCATGTACTTCAAAACCCTTCCAGCTTCTACCCATTACCAAGTTTTAAGGCCACCTACTTCTATGTTTTTAGGTATTTGTTACTGAGAGGTAGAACTCCATATTACAGTACCAAAATCTGCACCAATATCCAGGACAAAGAACAGTAGGGATAGAAGCTATGCATAAACCCAACAACATGGGCTCCCACTGACTAAGTCTGAATTAGCTACTTCCACTGCTGAGTGTCAAAATGCTGTGTCAATAATATGTCAATGCTAGATCAACAGCACGTTGCCATTTCTCCAGGAGACCAACCAGAACAGGGATGCCAAACTGGTCATTTCAGATCTCTTTCAAGACCAAAGAGCAGTGATTCATCTTGACTGGAATCAACCCAGACTCTGGCTAAGTATTTCTCTTTCTTGCCTTTACAACTCAGCTAGAATAACTGTTCAAAGGCACAGAGAAGCACTTGATTCACCAACATAAACTTATTCATACACTTCATCGAGCCAAAGAAGACATGTGGTGTGAAAAAAAGGCATGGCAGTGGGTTCATGACCACCAGATCTCTGATCCCCTGGTTGAAATTCACACTCTACCACATAGAAACTGCCAGGATCATAGAGCAATGGGATGGCTTTGTTAAATTTAAAGTGCACTGAGGAGACAGCTAGGAGATGATAGTATGCAAAACCTGGAAATTATTTCCAAATCGAATTACATACTCTAAATCAATGACCACTCTATGGTCCTTCATTCCCCATAGATAGAACAAATAGTTCTGGGAACAAAATGGTACAAGTTGAAATACCCTGTTTACCAAACTCCTAGTACTCCACTTGGGGATTTTGTTCCCTTTGTCCCTGCAAATCAGGCTATGTATATGAGCATAGAAGTCTTGGTATCCAGAATGGGAACATTTTCACCAGGAAACACAGGAAGAGCATCATATATTAAATTATGCCTACCCCACAGTCACATCCGTTTCCTAGGCTAAGAGGCCAGAAGTCAAGGAAAGGAGTCACCAACTGGACTGGATTAATAAACCTTCAACATCAGCAAGAGGTACAGCTGATCTTTCT
This sequence comes from Leptonychotes weddellii, assembly GCF_054177405.1. Classification (NCBI taxonomy): domain Eukaryota; kingdom Metazoa; phylum Chordata; class Mammalia; order Carnivora; family Phocidae; genus Leptonychotes; species Leptonychotes weddellii. The sequence continues at coordinate 7,781,045 of NC_138379.1, read as the reverse complement.
AGTATGCCTACATATTCTTTTCCTCCAGAGTTGTTCCACTGGGGGGCAACTCGTGGTACCTCCCTGTCCAACTTTGATGGTAAAGGGACATGGGAACTTGCCAGCCCCTTGAAAGAGCATGATGTGTAGAAAGTCTGACCTTTCAAAGATTAGGCCACTGCTCCTGGTATGACTCATAGATCAGGACTATAAGGGGTACCTAGAATATGTTATAGCAGAGAGAGAGAGAGAGAATGAATAACACTCACAGACCTGAGATCAGCTGCATTTGTAGGTTTTCCCTGAAAGGAGTTACTTCGTGGTGATTGAATTTATTACATAAATCATGTGCATTCACCCAGCACATGAGATGGACTGTGTGGGTAGTTATGTTACACCACTGAGATATCCCCAGCCGCTGGGAGTTTTGACAGATGGTGGCTCATGGCAGGATTTAGCCCTTGGAATTGCCCTTGGTCAAAGGAAGGTATATTGTTCAATGTTACACCCCAGGGACACTGCCTCTATCCGATAATCTGTCAATGTGGGGTTGCAATGGCTTATTCTGTGCCTCAGTTACAGACATTTGTGAAGAGTCAAGCTTGCCTTAAAAAGCGCAAACTCCTAGCTATAAAATAAATAAGCAATAAATAAATAAAATAAACTTCCAGCTACAAAATAAACATTTTGTAAATATAACTGGTGGCAGCTGAACAGAATCTAATCTTTGTTTCACAAATTAATGTTGTCAAAGGAATGAAAAAAGTGGAAAGTAACTTTGAATAAAGAACACAATTTCATTCTAAGTTATGTGGTGTGATCTATTATGACCATCCAGAATTTTTCTGGTTTTCTTTGCACAGAATGTTATGTATTCTGGCTAATTTTCTAAAAGCAAGCATTTAAATCTTACAAACTGAAGCTATATATCAGTTTCTAGTGCACTATGATTTTTCTCAGTTATCTATTAAGATGACTTTAATTGTATGTTTACATGGTAGAGAAACTGGATTGTTTCTGTATAGAAAACTATGAATGCCAATACAAGCATTTGGGAATTTATGTTGCAGGAGGTATTCTTAGAGGTAATAATGAATCATCTAATAATACAAACTTACAAACTACTTGACTTTTCAAATACCTACAGCACTGATGTTAATCATCTCTAAAAAGCTAGTAGAAATATTTGGTCTAAGTAGGGCCATTCGGGTCAGATTTATTTTAATGCCACTGAACAAACAATTGCATTTACTTTAAATAAATTGCAAAATTACCAAATATGCTATTTGTATTGTTGAACATAATACATTATAGTTGTCAACTCTGAATTTCACACAGGCTAGTTTTTGTCTTTTGTTTTACTATGCTTTTGGAACTCAGTCTAACAAAATTAGAGAAAAAGACTTCAGGTTTCTGCTCTGACTTATAAAGGGTAAGAAAGATGTCATTTGTATCCTCACAAAAAGATGGGCATTAAGGAGGGCACATGATGGAATGAGCACTGGGTGTTATATGCAACTGATGAATCACTGAACTCTATCTCTGAAAGTAATAATACGCTATAAGTTAATTAATTGAATAATAAAAAAGGAATCCATAAGCTTGAAGGCTGGTTAGTGGAAACCTTCCAAACTTAAATGCAAAGTGAAAAGAGAATTTTAAAATGTAACAGAATAGGTAACTGTGAGACAGCAGCAAACAGCATAATATTCTTGTAATGGGAATGTCAAGAGAGAAGAATGAGGGAAAGGACCAGTGGAAACTTGAAAGTAACCGTGGCTGAGCATCTTCCCAAATTAAGGACAAACACCACATCAAAATCAGTGGAAAGGCCCTAAGGAGATTGATTTCTTTCAAAAAGAGACACACGCATCCAGGCAGAAATTGTATCATTGTTGCCAGAGTTTGGGTGCAGGTAATCAGGATTGCATGTTAATAGTCAATAGAACTGTTTCTTTTGGGAGGTGATGAAAATGTTCTAAAATGAAGTAATCATTATGGTTTCCAAGTTTTCCCACACATTAGACTTAGCAGAAAAAATACTCCAAAGCCACTATTAAATATGTTCACAAAATATGTTTGAGAACGAAGGACAGGCATGAGAACAATGACTTGTCTATGAGGTTATGTCAATAGAGAGAACTCGTGACTTGGGACATACAGTTGCTGAAGTGCTAAACCCACCAAATGTCTCAATGGTAGATTTGAAATAGCAGCAAAACAGAATTCTCAAACGTGAAGCTGGGGCAACAGGGGTTATGCCACACGAAGAGCAGAAAGAAAACACTGGCGGATTCTCCAAGACAGTGTAACGGCCTTTGAGGAACAGAATGTAGCCTTTTCAGATTGGCTTCTTTGATTTAGTAATTTACATTGATGGCTCATCCATGTCTTTTCCTCTCTTGATAGATCTTTTTTTTTCTTTTCTTCTTTTTTAGGGTGATATCCCCTTGTCTGGATGGACCACAGTTTATTTATCCCTTCGCCCACTGAAGGACACCTCGATTGTGTCCAGATTTTGGCAGTAATGAAGAAAGCTGCTACACACATCCATGTGCAGGGTTTTGAGTGGACATAAGTTTCCATCTTATTTGGGTAAATACCAAGAAGCATGACTGTTCCCGTATTTTCTCAATTCCTCCATAGCCCATTGTGCGTTAGCCATGTGTAGTTTTTATAATGTCATTATTTCTGTTCCTCTGTCACCCACTGCAGGATAAGACCCTTAGACCTTGTCTTATCCACTGCTGTATTCCTAGCACAGAAACAGTCCTCACAAATGTTATCTGAAGGAATCAGTAAGCCTGTGGAAGTCAACCTCTTTAGGAGCTTACCACTGGCTTAGCCTCTACCCTCTGTCACTACCACTCTGCCCACATTTGGAGTTAACTTATTTTTAGTGTGAATTCGTGGAATGATTTGAAGTGAAGCAGAGTGTCACTTTCCACAAGGGAAGGATTGCACCATACTTCACTTGCTTTCGTTTACTCAGAGTTATTTTCATTAACTCTTTTAATCAAAATTCAGTACTACATAAGCCAAGCACTAAACTTTCAGTACTTTTCACAGGAAAATAAAAAAACGGTTTCCTTTTGAGTCTCACAAGTGATACATTCTGCAGAGAACTGGGATTCATGTAGCAGGTTTATTTTATGTTATTTACAGATGTGGGGATGAAAGTCCAGTGCCACTTCAGGGCATTGCTGACGAAAAGAATTTTCACAAAGTACACCTTTAAACAGTGCTGGTTGTCAACTGCTGGAAGCATCTCAGCAAAATACTTCTCTGGGACTTTAAAGAAAACGGCTACCCACCTGATCCTCAAACAATTTGGAGAATCAGCTTCTGTGGCCCTGGTGGAGGTGAAGCGGGGCCCACTGAGGAAAAAGTGGAGTCAGAATCAATACACGCTTGGTGTGACTTAGTGAATGGAGACCTTTTTCTCTTTGAATTTTTCTAAATAAAGTCATTTTGCCTTCCACTGGCAATCACTTTTTCAGCATCGATGGCCTTTCAGGACCTCCTGGTTCAAGTTGGAGGCCTGGGGAAATTCCAGATCCTTCAGATGGTTTTCCTTTGTCTCTCCAACCTCATGGTGTACCCTCATATTTTGTTGGAGAACTTCACGGCAGCCGTCCCTGGTCACCGCTGCTGGGTCCACATCCTCGACAATGACACTGTCTCTGCTAACGGCACTGAGATCCTCAGCCAAGATGCCCTCCTGAGAATCTCCATCCCACTGGACTCAAACATGAGGCCAGAGAAATGTCGTCGCTTCATCCATCCCCAGTGGCAGCTCCTGCACCTGAATGGGACCTTCCCCAACACGAATGAGTCAGACGTGGAGCCCTGTGTGGACGGCTGGGTGTACGACCAAAGCTCCTTCCCTTCCACCATCGTGACTAAGGTAAGAGGCTCTATTTACCTCTTGTGAGTACACACTCTGGGGGTTTAGAGGCAGCACAAATAATGAACATGCTTCAAGCCTTTAATCACTGTATAAGTGTTCATTCTTCATTATTTCAGCAAATATTCTTTATGTCTTTATTAAATGCCACTAATCTACATATTTAATGAGTCTAAGAACTAAAAAGTAGATGTGACCTTGCAATTATATGGCTTTTATTCTTAGGAAGACCAAAGTCTAAGCAAGTATTTTATGTAATGTGTTGAAAATGTTATGCTTGCGAATTAGAAACATCGAGATATTGATCAAAACCTCCAAGCACAGATTGTACCCCTGAGCAGCCATAAGAGATCTGCGGTGAAACTCTGCCATCAGTAAATGTTTAAAGCTTTTCAGATGATTGCATTCTGTGGCCAAGGTTGAGAATCACTTCATATGAAATAAAACAAGGCATTAATATAGCCAACAGGTTTAGATGAGTCTTCCTAGAGGAAGTTGTATTTAACCTGATACTTGAATGATAAAGGTCAGCTAATGCAAAAAAAAAAAAAAAAAGGAAGCTATAGAGGAAGAAGGGGGCCCGATATAAAGAAACTGGTGTCATTCAAGCTGTTTCAGTCAGGTTTCCACTGAGGGCTTATAAGCCACTATGCTGCGCTCCTTTGCTGGTTTCCTTCTCTTCCAGTGGGACCTGATATGTGAATCTCAGTCACTGAAATCAATGGCCAAATTCTTATTCATGGCTGGAATGCTGGTGGGAGGCACAATATTTGGCCATTTATCAGACAGGTGAGTGTCTCTGGATCACTGGGGTATTTTGTTGAACCAACACATCATTCTTCCAGTAAGACACACTTATTGTCAATTACACTGTCCTGGGCTTCCTTGGTCCCCAGGGATCTAGAAACACATGGGGGATCACAGTCAGTATAGCAAGCTCTGTCAGCTGTGAGTGCCATGTACAGGGCACAGAAACAGCATCTCCATCAGACATGGGGACATTTTAGAACAGGGTTTAGAGAGGAGGTGACACAGCACGTGGTTTAGGAAGATGGGGAAAAGTTACCTGTGGGAACAGAGAGGATGTTTCATGACATAAGATTCAGCCTATCTGAAGACACAAATATGTAAAACAGTGTTGCAGACTTTGGCCAGGGGACTGTGTTCAGTCCCTCCTGGACGCTGTGAACTGAATGCTTATGGATTTCCAGATCATGATCACCATGTCCCTGTTTCCCAAGTGTGATGGGTAAACATTCCTACTACACCTGTTGTGTCCATAGCCATGTGTCTTGATGGTGTATAGAAAACATTTTTCCAGTGACCTTGATTTTTTTTTTTTGCAAAAACAGCGCTTTGAAGGTACGTTTTAAACCATGTAATTAATCTAATGACAACTGCCGTCACCATTTGTGGTGTTAGAAATTGGAGTATCCTGTGCTTGACAGTATCACTTCTGAATTAGACAGCCAATTGCCAGCTCCAGGGATGTCTCCTCTGAGGGATATGGAGAATTCAGGTTCCCCTTACCACCTACAAGCACAACGTCATCTGTTATGTTAGCTCAAAACTGTGAACTCTGAAGGGATGATGGCATAAATGTAGCTTATAAAAGTGTTTCCAGTCAGAGTGTCCATTTCTAACAGTTCCATAACACAGAACCACCCACTTACAGAAATAAAAATAAAACCATATCTCTGTGGCTGATTCATTTTTTGAAAAGAGTGCCAAGATCATTCAGTTGGTAAAATATAGTCCTTTCCACAACTGGCACCATGACAACTGGATATCCACATGCAAAATAATAAAGTTGGATCCTTACCTAAAGCCATAATAAATATTAACAAAAATGGGTTAATGATTTAAATACAAGAGCTAAAACCATAAAACTCTTTTTTTTAAAAAAAGATTTTATTTATTTATCTGACAGAGAGAGACACAGCGAGAGAGGGAACACAAACAGGGGGAGTGGGAGAGGGAGAAGCAGACTCTCCACTGAGCAGGGAGCCTGATGCGGGGCTTGATCCCAGGACCCTGGGATCATGACCTGAGCCTAAGGCAGACACTTAACGACTGAGCCACCCAGGTGCCCCTAAAACCATAAAACTCTTAAAAGAAAATGGGGGAGTGAATCTATATGACTTCGGGTTTGGCAATGAATTCTTTGATATGTCACCAGAAGCATGAGTGATGAAAAAATTGATAGATAGACTGGTCTTCATCAAAAATTAAAAACTTTTGTACCTCAAAGCACATTATTACACTCAGCTAATAAATACCCAAGCCGCCATCTTCCCATGACCCTCCCATTAAAGGGGAATATATGGCCAAGCAAGGAGATCCTAAAGTTTCATTTATTTATTTGAGAGGGGGGGGAAAGGGCAGAGGGAGAGGGAAATAGAGAATCTCAAGCAGATTCCCCGCTGAGTACGGAGACTGCCACGGGGCTTGACCTCAAGAACCTGAGATCATGAGCTGAGCCAAAATCAAGAGTCAGACACTTAACCAACTGAGTGAGCCAGGCACCCCTAGAAACTACTTATATTTTTTATACATGCATGCTAAAAAAATTAGGAGTGATGTGTCATGTCGTCTGTAACTGCCATTCAGATGGTTCAATAGAAAGGAGTTTGTGTGGGGGTGTGTGTGTTTGGGGTGTGTGTGCGTGTGTGTTCACAAAGGCAAAGAAATAAGGCAAATATAGCAACATGCTATCTAGTGGTGAATCCGCTTGAGATTTATAGCAATGTTCATTACAGTATTCATTTAAACTTTCATATTTGACAATTTTCAAAATAAAGAGCTAAGAACAAGTCAACTGAAGTGGGAGCCACATACATCAGAAATATATGTTTTAAATAAAATTGGTAAAAGTGTATATGTAATTTTGTAACCTCTTTTTATGCATATGTTTACAGTTCTACATCACGTTTTCTTTTCCAATTAAAAAAAATTTTTTTTAGAGAGTCTTGGGGGGAGGGGCAGAGGAAGAGGGAGAAAAAGAATCTTAAGCAGACTCCACCACCAGCATAGAGCCTGACTTGGGTCTCAGTCTCACAACTCTGAGATCATGACCTGAGCCAAAACCAAGAGTGGGACACTTAACCAACTGAGCCACCCAGAAGCCCCTCAAATATTTTTTTCAAATAAATTTGAGAAACCTATACCAAAAAAGAAAACATACAAAGCTTCTCTAGTTATCTTCATCAAATACAATCATTCAAACATTACTGTGTTAGCCAAGGTAGCTAGTTACAGTAAGAACCCTAGAATCAAAATTGGGATTTTAATAAAATCATGATTGTCACTGTCCTCACAGTGTGGTGTGGGTCACATGGCCCCCATCCTCTGAGCAGTGGCTCAGGGAACCAGCATCTTCCATTGTGTGACTTTTTCATCTGTACGTTTTTTATTTCCAGCCATGTTGTCAGAGAGAATGAGCAGGACCCAAGTGGACCTTGTATGGACAAGGCTGGAAGTGGCCTTGGTCACTTCTGTCTGCAACCCATGGTCAGAATGCAGACGTGTGACTCTAACTTAAATATAAGGCTGGGAAGAGTCATCTTCCTCTGCATTTGGTAAAAAAAAAAGCAATGGTGAACATACAGCCAAAGTGCACAATTAATAATTAATGAAACAATAATCTTTATGTTTTGCCAGCACAAATTTCTCTTCCTTTGATATCAACCACAGATGGTTGAGTTATACTCATTTCATGAGACAGAGTCCTCATTAGTTTGGCCATGAATTCCTTTCATGTATCTATGTATATGTTTCATTTTTTCCTTATGCCCCAATCCCATTTCCTTCTTCCCAATAGGGGTCATTATAATGCATTAACTATATTTCTTTAAATTCATATGTTTTTCAAAATAAATGACATTGTTTGGTTTACATATATTTTAATTCACATATGTATGTAAATGTGTTATTATCTCATTCTTTTTCTTTTGTACACCCAATGCTATGTTTTTTGAGGTCTATACACATTCCTACGTGTACTTCTAGTTCATTCTTCTAATTGCTGCATAGTGCTCCTCAGTGAAGATCCATGACGATGCTCTTCATCCATTTTTCAGTGATGGACAACCAGATTGTTACCAAATGCCTGCCGCTCTAAATATCACTACATTTTAAAGATTTTTATTTTGTTTATTTATTAGAGAGATATCATGAGCAGGGGGAGAGGGAAAAGCAGACTCCCTGCTGAGCGGGGAGCCCGACTTGGGGCTCAATCCCAGGACCCTGGGATCATGACCTGAGCCAAAGGCAGACACTTAACCGACTGAGCCACTCAGGCACCCCTAGATATCACTACCTGATATATCTTTAATACAGCTGCTTTTCATTTTGACTGACCAGACTTTCCAATAATAGTCATTGCATCATTTCATTAATCATAGCGTTTCTTTACATAGATTTTATTCCATTTTAAATGGAAATACAAATGTATGTAATATAAATACTCAGAATATAAAAGATTTAACACTGCGTTATAATGGAAATATTCTGCAAGCATAGCAAGGATTGCAGGGTTTTTTTCCAATCCCTCTGTTTTGTCCACTGCTGGTCATACAGAATCAGCACAGAATCATCCACGTTGTCCAGAGAAAGGCCCTCTCTCCCAGACAACTGTGAAACACAGAATTCTCCTTCCTTTTTAAAAATACCTTGTCAGACTCCCTGCTCAGTGGGGAGTCTGCTTCTCCCTTCCCCTCTGCTTGCCACTCTCTCTTTCTCGTGCTCACTCTCTCTCTCTCTCTCTCTCTCAAATAAATACAATCTTTTATTTTTTTTTAAAGATTTTATTTAGTTACTTATTTATTTGACACAGAGAGAGACAGCGAGAGAGGGAACACAAGCGGGGGAGTGGGTGAGGGAGAAGCAGGCTTCCCGCTGAGCAGGGAGCCCAATGCGGGGCTCCATCCCAGGACCCTGAGATCATGACCTGAGCCGAAGGCAGACGCTTCACCGACTGAGCCACCCAGGTGCCCCATAAATAAATAAAATCTTTTAAAAAATAAAATAAAAATACCTTCTCCTTCTCTGTTTCTTTATGCTCATCTCACCTAATCCTTTCCTCTGAGAACTCACTCTAAGTTCTCTGAGTTGTTCACTTATTATTTTAGGGAAACATGTTGTTCAAGGCCTATAAAGCCAGACATAGCAAAGAGGGCCTCTAATGCAACCCATCAGCAACTTTGCTGTATTGTTCCTTGGATATTCCTTTCATGTAGTTTATCCATGACCTGTGTGGTCCTAGAGTGCCAAGTACAGATTTAGATCTTGTCTTAGTCAGCTCAGGCTACCACAACGAAACACCAGAGATCAGGTGGCTTAAACAACAGAAATTTATTTTTTCAAGTTCTGGAAGCTGGGAGGTCCAAGATCTAGGTGCAGAGAGATTTGGGTCCTGGTGAGAGCTGTCTTCGTGACTTCAAGGCAGCTGCCTTCTTGCTATATAGCCTCACATGGCAGGAAGAGGAGAGCAATCTCTCTTCTCATAAGGGCACTAACCCCATCATAAGGACCCCATTCTCATGACCTCATCGAAACCTAATTAGCTCCCTCAAAGCCCATCTCCAAATACCATTTCACTGGGTATTAGATCTTCAATATATGAATTGGGGTGGGGGCAGGGGACACAGTCCATAGCAGCTCCCTCGTGTTCTAGACACGGCACAGACTCCACTGTGTTAAGTGCTTGTGTTAGTACAAGGGACACGTGGGATGTGTTAAAATTTCCAGTATTGCAACTGGTCTCATATGGCTTCAATTGGTCTCAAAGATCTGGTAACAGACTGGGGAAGAAGTTTTGTTATACTCAGTCTCTATTTACAAACAGGTGAGTTGCTTCTAGGAAGATCTCCTGTTGACTAGCTGTTGATTCTTTAAAGTTTCAAGGGCAAAGTTTCACTTGCTAAAATCCATGCTAAATTTCAAAGTGTACCTTCTTTTGTTAATTTTCCCATCCGGTCGTTCTTATTCCCCCATCTAACCGGTTCCTGTTCCTCAGGTTTGGGAGGAAGTTAATTCTCAGGTGGTGCCTCCTGCAGCTGGCTGTTGCTGACACCTGCGTGGGCTTTGCTCCCACCTTCGTCATTTACTGCGTGCTACGCTTCCTGGCTGGCTGCTCTACCACGAACATCATGACAAATACTATTATGCTGTGTAAGTAAACACTTCGCATCTTTGACATTTTCCAAGCCTTGACTTTGACTTTGAGATTCCTACTTTGAAGTCAAAATCCTGTTCGTGTTTTCTTTCAGGCATAGAATGGACAGTGCCCCGATGCCAAGCCATGGGAATAACAGTGGCAGTCTGTACTGCTTGTGTAGGACAGATGATCCTGGGAGGACTGGCTTTTGCCATTCCAGACTGGCACACCCTGCAGCTGGTGGTTTCTGTACCGTTATTTGTCTCCTTTCTTTTCTCAAGGTAAAAGCTTTCTTTTTTCCTTTGTCTTAGAGGATCCTGGGATGCAAGATACATGGAATCAGGTCCTAAGAATTCTGTTTGGTTCTTAGTTAAGAACTTGAGCACATGCTCTCCTAATAAGTGTCCTTTGTACGCTTCACAAAGCTGAACAGGTGGGGTTACCAGATAATATCAAGGACACTCAGTTAAGTTTGAATTTCAGGTAAACAATTTTTTTTGTATAATATTCCAAATATTGCATGGAGCATAGCTACACTAAAAATTTTTCATAATTTATATGAAATTTCTATTTATCTGAGAGTTCTCTATTTTTACTTACTAGCCTGATAGAATACAGGATGTTTCATTCAAGTACAATTTCAAACAAACAACAAATACTTCTCAGTGTAAGTAGGTCCAGAATACCGCATGGGAGATGGTTATACTCAACAATTACTCATATTCACTGTTCATCTAAATTCAGATTTAACTAGACACTATTTCTATTTGCCAAACCTGAAAATATTCCCCAGAATAAGAGTGAGGGGGCAATATGACTCCCGCTCTATATTGCCAGTAGTGAAAATGTACCGCAGAGAGAGGCCATCCTCCCAGTTTTTTAGTCACGGTACAAGAGAATGTAAGTTTGTGTCTTCTGGTATAACAGAACAAGAGGTAGGTATTAGATGGGAAGGGAGAGGCATTTCAGGACAAAGAGTATGGACACATGAGAGACTTGGCTGCACCTCTGTCTTCTTTGATCAGGTGGCTGGTAGAGTCTGCTCGGTGGCTGGTTATCACCAACAAATTCGAGGAGGGCTTAAAGGCACTGAGAAAAGCTGCACATAGGAATGGAAGGAAGAATGCTGGAGAAGCCCTCACCATAGAGGTGAACAGGAATGGGAGTGGGTTATGGGATGTAGGGAACCGGTGACCTGACCTAGGCACTGGTTGGTGTCCATAAAGTGAATAAAGGGTGGGGACACGGGTCTGGCTTCGGGTCTTCTTACCTCATTGCCCTGGTCTCAGCGGCCATCCATATTGTCTGAGTTAATATAAAGAGAGAATATCCTGTTGCTGGGAACTGAACACAGATATTTTTACTCAACAGGAGCAGAGAGCTCTTAATGTTTACAATCATAAAGGTTGTGTATTTGTTAGAGAAAGTAACCCAAAGGAAGCCATTTCTTTACATTCATATTCTGACGGCCTTTTTTGAGGATAGTAAGACCAGTAGAAGGGAGGCTTAGTGACCATGCAGACTAGAGCATGTTAAGTTGGTCATACACTCTTTCATTAACGGTATTTACTGCGTGCTTCCCTGGGCCCCTTCTGCTCTCTCCAGGAGATTTGGCATTGGCCACAATAGTCCAAATCTCTGCTTTGTGGAGTTTAAATTCTACTTATTACAAGTTCCAAGAGCATGGCTGAGTGGAAATGCCTCAGAGAAGTCTTTTTTTTTTCCCCACCCTGGATCTGGAAGGCAGATATTGCTGTGGATCATTAAGTAAACCATTCATCATGTCATGAACATATACATTATTTATCAAAAAATTATAATGTGCTAGCCATGATGCTTGATCCTGAATAGCAGTAAGGGTCAGAATTCTGTGTTTCAAGGAACTTTAGTATTAATAAGAGAAAAATCAAGACATCTTAAAATTAACACATATTATGAAATCCAGCTTCTTAAATTTTTAACTGTATGATACAGTATTGTTAACTGTAAGTACAGTGATTCTAAAACTTTTTCATCTTGCATGATTAAAACTCGATACCCATTGAACAGCAATCTCCCATATTCCTTCTCCCTGGTCCCTGGTAACCACCATTCTATTTATTGTTTTATTATTTTAATATTTTATATATTTCATATAAGTGGAATTGTGAGGTATTTGTCCTTCTGTGACTGCCTTATTTCATTTAACAAAATGTCCTTGAGATTCATCTGTTGTAGCCTCTAGCAGGATTTCCTCTGTTTATGGATGAATCATCTTCTGTGTATGTATATGCCACATTTTCTTTACCCATTCATCCACTGATGGACATTTAGTTTGTTTCCATGGGTTGGCTATTGTGAATAGTGCTGCAGTGAACATATGTGTGCAAATATCTCAAGATCCTGTTTATAATTCTTTGGGGCTTAACTTTAACTTTTCTGTTTGCAATGAAAGGGGGATGGAAAGGATTCTCAGAGAGACAAGGAAACATCATCTTTCCCGTTTAATTGGAAAAGGAGAGGATTAGGGTCTAGACAGTCAAAGAGAAGCAATAAAACATCTCTGGAAACATGTTCAATGGCACATCTGAAGGATTTTTCTTAAAACAACTTTATGCAAGTGATGAATCACAAAATTCTACTCCTGAAACTAATAATACAATATATGTTAACTAACTTGAATTTAAATAAAATCTAAAAAACCCCAACTTTATTGAGGTATGATTAACAAAGAGCTGTACATATTTAATATATAAAAGTTGATGAATCTGATAAGTACACATCCAAACATCAGTACCACAACCCATGCAATAAACATATCCATCATCTCCTAAAACTTTCTCCTGCCCTTTTTATTCATTATTTTTGTGATAACACTCAATAGAAGACCTACTAATAGCAAATTTTCAATATATAGTACGATATTGTAACTATAGACACTATGATATACAGTGGATCCCTAGAACAGATTGACCTCACATAAGTGAAACTTCATACTCTTTGACAACTATGACCCCATTTCCCACACACCCCAGCATCTGGCGAATACCATTCTGTTCTCTGCTTCTTTGTTTCAGATCTTATATCTTAGTCTTTAACACTTTGTGAGTTGATTTTTGTGTACATCGTAAGATGTTTCCAGTTTCATTCTGTTACATGTCAATATCCAGTTTTCCACAACACCATTTATGGAAGACACTATCCTGTCCCCACTAATATGAATTCTTGGCACCACTGTCCAATATCAAGTGACTGTGTATGCTGAGTTTATTGTTATTCTGCTCCATTGGGCTGTATGTCTGTTTTTATACTGGTACCATACTGTATCTTTGTAATATATTCTGACATCAAAAGATGTGATGCCTCCAGCTTTGTTTCTGTTCAAAAATTCTTTGATTGTTAAGGGCCTTCTGTGTTTCCATATGAATTTTAGGATTGCTTTTTCTTTCTTTTTTTAATTCAATTAGCCAATATGTAGTACATCATTAATTTCAGATGTAGTAGTCAATAATTTATCAGTGCTTGCTTTTTCTTTCTTTTATTGAGAAATAGTTGACACACAATATTACATTAGTTTCAGGTATACAACATAGTGAATCAACAACTCTATACGTTATGCTATGCTCACAAGTGTAGCTACTGTCCCCATACAATGCTAGTACACCACCATTGACTATATTCCTCATGCTGTACTTCTCTAATTCATGACTTATTCATTCCATAAATGGAAGCCTATACCTCTGACAACCGTCAGTTTATTTTCTGTATTTATTGGATCTATTTCTTCTTTTTGTTTTGCTTTTTAGATTCTACATGTAAGTGAAAATGTATGGTATTTGTCTTTGTCTGACTTATTTCACCTAGCATAATATCCTCTAGGTCCATCCAGATTGTCACAAATGGCAAAATCTCATTCTATTTTTATGGCTGAGCAACATTCCGTTATAAATATACATCATATACATACATATATATTATACACATACCACATCTTTTATCCATTCATCTATCAGTGGACATTATGTTGCTTCCATATCATGGCTATTGTAAATAATGCTACAATAAACATAGGGGTGCATACATCTTTTTGAATTAGTGTTTTTGTTTTCTTTGGGTAAATATCTAGTAGTGGAATTGCTGGATCATATGGTATTTCTATTTTTAATTTTTTAAAGATTTTATTTATTTATTTTAGAGAGAGAGCGTGAGCACAAGTGGGGGGTGGGAGCAGAAGCAGAGGGAGGGAAATCCTCAAGCAGACTCCCTGCTGAACATGGAGCCAAATGTGGGGTTTAACCCCAGGACCCTGAAATCATGACTTGAACTGAAATCAAGAGTCAGATGCTCAAGTGACTGAGCCACCCAGGTGCCCCTCTATTTTTAATTTGTGAGGAAACTCCATGGTGTTTTCTGCACCAATTTACATTCCCACCAACCGTGTTATATCCTCTTATTGAACTTCTCCCTTTATCATTAGGTAATGCCCTCTCTGTCTCTTGTTACAGTGTTAGTTTAAAGTCTGTTTTGTCTGATATAAGTATTGCTACTCCAGCTTTTTTTTTTTTTTTTTTTGCTTCCATTTGCATGGAATATCTTTTTCTATCCTTTCACTTTCAGTCTGTATGTTTCTTTAGGTCTGAAGTGAGTCTCTTGTAAGCAGCATATGGATGGGTCTTGTTATTTTTAATCATTCTGTTACCCTATGTCTTTTGATTGGAGCATTTAGATCATTTACATTTAAAGTAATTATTGATATATATGTACTTATTACCATTTTGTTAATTGTTTTCTGGTTGTTTTGTAGTCCTTCTCTGTTCCTTTCTTCTTCTTTTGTTCTCTTTCCTTGTAATAGATGGCTTTCTTTAATGTTGTGCCTTCTTTCTCTTTATTTTTTGTGTATCCATTACAGGTTTATATGAGGTTCATATATAGCATCCTAAATATATAGTAGTCTATATTAAGTTGATGATCACTTAAGTTTGAATGCATTCTAAAAGAACTTCCTTTTTATCTCCCCTCTCCACATTTTATGTATATATTGCCCTATTTTACATCTAATTACTGTGTGAGCCCCCATAACTAATTCTTTACATATAACTGATTTTATTATTTTTATCTTTTAATCTTCATACTAGCTTTGTAAGTGATTGCTCTACTACATTTACTGTATGTTTGCTTTTACTCATGAAATTTTTTTCCTTCCAGAATTTTCTCATCTCTAATTACGGCCTTTTCTTTTCCACTTAAAGAAGTCCCTTTAACATTTCTCACAAGGCCGGTTTAATGGTGATGAACTTTTTTTTAAGACTGATTGATTAGGGCGCCTGGGTGGCTCAGTTGGTTAAGCGACTGCCTTCGGCTCAGGTCATGATCCTGGAGTCCCTGGATCGAGTCCCGCATCGGGCTCCCTGCTCGGCAGGGAGTCTGCTTCGTCCTCTGACCCTATCCCCTCTCATGTGTTCTCTCTCTCTCACTCTCTCTCTCTCAAATAAATAAATAAAATCTTTAAAAAAAAAAAGACTGATTGATTAACTGATAGATTTTAGAGAGAGAGTGATGCACATGTGTGGGGAGGGGGCAGAAGGAGAGGGAGAGAGAATCTCAAGCAGACTCTGCGCTAAGCACAGAGCTTCACACAGGGCTCAATCTTACAACCCTGAGATCACGACCTGAGCTGAAACCAAGAGTCAGACTCTTAACTGACTGTGCCACCCAGGTGCCCCTAGTGTGGATGAACTTTTAAAACTTTTGTTTGTCAGGGAAACTATCTTTTCTTCCCTACTGAATGGTAATCTTGCTGGGTAGAGTATTCTTGGTTGTAGGGGTTGTTTTTCCTTTCAAAACTTTGACTCTATCATGTCCCTCCCCTCTGGCCTGCAAAGTTTCTGCTGAAAAATCAGCTCTAGTCTTATGGGGTTTCCCTGGTATGTAACTAGTAGCTTCTCTCTTGCTGCTTTTATTTATTTATTTTTAATTTATTTTATTTTGTTTTATTTTTTTATTAGTTATGCTAGTCACCATACATTACATCATTAGTTTTTGATGTCGTGTTCCATGATTCATTGTTGGCATATAACACCCAGTGCTCCATGCAATACGTGCCCTCCTTAATACCCATCACTGGGCTAACCCATCCCTTCACCCCCCCTCCCCTCTAAAACCCTTAGTTTATTTCTCGGAGTCCATAGCCTCTCATGGTTCGTTTTCCCCTTCGATTTCCCCCCCTTCATTTTTCCCTTCCTTCTCTTAATGTCTTCCATGTTATTCCTTACGTTCCACAAATAAGTGAAAACCACAATAATTGACTTTCTCTGCTTATTTCACTTAGCATAATCTCTTCTTGCTGCTTTTAAAATTCTCTCTTTATCTCTAATCTTTGGCATTTTCATTATTATGTGTCATGGTGTGGAACTCCTTGGGTTCATCTTATTTGGGGCTCTCTGGATTCCTAAACTTGGATATGTGTTTCTTTCCCCAGGATAGGGAATTTCTCAGCTATTATTTCTTCAAATAAGTTTTCTGCCCCTTCCTCTCTCTTCTTCTTCTTCTGGGGTCCCTATAATGTGAATGTTCATTCGCTTGATGTTATTCAAGAGTTATTTTTGCTGTTCAGCGTGAGTGTTTTCCATTACCCTGTCTTCCAGATCACTGACATGTTCTTCTGCATCCTCTAATCTATTGTTTATTCCCTCTAGTGTCTTTTTAATTTCAGTTCTTGTATTCTTTAACTCTGATTGGTTATTTTTTTATATTTTCTATCTCTTTGTCGAAGTTCTCACTGAGTTCATCCACTCTTCTCTCCAGTCTCATGGGCATCTTTATGACCATTACTTTGAACTTACCAGGTAGATTGCTTATTTCCACTTCATTTAGCTCCTTTTCTGAGGTTTTGTCTTGTTCTTTCATTTGGAGTATGTTCCTCTGTCTTCTCATTTTTATTGGCTTTTTGTGTTTGTTTTTATGAACTAGGTGGAACAGCTACTTCTCCTAAACTTGAAGGAATCGTCCTGTGTATGGTTATCCCCTGCATAGACTGTGTGTGCCTGGTGACTTGTGCTGGCTGCCTAGACCTGTGGCTGGTGTGGGCTAGGGGTCCTAGGGCACTCTGGGCTGGGGCTATCATGGTGGGATGCCTAGAGATGAAGTGGGCATGAGCCAGGGTCGTCCCAGGGCTCTCCATGCAGAGGGCTCCCTGGCAGGACAGCTGAAGCTGAAGTGAGTGCAAACCTAGGGTTCCTGGGGCTCTCCGTGCAGAAGGCACCCTAGTAGGACAGCTGAGTCTTAAGTGGGCACAAGCTGGAGTGTTCTCAGTTCTCTCTGCACAGAGAGGACCTTGGCAGGACAGCTGAAGCTGAAGTGGGTGCAAGCTAGGGCATCCCAGGGCACTCTGTGCAGGGGACACTATGGCAGGGTGGTTGGAGCTGAGGTGGGTGCAGTCCAGGTGAGGAGGCATCCCAGGGCACTCCACACAGGAGATGCCCTGGCAAGTCATCTGGGACAAAGGTGGGTTCAGGTTGGGAGGTCCTGGGGTGCTCTACACTAGGGATTCCCTGGAAAGTCATCTGGAAACAAAGTGGTGCTGGCCTGAAGTGTTCCAAGGTGCTTTGCACCTGTGTCATATAGGCGAGAGAGCTGGAGCTATAGTGAGCATTGGCCAGGGATGTCACGGTGTGCACCACATTGGGCCACCTTGGTGGGATAACTGGGGCTAGTGTGGGCTCACTGAGGCAATAGACTGGCTATGGTGCCTGGACCCTGCTCCCATCTGCACTATCAAGGTGGTAAGGAAATGTAAACCCTGCTGCTTGCCAACTCCTCTGACCTGGTGAGAGTTCCAGTAGCTCCCCTGCCATTTGGCAGAGTTGTAGGGCTTAACCCTTTATATTTCACATGCTCTTTTTTTATGTTTTTTAAATTAATTTTATTTTATTATGTTATGTTAGTCACCATACATTACATCATTAGTTTTGATGTAGTGTTCCATGATTCACTATTTGCATATAACACCCAGTTCTCCATGCAATACGTGCCTTCCTTAATACCTAGCACTGGGCTAACCCATTCCCCCACTCCTATCCCCTCTAAAACCCTCAGTTTGTTTCTTAAAGTCCATAGTCTCTCATGGTTTGTCTCCCCCTCTGATTCCCCCCTTCATTTTTCCCTTCCTGCTACCTTCTTCTTCTTCTTTTTAACATATAATGTATTATTTGTTTCAGAGGTACAGGTCTGTGATTCATCAGTC
>NC_138379.1:7744317-7762281 GCF_054177405.1 Leptonychotes weddellii | reverse complement strand
TTGATGGCTGCATAATATTCCATTGTATATATATACCACATCTTCTTTATCCATTCATCTGTCGCTGGACATCTTGGCTCTTTCCATAGTTTGGCTATTGTGGACATTGTTGCTATAAACATCAGGGTGCACATACCCCTTTGGATCCCTACATTTGTATCTTTGGGGTAAATACCCAGTAGTACAATTCCTGGGTCATATGGTAGCTCTATTTTCAACTTTTTGAGGAACCTCCATACTGTTTTCCAGAGTGGCAGCACCAGCTTGCATTCCCACCAACAGTGTAGGAGGGTTCCCCTTTCTCCTCATCCCCACCAACATCTGTCATTTCCTGATTTGTTAATTTTAGCCATTCTGACTGGTGTGAGGTGGTATCTCATTGAGGTTTTGATTTGGATTTCCCTGATGCCAAGTGATGTTGAGCACTTTTTCACGTGTCTGTTGGGCAAACAGGATTTTTTTAAAGTACCACACCCAGGGTGGAGCCCAATGTGGGGCCTGAACTCACGACCCTGAGATCAAGACCTAAGCTGAGATTAAGAGTTGGATGCTTAACTGACTGAGCCACCCAGGTGCCCTGAACAAGATTGTTTTCTTAATTTCATTTTCAGATAGTCTGTTGCTGGTATATAGAAATGCAACTGATTTTTATATTTTGATCTGATATCCTGAAACTTTACTGAATTCATTTATTGTTTCTAACAAAATTTTGGAGGTGTCTTTAGGGTTTTTTACATGAAAGATCATGTCATCTGCCAACAGAGATAATTTTACTTCTTCCTTTCTGATTTGGATACCTTCTTTTTCTTATCTAATTGCTCTGGCTAGGACTTCTGAATCCTCTGTTGAATTAAAGTGGCATTCTTGTCTAGTTCCAGATCTTAGAGGAAAGGCTTTCAGTTTTCCATCATTGAGTATAATGTTAGTGGTGGGCTTTTCATATATGACCTTTAAGGTAAGTTCCTTCAATACCTTATTTCTTGAGAGTTTTTTGAATCATGGATGTGTGTTGAATTGTGTCAGATTCTTTTTTACACCTATTGAGATGATCATACGGTTTCTAACCTTCATTCTGTTAATGTGGTGTATCACGTTTTTAAAAATTTACTTATGTTGAATTATCCTTTCATCCCAGGAATAAATCCCACTGAGTCATGGTGTGCAGTGTGCTCTTGAAGTTGGTTTACTAATATGTTGTTGATGGTTTTTTCACCTTTGTTCATCGGGGATATTGGCCTATAGTTTTCTTTTCTTATGGTGTCTTTGTCTGACTTTGGTATCAGAGTCATACTGCACTAATAAAACAAATTTGTTAGTATTTCCTATTTATTTTTTGGAAAAGTGAGAAGGATCAGTGTTCATAATTTAAATGTTTGGTAGAATTCACCTGTGAAGCCATCTGGTGTTAGGCTTTTATTTCTGGGCTACTTTTTAAAAAAAATTCTAGTTAGTTGATATACAGTTCAATATTGGTTTCAGGAGAAGAGTTCAGTGGTTCCCCATTTACATAAAACACCCAGTGCTCATCATAACACGTGCTCTCCTTAATACCTATTGCCCATCTATCCCATCTCCCACCCACCTCCCTCTATCAACCCTGTTTGTTCTCTATAGTTAAGAGTCTCTCATGATTGGGGCGCCTGGGTGGCTCAGTCATTAAGTGTCTGCCTTCAGCTCAGGTCATGGTCCCAGAGTCCTGGGATCAAGCCCTACATCAGGCTCCCTGCTTGGGGGGAAGCCCGCTTCCTCTCCCACTCCCCCCGCTTGTGTTCCCTCTCTCGCTATGTCTCTCTCTGTCAAATAAATAAATAAAATCTTTAAAAAATTAAAAATTAAGAAAAAGTCTCTCATGATTTGTTTTCCTCTCTCTCTCTTTTCCTCCTCCCAAATGTCCATCCATTTTGTTTCTTAAATTCCACATATGAGTGAAATCATATAGGATTTGTCTTTCTTTGACTGACTTATTTTCCTTAACATAATACACTCTAGCTCCATCCACGTCATTGCAAATGGCAAGAATTCATTCTTTTTTTTTTTTTAAAGATTTTATTTATTTATTTGAGAGAGAGAGAATGAGAGACAGAGAGCACGAGAGGGAAGAAGGCAGAGGGAGAGGCAGATCCCCTGCTGAGCAGGGAGCCCGATGCGGGACTCGATCCCGGGACTCCAGGATCATGACCTGAGCCGAAAGCAGTCGCTTAACCAACTGAGCCACCCAGGCGCCCGAATTCATTCTTTTTGATGGCTGAGTAGTTAATTGTATATATATACCACATCTTTATCCATTCATCAGTTGATGGGCATTTGGGCTCTTTCCATAGTTTGGCTATTTTTGGTAATGCTGCTATAAACATCAGGCTGCATGTACTCCTTTGAATGTGTATTTTTGTATCCTTTGGGTAAATACCTAGTAGTGCAATTGCTGGATCATAGGGTAGTTCTATTTTTAGCTTTTTGAGGAACAACCATACTGTTCTCCAGAGTGGCTGCAACAGTTTACATTCCCACCAACAGTGTAAGAGAGTTCCTCTTTCTCCACATCCTCACCAACACCTGTTGTTTTCTGTGTTATTAATTTTAGCCATTCTGACAGGTACGAGGTGATATCTCATTGTGGTTTTGATTTGTATTTCCTTGATGATGAGTGATGTTGAACACCTTTCCTTTTTGGGGAGGAGGAGCTGCCTGTAATGTTTTTTAATTTAAACTCAATTAGCCAACATATAGTACATTATTAGTTTCTGATGTAGTGTTCAATAATTTACCTTTTCATGTGTCTGTTAGCCATATGGATGTCATCTTTGGAAAATGTCTATTCATATCTTCTGCCCATTTCTTAACTGGATTATTTGTTTTTTGGGTGTTGAGTTTAATAAGTTCTTTATAGATTGGATACCAACACTTTATCAGATATGTCTCTTGCAAATATCTCCTCTGGGATACTTTTGATTACTGTTTCAATCTCCTCATTTGTAATTGGTTTCTTCAGGTTTTCTATTTCTTCTTGATTCAGTTTTGGTAGTGTGTATGTTTCTAGGAATTTATCTATTTCTTCTAGGTTGTCCGCTTTGGTGGCATATAATTGTTTGTTATAGTCCTTTGTGATCTTTTTTTATTTCTGTGGCATCAGTTGTAATGTCTTTTCTTTCATATCCGATTTTATTTATTTGAGTCTTTCTCTTTTTTTCATGGCCAGTCTAGCTAAAACTTTGTCAATTTTGTTCATCCTTTAAAAAAAACCTAACTCTTCTATCAGTTTTTTTCTCCCTCCCCCCCCCCCACCCCTGCCACAATTCCTTAGAGCCTTGTATGGTGTTTATACATTTTTTTTCAATTAGCCAACATTAGTTTTTGATGTAGTGTTCAATGATTCATCAGTTGCATATAACACCCAGTGCTCCTCACAACACATGCCCTCCTTAATACCCATCACCCAGGGTGTTTGTGCATTTGAAGAAGCAGTCGCCTCCTCCAGTCTTTACAGTCTGCTTTTGGCAGGAAATGCCCTTCACCAGTCACCATGGCTGGAGATTCTGGGTAGGCCATTTAGCAGGGTTCATCAGTGGACTTGCTGTCTGGGTCCATGGATGTGTGGACCATTTGCCAGGGTCTGCAGATGGGTCCACTTCCAGGTTCATGAACAGACGGGCCAGGTTGTGGGCTTGATAAAGCCTCTTTGAAGTAAAGCAAGGGTAGAATGTGAATGGCAAGAGGAAGACATAGCCTGGATTGCAGATGTGCAGGAACTGAATGCTACTTGAATGTAGTTACATTTGAAATAGGCCTTACAGGTTAAGGTAGAACTAGCCATGTTTAAATCAAGCAGGGATATGATTAAATTTGCAATTGAGAGCAGTCCAAATGATGGCAGAGGGGCCATGCCAGTGGTGTGCTGGTAAATGTTTAATACCTAACATTACAAGAAGTGAAAAAAGCCATAGATCTCAAATTTGTGGTGATTATCAATTTTTGTAGTATGAATACCACCACCATTGTCAATAAAAGCCACCGACATCATGGCAACTGCTTTACAAACTACCTAAAAATTTAACAAAGGGCTGTTGTGAATTTGTACATGCTAATTCCAGGACACCAACCAGCTGTTCCATGTTTTTCACCCCAACGTGGTGTTATGATTGGCACAAATAGTTTTTGTTTTGTTTTGTTTTTCTATTAGCAAAGGACAATCAGAGGAAAAGATGCATTTTAAAAAACAAAGATCCAGCAGGCTCCCATTTGAATATAGGCCTCCTCTTCCGTGAATAAGAATTTTACCAGGTAGGAGGAGCTCCTTGAGTTCCCATAAATGACCTGGCATCACCTCCCTAAATTCTTCTGGAAATGCAACTCACATCTCTGCTCACTAAAAATGAATGGCCAGTGTGAAATAACCTCATCATCTCCCAAACTTTTACTCTGATATTGGATGTGATTTGAGGCCAGTCTCACAGGCATGGCAGCCCTCATCTGGTCCAAGTTTAAGGTATTCTTGGAGCCCATTCTTAGAATACTGCCTATGACAATGGCCTGTGGTCATGGGTTTCTGGTGTTAGTTGCAGGAAGGAGATGCTATCTTGACTTTTCTCTTCCAAAAGCTTAAGTCCAGGATTTTGCTGCTTGAGCTAGCTCTGCAACTGCAAAGGATATTCTTGATCTGGTAGGTCCTCACTTAGGTGACCTTACATTTCTCTAAAGTCCCTTCCTCATGGAATTTTTCCAATGGACTTCATGATATTGTTTCACTTGTAGAGGTGGGATGAGAATTAAGTCAATATTATTGGAATAATTAATAAGTAAGTATCCAAGGTGTGCTGGATATAATTCCATCTATGTATTTGCAACCTCATGTATGGCTAGAAAGTCTTTATGAAAAAGGTGCTATTATTTTTCGCTACCTATCTCTTCTCCCTCTCCATCTCCTCCTCCTCCTCTTCCTTCTTCTCCTTCTCCTTCTCCTTCTCCTTCTCCTTCTTCTTCTTCTTCTTCTTCTTCTTCTTCTTCTTCTTCTATGACAGGGAAATTGGGGTTTAGAAATACTTAATCACCTTCTGCAAGGTATATACCTAGCATGTTGCAGGACCATCAAGTAACCCCAGATTATAACCAATTTGGGTATAAATTATTCTACATCAAGTTCCTGCCCTGGTTTCATCCTCAGATTTAATTCTAGGCACCTCCTTCATGGAGGCACAATATACCAGGATTCCCCTCAAAGAGACTGAATGAAGAACCAAAATAAAGGCTCTCAGGAAATGTCATTTTTCCTGAGATAAACAGTTTCTTTGCAAAGGATGGCTGGCTGGGAACCAAGCTTAACTTCTAGGTCTTTCATGTCCATCTAGCATAAATGGAGCTTTGGACCTTAATCCAAGTAATTCACATTTGATTTTCTTCCTGATCTGAATATCTAACATATACACCCTTTTGGATGCCCTGCAGCACACTCAGATCTTGTGTTTAAAAAGTCTTTGTTGCTACATAATTTTCCTAAGCCTCCTTTAACTCCCTAATTCACCTTTCACATGTCAGTGCATTTTTGCTGTCTCAATTTCCTACTAAATATAACAACAAGTGGTCCAGCTTGTCCCCTGTGGGGGACCTCCCAATGCTCACATTGTGTGACAACTGAACAGTTTCTTGTTGCGGTTGTTTTTGAAGGTTTTGAGATCCACCATGCAGGAGGAGCTGGAGACAGCACAGAAAAAACCTTCCATAACTGACTTGTTCCACACACCCACCCTGCGCAGAAGGATCTGTTTATTGTCCTTTGTGAGGTAGGCTTCACACTATGCATAAAGAATATTAAAGTAGTGGCTGGGCGCCTGGGTGGCTCAGTTGGTTAAGTGACTGCCTTCGGCTCAGGTCATGATCCTGGAGTCCCTGGATCGAGTCCCACATCGGGCTCCCTGCTCAGCAGGGAGTCTGCTTCTCCCTCTGACCCTCCCCCCTCTCATGCTCTCTCTCTCATTCTCTCTCTCAAATAAATAAATAAAATCTTTAAAAAAAAAAAGAATATTAAAGTAGTGGAGACATGAATCTAATCCTATCAAAGGATACAACATGTTGTAGGGACAGATTTGGAGATAAAACATGAGGAAGCCAGAAAGATAATTGCATTTTTTAGTTACAGAAAGACTGACCCAGAACTAATTGTGCAATGAGTTTTGTTTATTATGTCACCTTACCAGGCTCAGCATCTGGAAATGGAGGCTGTGAACTTCAATCACAGTAGAGATTTTAGCTTTAAGTTTCTTCACTTGTTTGTTTCCACTTCGATTGAGATAAAATTACAAACATTTGGGGTGCCTGGCTGGCTCAGTCAGAAGAGCATGTGACTCTCGATCTTAGGGTTGTGAGTTTGAGCCCCACCTTGGGTGTAGAGATCACTTAAATAAATTAAAAAAAAAATTTTAAGTGTACCAATGTATACAGCTAAATGAATATTTGCATATGTAAATATGCAACCGTCACCCAAATCTGGATATAGAAAAAATTCTAAAACCCTAGAGGACCTCATTATGTATTCTTTTTTAAAAAAATATTTTATTTATTTATTTGAGAGAGAGAGCACAAACAGGGTGAGGAACAGAAGGAGAAGCAGACTCCCCGCTGAGTATGGAGCCTGATGCTGGGCTCAATCCTGGGACTCCAGGATCATGACCTGAGCCGAAGGCAGATGCTTAACTGACTGAGCCATCCAGGCGCCCCCCTCATTATGTATTCTTAAGAACAATACCCCCACCCACCAAAAAAGTAACCATTATGACCTCCATTATTATGCAATATTTTATGACAGTTTTTAAATCATTACCATGTAGAATATTCTACAAAACAGACCATGCCTTTTGTACTGGAACACCAACCACTGGCTGCCTGTCTGATAATATTTATGATTGTTGTTTGTAGAACCTAGGGTCTAAACGTAATGACATCTTTCTTTCTTCTTTTGTTCACCACAGATTTGCAACCTACATGCCCTTTTTTGGCCTGATTCTCCACCTCCAGCACATCGGGAACAATGTTTTCCTGTCCCAGGTTCTCTTTAGCATGGTCAACCTCCTCGCCAATTACATTGCACTTTTGGCACTGAATCATATGGGCCGTCGAGTAAGCCAGATGATTTTCATGTCTGTACTTGGAGTCTCCATTCTGATCACCACATTTCTGCCTGAAGGTGAGAAAAGAGCACAGGTTGAAGAAAGGAAATATATCAGGGACTCGGGGACTGGGCTCACACACGGGAAGGGAGAGTATGGTTCTAATGATCCCCCAAAACTGATCTGAAGATTTAGGACAGATTCTACGATTAAGCAGCTGGGAAAGAGTCAAAGCCCAGTAAAATTTGGTTCAGACATGGCTGTCCTCATCACATCTGAGAAGTAACTGGTGTCGTATCTTTCTAAAAGTTTCTCTAGGAGAGCAATTGATCACTTGCCCTTTTGGCTTTGACCAATCACACTTGTAACTGTAAATGACAGTATTTTGTCCAATATATATTAATTGTATCTCATATGAGAACACAATACCCTCATTTCCTCTCTCTGGTTTCTTTCTTATTACTACAGCTTCAGTGACAATTTACTGCCTGATGTCTACATATATCCACTTGTGTGTCTTGTATTAGGTCACCATAATTGCAATTGTGGTTTAGGGAAGACTTTTTGATTTCAAGAAAATAAAAATATCTTGTCTTCAAGCAAAGAAGTATGCAATAGGAACAAGGAGTGAAGCAGTTAAAGCCTCTCTTAGAATCAGTTTTACTAAATTAAATGATCCTATGTAATGGATAGGAGAACTGAGGTGGTCCTGGGCTTCGCCTAACTCCCAGCACAGCTGTGTATCTTACAGGATCCCAGATTGGTAGCTCTGCCCTCATCTTGGATGTCAGCAATGATGTTTGCTTCTTTACCGCGGAGCGTATTCCAATGTTGTAACGCTCTCGTGAGATTTTTTTTTTTTTTTATTGAGTAGAAAACGGACTCAGATTTCCTTTCAGAGGTTTCCAAAGTCCAACAATTGTTCCTGTAATACAGGTCTTTATTCTTCAATCTTCAAATATTACTGTAGATCAAGCTACTTATCCATAGACAATGGTTTTATTACTCTCTGCCACAGTACTAGCCCCAAGTCAATTTCATGTATGCATCCAGGTTTTAAACTTCTCAAGGACATCGATGAGTTTTACATCCCTTGGTAATTGTTCATATGGAGTCTTACTTTATACATGAAAGGCAGAGGAGACACTGGACAAAATAAATGAAAGCAAACTCACATTCCCCTCTCAGTCTTTGGCAAATTTCTGATGTGTAAGGGAGAGGTAATAAAATGACTCAGGTTTTTTATTCTGTTTAAGCTGTAACAGTAAGCTCAGCCACTAGTCACTATACATTCTCTGCCTCTCTGCACTTTCTCTACAATGTATTTAACACATGCAAACATCTCCAACTGTGTCTTCTTCACTTGTAATTTGGTGGATGGTGAATCTCACTGTCTTCCTCTCCAGAAATGCAGACCCTGCGTGTTACTTTGTCAACTTTGGGAGTAGGAGCTTCTTCTGCTGCAATCATGTGTTCTTCTGCCCATGGAAATGAACTAATCCCCACCATAATCAGGTACAAATCGCATGGGAGCTCTAGCAGGGTCAAAATAGGCCTTTCCCAGCTAATTAACATTCATAGTGGGAAGAACACTGATGAGTTATCAAAAACATCAATTATAATAGTATTAATAGTAACAAAAATTACAGCCAAAATTTGTTAAAATCTGACTTTGGCAAAGCACTGTGTTCTTTTTTTAACATACCACCTCACATAATCTATAGAACCACTCAATGGTAGATGCTATGGATAAGAGTATTTTTTAAATAATGAAAGTATGTCTTAGTGCACTTACACACTTGAAAAAAATTGCCAGCAAATAAAAGAGCATATTTGAAATGTAAGAGTATATTGTCAACCTTCATGTATCTAACTAAACACTGTTGTGATATCTTCTATAATCAAAGCAAAATAATAAATCACAAATTACCTGCGTGGATTTATACCAAATTATTTTTGTACTGTTTGTACCCCAAGGGCAACAGCCACAGGAATCCTGGGAATTGCTGGTAATATTGGAGCGGCCCTGGCTCCCCTCTTGATGATCCTAACCGTGTATTCTCCCCACCTGCCCTGGATCATGTATGGAGTCTTCCCCATCCTCTCTGGTCTTGTTGTTCTCCTCCTTCCTGAAACTAGGAATCAGCCTCTGCCTGACTCCATCCAGGATGTGGAAAAAGAGTGAGTAAACCCTCTGGCTGCTCCTTAAGGGAGCTGTGTGCTCTAGATCCGTGATGAGGAAGGCAAGACACCATTCAGGATCACTGTCCCCTGGGAAAGATTTATGAATTTTTTTTTAAAGATTTTATTTATTTATTTGACAGAGAGAGAGACAGCGAGAGCAGGAACACAAGCAGGGGGAGTGGGAGAGGGAGAAGCAAGCTTCCCGCCGAGCAGGGAGCCCGATGTGGGACTCGATCCCAGGACTCTGGGATCATGACCTGAGCCGAAGGCAGACGCTTAACGACTGAGCCACCCAGGCGCCCAAGATTTATGAATTTTTAAAAAATGTTTTATTTATTCATTTGAGAGAGAGAGAGAGAGCACAAGCAGCAAGAGAGGCAGAGGGAGAGAGAGAAGCAGACACCCTGCCGAGCCAGGAGCCCGACGTGGGGCTCGGTCCCAGGACTCCAAGATCATGACCTGAGCTGAAGGCAGACGCTTAATGACTGAGCCACCCAGGCACCTCTATGATTTTTTTTTAAGTGAGTTATATCCCCAATGTGGGGCTTGAACTCATGACCCCAAGACCAAGTCACCTGCCCTACCAACCGAGCCAGCCAACTGCCCCTCCCAGAGAAAGATTTAGTCTTAGACACATGCCATGTGGTCAGTGCCTTTGGTTTAGCTACAGCCTCAACTCTCCTCACACTGACCTCAGACTCCCCCGCAGCTCCCCAGGTCACACAGACTGGCTCTGCCCTGCCTGCATTAGTAAGTTAGTGGTGCAGGGACCAAAATTAGGTGCCTAAGGGTGACAAACACCCTGAAGGTATTTCACAGACACACACAGGTCCAGACACCAGACTCTCATCCCTCAGACCCTGGCAGCCCTCAGCTGGGGGAGTGCAGTAGCTCCCCAGAGTGTCTGAGGACTGCCCTGGTCACTGAAGAATCTGAACGGGATCAGGGAGAGAACGGGAGCCCCTCCCACAGATGACCATGCATCTCAGGGGAAGAGTCCCATTGGGCTGCCCGTGAGATCCAGACTGGCTGGTTTCCGCTGGGAATGCAACTGTTGAGAAAAGAGGGAAAGGAGGAGTAAATATAGGTTTGTTTGTTTGTTTTACACAGAACAAGAAATTTTATTATCTTGAATGCTGGTGCATTCAAACAAATAACAAGCTTAATCAGAAGAGGAGGCAGAGGGAAACTTCACATACGGAGGTGGATTTCTGGGCAGGTTTAAAACCTTTAAAAGTTGAAGGCATAATTGTTCAGGCTTTTTTCAGATGGAAGGCTTCTCTTTTACTTGACATTTTCACTTTAACAGTTGTTATGTTATGAAGTTCAACCAAAGTCTTTCACCTGTAAGGTTAAATGGAAAACAGAGTTGAGTAAAACAATTTCTCTAGTATATTAAGAGTGTTAGAAAGAGTTTGTTTTCTTTGTTCTTTCATATACGTGGTAATGTCTAACTTTGAAATTTTCTTACAGATGTCTTAATTTTTGAGTTTTTAAAAATGGCAAGATCATGAATTTTCTTGATTTATAGATCATAGTAGCTTCATAAATGACCAAGACACATGTACAAACAAAATTTCAGATGCTCTTGAAAACATATTTTGAGATATAGCACATGTGATACCTATTTCTTTTTGGGTTTGCTTATCCTTTTGGTATACTGAAGAATACCCAATTTAAAATACAGGTATTTTTGGGCATGGAGCCTACCAAAAAAAAAAAAAAAAAAGGAAGGAAGGAAGGAAAGAGGAAAAGAAAGAAAGAAAGAAAGAAAAAGGGGGGCTGCCTGGGTGGTTTAATCAGTTAAATATCCGACTCTCCATCTCAGCTCAGGTCTTGATCTCAGGGTCATGAGTTTAAGCCCCGCATTGGGCTCCATGCTGAGCATGGAGTCTACTCAAAAAGAAAAAAAAAAGGCATTTTTAAACGATCAAGAATTGGAAAGGATTTTTAAACTTTTGTATACTGCCTTTGCCTTTTCCAAATCCCTTGGGCATCCAGATCCCTTGGCCCCCAAAGGTGAGAGTGGGAGTTGAAACTATGGAAGCTGCCTTCCCAGAATTTACTCAGATTCTTGGGGCAGGGGTCAAGAATCCGTTTGCTCTAAAGAATGCAGGACATATATGTTGATTTGACGTCTTCTCATTTTTGTGCTTGTTTTTTGGTCTCATTGTATTTTTACCAGGAGAGAAGATCCAAGAAAAGCAAAGAAGGAAGATACCTTCATGAAAGTGACACAGTTTTAAGGAGTTCCAAGAACTAACTGCTAATCAAAGAGCAAGATAGAGGAAGGAAAATCAGGATCATCCCCAGATATTGGAAAGATCTGTAAAATAAATAAAATAAAGATATAATGGAATCATGGATCCTATTTACAATTGCAGTACTAAGTAACTATGAAATATCTACAATTAATCATAATGAGAAGTTTGAGAAAAGTCATAATACTTAAAAATATTTTTTTATTGGGGCACCTGGGTGGCTCAGTCGGTTAAGCGACTGCCTTCAGCTCAGGTCATGATCCCAGGGTCCTGGAATTGAGCTCTACATCGGGCTCCCTGCTCGGCGGGGAGCCTGCTTCTCCCTCTCCCACTCCCCCTGCTTGTGTTCCCTCTCTCACTGTGTCTCTCTCTCTGTCAATTAAATAAATAAATGAAAAAAATATTTTTTTATTCCTGAAGTCTCGTTGATATACAATGTTATATTAGTTTCAGTTACACCACGTAGTGATTTGACAATTCTATACATTAAAAGTCATAACATTTTAAAAGGAATCATAGTAAAATATTTGTAAAATTGTAGATCTCTAGCATGTTTCTGGATAGAAAGGTAGAATAGTATTTAAAAACTTTGATTCTGCCCCAATTAATTGGCAGAGTAATTGATGGAGTAATTACAATGGAAAACTCCATTCTTTTGGGACAACTCAAAAAAGAGTTCCAAATGTATCTACAAATTAGTGATAGACAAAATTATTCAAAAAAATGAGGCTCATGGAGGGAGGGTGGGGCAGGTTTTTGGGGCAGCATATGCTGGAATGAGAGGCAATAGGTTTAAAACATGAATAGCAGATGCATTTACAAATCCAAAGAAGTCCAGAATGATATGGTAGCATGTTTGACACTTAAAGTTTAATAATTAGGGCATCATAAATCACTGGTTGAAATAAATGATTACATAATAAGTACCATTAACTGACTTTATAAATAAATGCCTAATAATTTAACTTAATTCTCTAAACCAAAAAAATACTCCATGTGATTAAAAAGATATATAGAACAATTAAACCATGTTATTCAATACAAAACCTGGCTACAAAATCTTGGGATTACAAAAGTGTTCCGCATAGTAAAGCAAATGCCAGTTATGTAAGTAGAGGTAGATTGGACTACTTATTTAAAACCTCTCTTGGACCAGCTCTAGAGAGAGGAGAAATAGGAGAAATCTAGAATAATATTCATAAAAATGATAAAAGCTGTTAACCTTTAGTAGTGTACCTTTATGAGATTTTTATTTTCTTTTTTTATAAGTCTCTGTGTTCTAAGTTTAAAAAGGATAATGCAACATTTTAAAATATTATAAGGATTCGTCAAAAATAAATCGCAGGGGCACCTGGGTGACTCAGTCGGTTAAGTGTCTGACTCTTGATTTCAGTTCAGGTCATGATCTCAGGGTCGTGAGATAGAGCCCTGCATTGGGCTCCAAGCTAGGTGTGGAGCCTACTTAAGATTCTCCCTCTCCTTTTGCCTCCCCTAAAAAAATTGCAAAAGACAAATTAAAAATTTTCAAAATGGCTCTATATTAATATATGTATCTAATAAATACTCATGAAAAGAATACATAATTCAATATTAAATAGTCAAAAGGCAGGAACATAAAATTTTCAAAAGAAAAAAGTCTTATAATAATGCAAAACTGTACAAAACCACTGGAATTTAAAGACATTCAAACTAAAATAAAATACCAACTTTTATTTCCAAAAGACCAAAGATCTGTAAATAGAAATTTGTTAATTGATGGCAGGATTATAAAATAACACATGCTATAGAACTGCTTAAAACACTGGATGGTGTCATTATAAAGAGTGCTAAAAATCTTTAATTAATTCAGCAATCATTTATTCAGTATATAACAGTTACCAAGCAGTATGCTGGGAACCTTGGATACAAAGAGGAAAAGAGGGGTGCCTGGGTCACTCAGTTGGTTAAGCATCAGACTCTTGGTTTTGGCTCTGTTGGTGATCTTAGGGTCATGAAACTGAACCCAGCGTTGGACTCTGTGATGGGCATGGAACCCACTTAAGATTCCCTTTCTCCCTCTGCCCCTCACCCCCTCAAACAAAAAAGACATGATCATGATATCAAAAATATAAAAAAGGAAGGAAACTTGGTAAGTGAATGAAGATAAATTGCTATCAGCAGAAAAAGGATTATTTTATGAGATGTTTTATGTAGACCTCGTGGTAACCACAAAGCAAAAATCTAGAGCAGAGACACAAAACATAAATAGAAGGGGAGACTGAGCAAATCACCATGGAAAACCACCAACTTACTAAAGTAGACAAAAACAAGAAAAAGAAACAAGGGAGAAACAAAATAACCAGAAAGGAAAAGATGAAATGGCAATAGTAAATTCTTAACTATTGATAATTACCCTAGATGAAATGGATTGAACTCACAAATCAAAAGGCACAGACTGGCTGAATGGATTAAAAAAATAATACCCTAATATATACTGCCTGCAGGAGAATGAAAGTGTGGAAGATGATATTCCGAGCAAGTGGAAATGAGAAGACAGGTGTAGCCACACTTACATCAGACAAAATAGACTTCAAGCCAGAAAGGTAAAAAAAGACTAAAAAAACATTATTATATGATATCAAAGGGATCAATACATCAAGAAGATATAATAATCATAAATATATATGCTTCAACACCTAAGCATTGAAATATATTAAGCAATTAATAACAGATCTTAAGGGAGAAACAGACAACAATACAATAACTACAGAAGATTTCAATAACCCACTATCAGCAATAGATAGATCAGCCAGACAGAAAATCAACAAGAAAATATTGGAATTGAACCACACTCTACAACAAATAGACTTGGTAGACTAGAACATGCCACTCAACAGCAGCAGAATACATCCCTTTCACCCAACATTCAAAGATGTGCAGTCTCATACTTTACTCATTTCTTTAAATTATTGAATATCTAAATGTTTAGATATAAACAAAGCAATTAAAAATTTCATGGTTTAAATCGCTCAAACAAGCCAGACCCCACCTTCACTCCATTGCTGGGACAAGACCCATGCTGGTGCCCTTGTAGAAACAAGTTTTAAAACACACTGGTGAGGGTGACTCAGGGTATGGACATGGGCTTCTGGGACTCAGACAATTACCTTAGTGATCACAGTTTTGTGCCAATTAAACACTAGTCTGAGCCTAGACAAACCTACTCAGCATCGGTTCCTTGAATCCTTTCTCTGCATAGCTAGTGCAATAGTCCAAATTCCTTTATTCCCCGAGTGACCAGTAATCGTATTTGCCTAATTATTTGCCTAATAATTAATAACACCCTCTTTTGATGTCAAAAGTATCCCACTGAGGATGAAAACTTTATGGTCACTCTATATATTCTTGACTGGAAGGAGGCTACATATCAGAGTTTGGAGAAAGAAATCATTAGCAATGCATTCAAGCCTTTTGATGATGATTAAAAATTTTATTATGAACCCTAATCTGAGACACTGACCTTGAGTCATATACAATGTCATCCAGATTATTATCTGCCAAACCTCCTTTAGGATCATAGAAACAATAAATAATTGGGTAAAGAGAAGAAAATAATGAGCCATGCTCACTGTCACAGACTAAAAACTGTTTACTGGAGACTGCATAATATCTGTAACAAAAGCCCTTCCCTATTCCTACACAATTTTAAAAGGACTCTCAAGATGTCAGTCTTCCCAACTCGATCTATAGATCCAATGCATCAAAATCAAAATCTATCCAAATTATTTTGTAAATATCAAATAATTCTAAAGTTTATATGGAGAGGCAAAAGAGAGTCCTCAAAAAATTAAAAATAGAACTACCACATGATCCAAAAATTCTACTTCTGGGTATATATCTGAAGGAAACAAAACCACTATGTTGAAGAGGTATCTGTACCCCCATGTTTATTGCAGCATTATTTACAATAGTCAAAACATGGGAACAACCTAAGTGTCTATTGATGGATGAATGGTTAAACAAGTTGAATGGAATACCATTCAGCCAGAAAAAAGAAGGAAACCCTGCCATTTGTAACAACATAAATGGACGTTGAGAGCATTATGTTGAGTGAAATAAGTCAGACAGGGAAAGACAAATACTGTATGATATCACATAATGTGGGCGCTAAACAAAACAAAACAAAACAAAAAAAGACACCCATAGAAAAAGAAATCAAATTTGTGGTTACCAGATGAGGAGCAGTGAGAGGGATTGGATGGAGGTGGTCAAATGAAACAATTTCCATTTATAGGATAAATAAGTACTGAGGAATAAATACGTACAACAGGATGACTATGGTTAACATTGCTATATGATATATTTGAAAGTTGCTAAGAAAATAGATCCTAAAAGTTCTCATCACAAGAAAAAGATTTTTTTCTTTTTGTATCTGTATGAAATGATTGCTGTTAAATAAATTTTTGTGGTAATCATTTCACAATATTTGTAATTCAAGTCTTTAGCTATATACCTTAAACTTATACAGTGCTGTATGTCAATTATATCTCAATAAAACTAGGAAAAAAATATGCACCAATCATCATAGTACCTAAATATCTTAAGCAAATACTAACAGATATAAAGGGAGAAGTAGACAACAATATAATAATAGTAGGGGATTTAAATACACTCGTTTTCTTTTTTTTAAGATTTTATTTATTTGTTTGACAGAGAGAGACACAGCGAGAGAGGGAACACAAGCAGGGGGAGTGGGAGAGGGAGAAGCAGGTTTCCTGCTAAGCAGGGAGCCCGATGTGAGGATCGATCCCAGGACCCTGGGATCATGACCTGAGCCGAAGGCAGACGCTTAATGACTGAGCCACCCAGGCACCCCTTATATACCCCATTTTCAACAATGGATTGATCATCCAGATAGAAAATGAATAAGGAAATAATAAACTTAGAGTATACTTTACACTAAATGGACCTAAGTGTTCTACAGACATATGGGGAACATCCCAACAACAGCAGCAGAAAACACATTCTTCTCAAGCACAGATGGAATGCTCTCCAGTATAGATCACATGTTAGGACACAAAACAAGTGTTTCCACCAGCTCGCCTTCCTCATTTCCTGCTCATTGCAGTTCTTGGCTAGACTTTCTCTCATGACTGTCTTTGCAAACAGTGTTATGCTCAGTAAGTCAACACTTTTGGCCTTGTACACTTTCCAAGCCTTGAGTCTGACTTTGACATCCCGCCTTTGTTTGAACTTCAAATCCTGTTTGTGTTTTATTTCAGTTGTAGAATGGACAGTGCCCCGATTCCAAGCCCTGGGAATGACTCTGGTAATCTGTATCAGTATTTTCAGACATTTAATCTTACGAGGTCTGGCTTTTGTCATTCGAGGCTGGTGTACTTTCCAGCTGGTTGTTTCTGTGTCATTATCTGTCATCTTTCTGTCTTTAAGGAATAAGCTCTCTCTTAGTCTTAGAGGATTTTGGAATGAAACGTGCATGGGATCAGGGTATGTGGATTCTTTTTGGTTTTTGGTCAACCTTTGAGCATGTGCTTTACTAATCTGTGTGATTTGAAAAGCTGAACAGACAGAGTTGCCAGGTAGTATCTTTGGACACTAAATTAAATTTGAATTTCAGACAATGAATTTTTTAATAATAATTATATCTCAAATGTTTCATGGCACATAGTTACTCTGAAAAAATTTCTTTGCTTGTGTGACATTTCTACTTGTTTGAGGTTCTGTATTTTTATGTGCTACCTGGATAAAATACAAGATGTCCCATTAAAAATTCAAATTTCTGATATATAACAAATAATATTTTAGTATAAGTATGCCCAAAGTATTGCATAGAACATAGCTTAACTAAAATTATTCACTGTTCATTTGAATACAATTTAACTAGGCACACTGTACTTATTTTTGCTAAAATTGGCACCTCCCCTGAAGAAAAGGGGAGCCAATATAACCCCAAGTCTGTATTCCAAGCAGTGAAGATGCACTGCACAGAGGGATCATCCTCATAATTTCCTACTTATGGTACAATAAGTAGATTAAATATTTTCCAGTATAACTGAAGAGTGGTGGTTATTAGATGGGAGAGGAAAGGCATCTATCTGCTGGGGAAGAAAACTTCCTTCTACACTTTTAGGTTCTGTGGATGGCCTGAGAATTAAACTGACATAAGAGAGATTAGCAGGAGAAATACATACAAATTTATGTAATATTTTTACAGGTACACGGGAGTCTTCAGAAGGAAAATGGGAAAAACAAGAAAGAAAAAAGGAAGAAGAGAAAAGGAAAAAAGGAAAGAAAAAACAAAGGAAAATGAAGATTCAAAAAAGCCAATAGCTCTAAAGGCTTATATACCTTTTGACTACACACTCACACATACAAACACACAGTAAATTGTGGCGATGAGACAAAACAAAGGGGCTGATCCC
>NC_138379.1:7726768-7743817 GCF_054177405.1 Leptonychotes weddellii | reverse complement strand
CTGGACATCTTGGCTCTTTCCACAGTTTGGCTATTGTGGACATTGCTGCTATAAACATCGGGGTGCACGTACCCCTTCGGATCCCTACTTTTGTATCTTTGGGGTAAATACCCAGTAGTGCAATTGCTGGATCATATGAGCTGGATGATTTTTATGTTCCTGCTGGGAATCTCCATTCTAGCCATCACATATGTGCCCCGAGGTGAGAAAGGAGGTTGTATGGATCACTGATCTGAAGCCAGAAGGAAAGGGAGGATGGTGTTCCAAGGATTTCCTGAAACCGGTCTGGGGGTGAGCACAGTTTCTGCCATTACGTTGCTGGGAAGAGAACCAGAGGTGAGCAAATGTCAGCTCAGATATGTGATTGCCTGCATCACATCCTGGAAGTATCCGGAAACTGGTGTCACCTCTTGCTGGCAGGTTCTCTAGGACATCAACTGATCACTTGTATTTGGCTGGTAACACTTTATATAGTAAGCATGGAGGATCTGGACCTTGTCATTGCATTCCACATGAGAACACTTCCTCTGTCTGGGCTCTTTTTTTATTACTATAGCTTCAGCCAACATTTACTCTCTGGTATGTACATAACCACTCACATGCGTTCTATCAGGTTGCCATAACTGCAGCTCTGGTTTAGGAATGTCGTCCTGACAGTAAGAAAATAAAAATTCCTTGTCTTCAAGGAGAGGAGTAAACAGCAGGAACAAGGCATTAAGTCGTTAAGAGGCTCTCTTAGATCTCTTTTACTAAACGGAATGATTATATGTAATGAATGGGGCAACCAAGGTGGTCCCCAGGCTCCACCTAACTCCCAGCACAGTTGTGTATTTTATAGGATCCCAGATCGGTGGCTCCACATCTCATATGGAATGCCAGCAATGGTGCAAGTTTGCTGTCTTATAACAGAGTCCACTCCAACGTTGTAACACTCTTTTTTATTTTTTTAGAGAGTGAGAGAGAGCGGCGGGGCCGGAGCAGGGGGGAGACAGAAGGAGAGTGAGAGAGAGAATCTCAGCCAGGCTCCACGCCCAGCACAGAGCCCACTGTGGGACTCGATCTCAAGACCCTGAGATCGTGACCTGAGCCGAAATCAGGAGAGTCAGACGCTCAAACGACTGAGCCACCCAAGCTCCCAGGAGTTGCTATTTTATTATTCTCTTCTGCAATACTAGTCCCATGTCGACATTGTGTAAGCTCCTAGGTTTTAAACTCTGGAAGACACGAAGGAGTCTTTCACCCTCAGTCACTGCTCACACGGCAGTCCTACATTGTACGCAAAGGACAGAGGAGACACGGGACAAAATAAATGAAAGCAGCTCCTGCTGGACTCAGCTTCCCCTCCCTCCTTTTCTGGCAAATCTCAGATACACAGGAAGAGTGGATGAAATAACTCAGAGCCTTTTATTCACTGCAAGGCAGATTATGTAGGTCAGTCATACTTCTCAGCAGATTAGCCACCACACATGCTCTGCCTCTGTGCACTTTCTCTACAGTGTATTTTAAAGGCACAAAATCATCTCCAAAAAAGGCCCTTTTTGCTTGTAACTTGATGGATTCTGATTTTCAGCTCAGATGTTTTGGGTCTCACTGGTCTTCTTCTCTCCAGAAATGCAGACTCTAGGAGGGGTTTCGGAAGCTTTGGGTAGGAGGAGTTTCTCCTGACACTGTCACCACTGTTTCCACTCATGGAAGTGAACTCATGCCCACCATAATCAGGTATAAATCTCATGGTGCTCTTTCAGGATCAAAACAGACATTTCCCAGTGAATTGACACTTACTGGGGAGAAGAGAACCAAGACGAGTTGGTTGTCAAAAGCATCAATTATAATAGTAATGATAATAACAAAAATTATGCCTAAATTTTATTGAAAGCTGAGTCTTTGCCAGGCACTGGATTAAATCATTTAATGTAACATCTCATGTGATCTTCTGGATCACACAAAGGGTAGATGTCATGGTTAACAGTATTTTCTTAATGATCAAATTGTGTCTTAATGCACAATTAAAAGAAAAAAATCGTTAGCAAATAAGAGAGATTTTCAAAGCAAGAGGATGTCATCAGCCTCCCATGTGTCTAAACACGCTGATGTGCCATCTCCCATAACCAGAGCAAAATAATAAACCACAAATTATATGTGTGGA
The DNA here is from genome assembly GCF_054177405.1 of Leptonychotes weddellii. NCBI lineage: Eukaryota > Metazoa > Chordata > Mammalia > Carnivora > Phocidae > Leptonychotes > Leptonychotes weddellii. The sequence goes on along the minus strand of NC_138379.1, from coordinate 7,741,671 downwards.
TATTCACTATATATTTTGTATTATCATTTGTACCCCAAGAACAACAGCCACAGGAATCCTGGGAATTGCTGCTAATATTGGAGCAGCCCTGACTCCCCTCTTGATGATCCTAACAGTGTATTCTCCCTACCTGCCCTGGATTGTGTATGGAGCCTTCCCCATCCTCGCTGGTCTTGTTGTTCAACTCCTTGCTGGAACCAGGATTCAGCCTCTGCTCAACTCCATCCAGGATGTGGAAAAGGAGTGAGTAAACCCTCTGGCTGCCCATTAGGAGAGCTGTGTGCTCTAGATCTGTGATGAAGAAGACAAAACACAATGAGTTGAGCCCACTGCCCCCAGTCTCAGACCCAGACTATTCCATGTGGCCAATGCCTTTGGTTTGGTTACAGCCTCATCCATCCTCACACTGACCTCAGACTCCCCCGCAGCTCCCTAGGTCACCCAGACTACCTCTTCCCAGCCTGCACCATAAGTTTAGTGGTGAAGAGGCCAAAATTGGGTGCCTTAGGGTGACAAACACACCTTGAAGGTATTTCACGAACACTCACAGATCCAAACACCAGGCTCTCATCCCTCCGATCCTAGCAGCCTCCAGCTCGGGGAGTGCAGTCAGCTCTCTGGGACTGCTGATTCCTGTGGGCCTGTATTAATCTGATTCTGATTTTCCAGGGAAACAGAACCAGTAGGATATGTACATATACAAAGAGACATTTATTTTAAGGAATTGGCTCACGAGATTGTGGAGGCTGGCACATTTGAAATCTGTGAACGGGCAGCAGTGTGGAGATCCAGGGAGGATTTGAAGGAAGAGACGAGTTTCTCAGGCTGAAGGCAATCTGGAAGCCGAGTTCCTTCTTCCTCTGGGGGGGTCTGTCTCTTTCCTTTAAGGCCTTCAACGGACTGGATGAGCTCCCCACCCCACCTCCACCCCCCACACACACGTTATGGAGGGTAATGTGCTTTACCCAAAATCTACTGATTTATTTATTAATAATATCTAAAAACTACCTTCACAGAAACATCTAGATTGGTGTTTGCTCAAACATCTGAACACCACAGCCTAGCCAGGTTGACATATAAAATCAAACACCACGAGGTCTGAGGACTGCCCTGGTCACTGAAGAATCTGAGCAGAATCAGGGAGAGGACAGGAGCCCCTCCCACAGATGACCGTGCATCTCAGGGGAAGAGTCCCGTTGGGCTGCCCGTGAGATCCAGACTGGCTGGTTTCCGCTGGGAATGCAACTGTTGAGAAAAGAGGGTAAAGAGTGGTAAATGTAGGCTTTTTTTTTTTTAAGACATTTTTTAATGATCAAGAATTGGAAAGGATTTTTAAACTTTTGTATACTGCCCCTGCCTCTTCCAAATCCCTTTGGCATCCAGATCCCTTGGCGTCCAAAGGTGAGAGATGAAACTATGGAAGCTGCTTTCGCAGATCCTGCCCTGGGGGCCTGGTCTTTTTCTTCACAAAATTTACTCAAACCCTTGGGGTAGGGGTCATGGTTTTTATCGAACCTGGTGGGTCAAGAATCAGCTTGTTCTAAAGAATGCAGGACATATATGCTGATTTGATGTCCTCTCATTTTTGTACTTGTTTGTTGGTCTCATTGGATTTTTACCAGGAAAGAGGCCCAAGAAAAGCAAAGCAGAAAGATATTTCCATTAAAGTGACATAGTTTTAAAGAATTCTAGGAGCTGATTCAAGAGAAAAATAAAGGAGAAAACAGATAACTCCCAAATACTGGAAAAATTTGTAATATAAATAAATAAAAATGGAAAAAATGATTTTTTTACATTTATGGTACTAAATTACTAAGTATAAAATACCTATAATTAATCACAATAAGAAAGGTGAAGAAAACCATAATATTTTAAAAAGACTTAGAATATTTGTATAATTGTAGATAACTAGTGCGCTTCTGGATGGGAAGGTTGAATAGGACTAAAAATAACAATTCTTCTCCCAATTAATAGTAATTATAATGAAAAACCACATACTTTTAGAAGAATTTGAGGGTGGCTCAGTTGGTTAAGCATCTGCCTTCGGCTCAGGTCATGATCTCAGAGTCACGAGATGGACACAGCGTCGGGCTACCTGCTTAGCTCCGGGTCTGCTTGGGACTTTATCTTTCTCCCTCTGACCCTGCCCCCTGCTCTCTCTCTCTCTCAAATAAATAAATAAATCTTTAAAAAAAAAACTTGGCTACAAAATCTTGGAATAAAAAATGTTCTTTTTTTTTTTAAGATTTTATTTATTTGACAGAGAGAGACACAGCGAGAGAGGGAACACAAGCAGGGGAAGTGGGAGAGGGAGAAGCAAGCTTCCCGTGGAGCAGGGAGCCCGATGCGGGGCTCGATCCCAGGACCCTGGGATCATGACCTGAGCGGAAGGCAGACGCTTAACGATAGAGCCACCCAGGTGCCCCTGGAATAAAAAATGTTCTGAATAGTAAAGCAAATGCCAGAAATTTAAAGAGAGGTCAGTTCGAATAATACACATTTAAAGTCTCTTTTGGACAAAAGCTTAACAACTTATCAGAGAAAACCAGAAAAATATTCATCAAAATGATAAAAAGACAATTAACTTTCTTTTTTAAGATTTTATTTATTCATTTGAGACACAGAGATACAGAGAGAGAGAGATACAGAGAGAGAGAGCATGAGCAGGGAGAGAGGCAGAGGGAGAGGGAGAAGCAGGCTCCCGGCTGAGCAGGGAGCCCTATGCGGGACTTGATCCCAGGACTCTGGGATCATGACCTGAGCCGAAGGCAGACGCTTAACCATCTGAGCCACCCAGGAGCCCAAGACAATTAACTTTTATTCATGGACTTTTGATTGTTACTTTCTTCTTTGTAATTTTCTGTATTCAAAGTTTAAACAAGCAGTATGTAAAATTTCAAAATATCATGTCAAAAATAAAAGAGCAGATGACAAAATAAACAATTTTCAAAATACACCTTTAATATCTACCCCCCGAAAAGACTATAAGTAGTTCAATAGAAAATGGGTAAAAGGCGGAACATTAAATTTTCAAAAGCAAAAAGCCCACATGGCTAATACATTTATGGAAAACCATATAAACCCGCTGGAAATTAAAGACACACAAACTAAAATGGAGTATCAACTTTTATCTTCAAAAGACCAAAAATTAAAGTGTGCTCATTGTCAAGGCTGGTGAGAGTGCAGTTAAATAGAAATTCATGAATCAATAGCAGAATTATAAAATAAAATAGTTCCTGCTGGAAGGCTGCTAAAAACACAATTTGGTGTCATTATCGAGAACTTTGAAATGAGTCTTCACTAATTCGGCAGCCATTTGTGGATCACGTAGTAACTACCAAGCAGTGGGGTAAACACTCCCCAGATGAAGATGCAATAAAAATATAGGCCTAAACAGAGATTTGAATGGTATATAGCTCAATGCACAAGTAGACGTGTAGTCTTGTAGTTTTATTTTCTATAGGGCAACATAATTTTAATTTAAGTCCCCATTTCCTCCAAGTTGGCAGTAAATCACAGGTCAGTTAGTTTTGTGGATTGTTTTTTTTGTTTTTTGTTTTTTTAAAGATTTTATTTATTTATTTGAGAGAGAGAATGAGATAGAGCATGAGATGGGGGAGGGTCAGAGGGAGAAGCAGACCCCCTGCCGAGCAAGGAGCCCGACATGGGACTCGATCCAGGGACTCCAGGATCATGACCTGAGCCGAAGGCAGTCGCTTAACCAACTGAGCCACCCAGGCGCCCTTGTGGATTGTTTTTATGACCCATCCCTACCAGAACTATTCTATATCCCATGGACAGGTGTGGTACTACAGTGATGGGGTGTGAAAAAGTCAGGGATTATTAGTTATCTGTTCAAAAAGACCACCAGGTTACTACTGGCCTTGGACACACTTGGTTGCTACAACATTGACATTCACCACCACATGAGGCACTGGAAATGGGGGCTTCCGGTCTGGCTGCCCCCTCTACCTAAGCAGCTGCTCTGTTATGGGCCTGCTGCTTCCCTGGGGTGCTACCAGACCTCAGGACTGAATCCTTGCCCCCCACAACCTGCAGACCCTGTCCCACTTTCCACCCTCCCCAAACACTCAACTTCTTTCCTCTCTCTCATTATCTCTTCCAGAGAACCTCTAGTTTTACTTGGGTACTTAAGTTTTCAAAGCAAAGTCAACTGGTCTTAACAAGCTTCTTCTATCTTTCATCTGCAAAATGCCCTCCAAGAGACAAAACAAAACAAAAAAAGCAGATAGGATAAACCATAAGAATGTGGGGAAGACACAAAGGAAATTGCAAAGAAATCATCCCTAATATTATTGGCTTATCCAGCCACATCCCTCCTAATGAAATGTTTGAGGTCCTATCGTGAGAAGGAACAGGCAGAACCTATAGTTGTTCACCTTGAAGGGTGGTGGCCAGTCCACGGATTCTGAGGTTTCCAGAGGAGAGTGTCCCAGAGTTCTTCATGGGCATTTGTCAGTGGTACAAAGATTGAAAAAGAATTACGTAGGAAGTGACATCATTGAAGATGGGAGAGTAGAAAGCACCTGGAATCCATCTTTTCATCTGGACAACAGAAGTACTGGCTCAGGTCATGATCTCCTGGTCCAGGGATGTAGCCCCACATCCCGCTTCCTGCTCGGCGGGGAGTCTGCTTCTTTCTCTCTCTCCCTCCCTCTGCCCCTCCCCACCACTCATTCTCTCTCTCTCTCAAATAAATAAATAATATCTATAAAAAACATACAGAGTCTATTCAAAGCTTATAGCTTCCAAATGAAGTCTTGGCTGATAAATTGTCTTTCATTTTAGTCAATTTCAGCCACTAGCACAACATTGGCTACCATCTGGAACACCCATCCCGGTAGGTAGCCATGCCCACATTCCTAGAACAGGCTATGGGGAGCCAGGGTGGGCAAAAAGGACCTTGTCCTTCAGATATCAAGGATCTGTGTTCAATTGCTACGTCTGATCACAGAGGTGCATACATAGAGGAAGGCTGCCATCACCACAGACCCCACGGGCTGAAGCAGCTCCCAAGAGATACAGAGAGAGAGCACCTGTTATTCCTTTTTTCTCCCCCCCACCCCCACCCTTTTTCCATTTTGGGAGCTATACATTTAAGAACTAGGACAATTGAAAGCAACCACGTAGGGGTTCCCAGCTGGCTCAGTCAGTAGAGTGTGCGACTCTTGATCTTGGGGTTGTAAGTTCAAGCCGCATGTTGGCTGTAGAGATTACTTTAAAAAATTGTTTTAAATCTTATTCTACGAAAAGCAATCACATATACAGGGAAATCTAGACATCACCACTCATGCTCAGGTAAAGTTCAGGCTCAGAAAAGAACCAAAAGACCTTAAGATTTCATCTTGAGCTGATCTCTATCACAGAAACACCTTGTAACAGTTTTTTGGGTTTTTTTAAGCACTGGCCCCGGAAAAGGCAGAAAATCTGACTTCCGGTGTTAACTATGTTGAGATTCAAATGTTAAGTTTGCAGCAAAAAAAGAACAAGAAACACAAAGAAACAGGAAAGTATGACCCATTCAAAGGAATAATATAAACCAACAAAAACCATCCCTAAGGAAGCCCAAAGGATGAACTTACTAGATAAAGACTTTAAGGGGTGTCTGGGTAGTGTAGTCAGTTGAACAACCAACTCTTGATTTTAGCTTAGGTCATGATCTCAGGGGTGGGATTGAGCCCTGCATCGGGCTCCATGCTCAGCAGGGAGTCTGCTTGAGATTCTATCTCCCTCTCCCTCTGTCCCTCCCCCCTGTACTCTCTAAAATAAATAAATCTTTTTAAAAATAAAAAATAATAATACATGGAATGCTAGAACTATGTCACCAAAAATGTATTTAAAAGGCCTGGAGTATTTAGCAGTGTTATATGTTATATTTTTATGCAAAACAAGATAATATTTTTAACTAACAACTCATGTTTTATTTTTTCTACACACACACACACATACACACACACACCACTCTTCCGTTGACATCTTCACGCATGCACTAGAGTGATCGTGCATCCTGGTTTGTCCAGCTCACACCTGTTATTTTGGCATAATTATTCAGCATCCACTTTTACTACTAAAAGTGCCTCAGTTTTGCTTTTATGATCATCCTACCTAAGGCCTTTCTTTTCAGGTCAAGCAGCTAGAAATGGGTCATTAAACCAGACTGAGTTATCATGTCATGGGAGGGAACGTGTTAAGATAAACCAGCAAATTATTTACTTTGGGTTCAGAAATCTTTGTCCAAGTATAAGAAAGAGTTAGGGAAACAACTTATTTAGCTAGTCCTGTCCTCCATACCATCCCTTCAACCCAAAGACTAGCTAAAGACCTTCTGAGCTGGGGGAGGACTGTCTGAGAGGAAGCAACAGGAGAGTAGGAGCTCATCAAGAATTCTGGTCAGAGTACATGTCCCACCATCCAAAATAGAACGAACTCTCTCGCTTAGCAGGAAGTCGAGGGTATAAGGAGGTGCATTCATGGAGAGAATTTGAAAACAATCAGTAAAACTTACTAAGTCAATCTCTGTTTTATTATCACCATACATCAACAATTTTAAATAATGTAAGTGATAAGCTCTTCCTACCCACCCAAAAAATACTTTGTCGGTCCAAGTTCGAAACAATTGATGTGATTACTGCTAAGTTTTAATAATATATATATGTAGGCTTAAAGTTAGCACAGTTTTGTTACTTATCACTTAACAGATACTGTGTCCACATGGACATTGATTTGGAGCACTGCCCGCTCTACAGTTGATTCCAGGTATCTGTGGACTCAGCCACACTCATTCCTTTCAAGAAGAAGTTCTTGAGGATTCAGAATCATACCAGCTCACTTTGGGCACTAGCATATCTTCAATCCCTGTGGTGCGATGTGTTCCTGCCTTTCCATAGTGGGTTCAAATAAATGATGAAAGCGTAGTGATTGGAAAGATAATGAACTTGAACTTGAATTACTTAAATTATGTAATTTTCTGTGACCACCTGGAGTCTTATCTGTGTTTAAAATTTACACCAGTAAAACAATGCCAACTGTGAGATGTCACATTTTTGTTTGGCAGGTGAACATTTCATTTTATGTAATGAAATATTTTACTGAATTTGAAGAATATTTTCCACTTGGAACTCACATTTTTTAAGTGCTTACCTCTTTTAAAACTAAAGAACAAATTAAGAAAACAAAATGTTATTTAAGTGGTACAATAGAGGTTGCTTCTATTGTATCTTTTGCTGATGTTTCTATTTTGTTGTGTGTGGGTTTTATTTCAATTTACTTACTGGACAATTATTTACATAAAATATCGTATCAGGCAGTAACCAAAGGATCAAGTTCAAAATGCAAGGTAGAATAAAAACTATTGAGCAAAGGTATAAGGAGGTGCATTGTATTAGTGGTACTTTGTATTAGTTGTTTTATTTTATTCAATTGTTTAACTTGCTTGGTTATATATTCGAAATTCAATTAAAATTTTTTTTCCCTGTCTATTCTGGCTATGAATATTATTTGCTTATTTCATGATTATTACTGAAAATTATTTTGCCATATAGAGGATGAAGGGCTTAAAATATGACCTATTCCGGGTGACAAATATGCTAGGTTCTGCGCCCCCCTCCCCCTCCCCAGAATAGGGGAACTGAGAATAGAAGAACTCGTGCATGATTCCCAGCAGAGACTTTTGTCACTTGACAACACTCTAGATGTTCCCCTGCCACAAAGGTAAGGAAGCAGCAGAGTATGGATGGCTGCACGCCAGGAAGGGTGTGATGACAGACCCAAGTCTCCTCTGGCCTGCGGCGGCGGCAAATAAGCCAAGAGAACAGCTGGAGCGAAGTGATGGCTGGAAGGAGTTTCAGAGTCTTGAGGAGGGTGCCCCCCTGTGGACAGTGGTGTGAACTGCACCTATGGGAAATGAAGGACCCACAGGTTGCTCCGCAAGGTGCCGGCGACAGTCGCACCGCGGCTGGAAGAGTTCACCGGCAGCAGGTGCAAGCAATGGGGGAGAGGAAATAGACCGGACTCCACCCTCTTCCGTGTCACTTAGGTATCATCCGTGGGCAAAAGAAAGAAAATACTGGGAAATGCCTCGGTTTAAACACTAAATGACTGAGTACCGATGCGTGCCAACAGCAGAACTGAGAATCTAAACAGACGGAAAGTTATATTTTTTCGAAGTTACATTTTCGCAGAGCCTAGTTCCTTGGCTTTAGAGGAGATCTCATCTGCGACTCTGACACCGCTGTTGAGTAAAATCCAAACATCCCCCAAACAGAAGTCGTTTTCCTATTTGCCAGCAGAATCGCATTGATAGCAAATGCGGGGGGCAGGCAATTCTCCACTCGCTGAACTTCTCGGGGGGGCCTTTTTATCGTTGACTCCCCAGAAACCATCAGGGCGCCCAGAAACTGTTAAGTGTGGTAGAAACTGCAGTGGGTGGCCTACATCTGTGGTGTCCTGTCCACTTGCCACGGTCTTCAAGTCTGAAGGATGAGTTTCCCACTTTCCCACTGCTAGGACTGTTGACGGTTGGCAGCTCCCAACTGAGACCCCCTCCCCCCGTCCTTCACAGCCTGCAACCACCAGCGAATAAATAGAGAGGCCCTATATTAAAGGACAACCCTGCAAGGCCGTTGCAGCTCCCCAGCTCCCCAGCACCCCAGCTCCCCAGAGGCTGGCTCAGGCCTTTGCTGTGGCTGCATCATGGCTGGACTCTCTGTCTGGTCCTGCTGCCTCATCTTCCCGTAGTGGGCAAACCTCTGCCTCAGAGTCTGCATCCCAGGGAGCCTGATCTGCAGCAGTAGATTCTCTACAATGCAGCATTGAACTGAAGCCGCAAAAACTGTAAACCCCAAACACACATTTTTAATGGAGTAACCTAAGTGTCTACCCATGTGTCTCACTACATTATGAAGCTTCTTTAAGGAAGACCAGCCGTGAGTCTGGACCGACCGATCAGCTTTTGGGCATCCGAGCATGTTCTGGGTCCCACCGGAAGAAAACAAGCAAGGATCTACTGCAGTTATTTGCTCTTTCTGGCTATCTGAGTCCTTCACTTCCTAATCCACAATAATCACATGGTTCTGGAGAAACGGCCCATCACGTTACTTTAAAGCCAATGTCATGAAGCCCTAAATCCAGCTGTCCTCATTTACTCCAGGATTTGACAGTCACTTAAACCAGCAAATTCCTCACTTTGCTTATGCTATTTTGTTGAGTTTTCCATCCTTTGCAACTAAGAGAGCCCTAAGACAGGTCTACTTGCAGCTCTGGGAATATCTAGAGAAAAAGACTTCAAGAAGTTTCTCCCAGATTATTTCCCCATATTTGGAGGATGACAGATCACGATACATATGCATCTTTCTACACTTTTCTTTTTTTTTAAAAAAAAAAAGATTTTATTTATTTATTTATTTGACAGAGAGAGACACAGCGAGAGAGGCAACACAAGCAGGGGGAGTGGGAGAGGGAGAAGCAGGCTTCCCGATGAGCAGGGAGCCCGATGCGGGGCTGGATCCCAGGACCCTGGGATCATGACCTGAGCCGAAGGCAGACGCTTAACGACTGAGCCACCCAGGCGCCCCTTTCTACACTTTTCTTAATATTATGTAACTGCCAGGGTCCTCATGCTTGGAGTGTGGGTATATGTTCTTGACCGACAAGACTGAGTGAGCCTCCCCCCCCCCCACCCCTCCTGAGCCCAGCCTTGCAGAGTAGTAGTCGAGTTGATGCTCTCTGCCACATCAATCCTGAAAGGCTGATTCCTACCAAAGAGATGCTGATGTCCTGTGACTCCCTCGTCCCTCCCCAGACTGAGCTTTTCTCCACCTCCCGTAAAGAGGACACACCTTATTGCTTTGGTTCTATGAGTCGTTACTGCATGTGGATAAACACAGCTCAGTGTGAGATCCTGCAGAGCACTTCCATCCCAAAGGTGGTACAGATCAGCTTCAAAAATTCATCCTCCCCCCCAATCTCTACTCCTACTCACCTACCAGCCGCGGGCCGCTGTCAGGATTATGTACAGACTCTGCCTCTGCTTGGTGGGCCCCGCGGATGATGCGGTCTTTGGCCCTGCACATTGTCATCATTATGCATCTTTGAGCCTTAAGTACTCTCTTCCCCTAACTAGGGGTTCATTATCAAGAAGCTCTTAAAAAAAATAAAATAAAGCAGCTCTTGATCTCAAAGTTCTTATTTCACCAAGTGGAGATATTACTGCTATAAACATTTGCCCACTTAAAGCCCTGGATCAAGCGTGTCGAGCGGGAGCAGCTGTTTCAGGGCCCACAGAGTCTGCGGTGAAGGTAAGAAACACATGGAGCACGGGGTCAAGGGAGGTCCTAAAGCATTTAAAACAGCGCCTAGAGCGGGGTGCACGCTCCGTGAATGTCACTATTACTATTGTTGTTAGTCGGTAATACTGCATTCTTATCAACAGTTGTCAGAGCTCCTCTGAGAGGCTTCCCGTCCAGCAGACGCCGCCCTCCACCCCCAGCCCCCTGCTGCCCCCCGGGCCTCGCCTCACCCAGAGCTGCTCCAGGTTTATCCCGTGCAGACACAGGCAGCTCGATGACATCGTGCCTGGAGAGAGGGTTCTGCTGCTATGACATGGGGGCCGCAGTAGCCTTGTCTTTTTAACTCAGAACTCCTCACTGCCACCCTGGCCCCTGCTCGTGGGTTCGGGCAAAGGTGAACGAAGCCTGTTGTGGCCTCCGCTGATTTTCTCGAAAACCTTTCTTTTGAAGCAGAAGCGCAAGTACCCGAATGTATTCATTCCCAAAGCATCCCCCACGTGGCTACAGACTCAGATATGCCTTAACTTTGGGGGTGAACTTTAAGCAATACGTCTGAAAGCAAACATAAAAATTAATCTTTTATATTTAACCTAGCAAACTGAATAATCTGAGTCAGCAAAATATTAAAAAAAGAAAATACCCACCATAATCCAGCAAAACAAAACCAAACCCAAACCACTTCCTCTGTGCCAAGAAGCAGCTGTGAGGTCCACGAACAGTTGTCTTCTAATCACAGGCTCTGCCTAACTGACGGGTGGCTTCAACCACGCTGGGAGGAGACCGTTCGAGAGAACAGAACCTTATATGGCTTACAGAGCTTTCCCCGAGTTTGTATGGCCATTTATTGTTTTGCTCAAGTGACAAAAGAAGTTTCGGTAGGAACAGTGTGCAGGTCAGAATAGTCTATGATCGTCAGAAGGCAGAGCGTTCTGCTCCCACTGCCCTCACGTTGGGTCGGACCACATGTGTGGCATGAGCATTCAAGTCCCACAGATTCAGAAAGCAGCCTTCCCTCTAAGATCTTGCTTTTTTGGAGCCCTTGTGCCCTGTTGGTGGGAATGCGAGCTGGTGCGGCCGCTGTGGAAAAGAGGATGGAGTTTGCTCAAAAAATTAAAAAATAAGCCATGAAAAAGAATGAAATCTTACCATTTGCGATGACAGGGATGGAGCTAGAGAGTATTACAGTAAGTGAAATAAGTCCGTCAGAGAAAGACAAATACCATAGGATTTCACTCATATGTGGAATTTAAGAAACAAAACAAATGAGCAAAGGAGAGAGACAGAGAGAGAGACAAACCAAGAGACTCTTAACTGTAGAGAACAAACCGGTGGTTACCAGAGGGGAGGTGGGTGGAGGATGGGTGAAATAGGGGATGGTGATGAAGGGGTGCCCTTATCATTATGAGCTCTGAGTCATGTATAGAACTGTTGACTCACTATATTGTATACCCAAAACTAAAATAACACTGGATGTTGTCTATACTGGAATTAAAATTTTAAAACTTCATTAAAAAATTAAAAATAGAATTGCCATATCATCCAGTAATTCAACTACTGGGTATTTACCCCCCCAAAACCCAAAAACACTAATTCAAAGGGATACATGTGGGGCACCTGGGTGGCTCAGTCAGTTAAGTGTCCGACTCTTTCTTTTTTTTTTAATCTGAGAGGGAGAGAGTGCAGATTGAGAGAGAGCATGAGTGGGGGCAGGGGCAGAAGGAGAGGGAGAAGCAGGCTTCCCTATCCAGGGCTCAATCTCAGGACCCTGGGATGGTGACCTGAGCCAAAGGCAGATGCTTAACTGAGCCACCCAGGCAACCTGCGTCTGACTCTTGATTTTGGATCAGGTCATGATCTCAATGTCGTGAGATGGAGCCCTGCACTATGTGGAGCCTGCTTAAAATTCTCTCTCTCCCTCTGCCCCTTCCCCCACAATTGCACTCTTTCTCTCTCTCAAAAAAAAAAAGGGAATACATGCACCCTTATGTTTATTGCAGCATTATTTACAATAGCCAAATTATGGAAGCAGCCGAAGTGTCCACCCATAGGTGAGGAATACTAATTATCCATAAAAAAGGATGAAATCCTGCCATTTGCAACAACATGGATGGATCTAGAAGGTATAAGGCTAAGTGAAATAAGTCAGACAGAGAAAGATAAATACCACAGGATTTCATTCATATGTGGAATTTAAGAAACAAACAAAGAAGAAGAAAAAAAGACAAAAGCCAGACTCTTAAATACAGAGAACAAACTGGGGGTTGACAGAGGGGAGGTGGGGGGGATGGGTGAAAGAGTTGATGGGGGTTAAGAGCACACTTATCATAACGAGCACAGAGTCATGTAGAGAATTGCTGAATCATTATATTGTACACCTGAAATGACCGTAACGCTGTATGTTAATTATACTTGAACTAAAAAAAATTTTTAATTAAAAATGCATACATTTCCATAAAAAAATAATAAAATAAAATCTCATTTTTTTGACCAAGCTCCCCTCCTGCGTGACTGCAGGAGACCCAGTTCCCTCCCAGGGTTTTCCGGAGGACATGGACCTGGAACCCCCGCTGGTCTGCTTGCTTCTGACGGACTCCCTCCAGCGGTCCCTGGGCCTCTTGTCTCTGTAGCAGTCGCTCTCTTGGGTACTATAGTCTTGTGCTATGGCTCCTTCATCTCCCTTCTCAAGACAAGGCTTGAGAATAACAAAAGGTGATTGTAAGCATTAGGCAGACACTGGGGAGCAGTTTATCTCTACTCCTGGTGTCGCAGGAGACTCCCTTCTGTCCGGGTCTCCCCTCAGCCTCTGGCCTGCTGCCAGGGAGGAGGGCTTCTTTGTTTTACTCAGTTGGCATCCCTGACTGACATGTTTTGCACTCCCTATCTCCCACTCCCAGCCAGCAAAACCAGATCCCTTTACCATCATAATACTCTCTGCAGAGCTAATTCAGTGTTTCCCAAAGTTGGCCTTTCAATCAGTAAGCAAAATACCCGGATTGCGCACAGTCCCTGCGGGCTCATGTGTCACGACTACCCCTACCCTGAAGGAAACCAGCATGGTCAAGTTCTCTGACTTTCCCTGTGACATGCCCAGTGAACCAACACCACCACTGACCCCACTCGCCCTTCCCCCCAAAGGGAAAAGGAATAAAAACACTAAAAAAAAAAGCACACAAACAAGAGATCCATGTGTAACATCTCAGAAACATTTGCATTCACATGACTTTCCCTTAGGGATTCCTGGAACAGCAGGTATGTGCCTTCTAGCTACAAGACTGAAAAGGTTTACCCGATTGGTTCCACCCAAAGCAGAGATTTCAGTTTTGACCCTAGAAGGCAGAACTTCAGGTTTGTAAACTCCAGGTTTGTAAACAGCACTTTAAGAAACCCTCCCTCCCCCCCACCACCCCACCCCTGGAAGTGTAAGGTGTGCGTTCCAGAGCTCGCGGCTTTATGGGCAGCTGGGAGGTAAGAGAAGACAGCTGCCCAGCCAGGTGGTCTCCGCCCCATGCTCCACTGTGACTTGCGTCCTTCTAACCAACTCAACTTCTCACTGCTGTCCCTGAGCACTGCTCGTGGGTTCAGGCCAAGGTGGGGAGAGCCAGGGCGTGGCACGTGGTAGATGCTCAAAAATGTTTGTTGGATGAATGAATGAACGTAAACCCTGATTACGCGCCTGAGGCCCTCGGCCCCACTGGGTGCAAACCCAAAGAAGCCACAGAAGTGTCTTTCTGTCCCAAACCTAAGCAAGAGATGGATGAGCCTTTAGTTTAGAAGTTACTAAACACTCTCCGGAGTGGGGGAGTTGTTTGTAAATCAAACAACATCCGGTTTACTGGATTAATGATTACTATGGTCTGGGAGGCCAGTCATTCTTCAGAATCAAAAGGTTTACTAATACATGAGCACTTAATTCAAAACTAAAAGGAATATACTTTATAAAAGATACATTCCTGGGCGCCTGGGTGGCTCAGTTGGTTGGGCGACTGCCTTCGGCTCAGGTCATGATCCTGGAGTCCCGGGATCGAGTCCCGCATCGGGCTCCCTGCTCGGCAGGGAGTCTGCTTCTCCCTCTCCTGCTCCCCCCTCTTGTGCTCTTTCTCTCTCTCACTCTCTCTCTCAAATAAATAAATAAAATCTTTAAAAAAAAAATAAAAAAAAAAAATAAAATAAAAGATACATTCCTGGTGGTTGGGTTCTACTTCAAAGGAAGTCTCAACCTAGACAATAATGAAGACGGAGCAGAAGGGAGCAGTTTCGGGAACTCAGCGGATTCTGGCGGGTGGGGGGAGGTGATTGGAGGGACTCAGGGTAATAACGGCTTTACCCTCATCATGATTCACAGAAATGAGGGCATACGCTCTACCTACCAACACCCGGAACTGCCACGCAAAGCAGAGATAGAGACCATCGGGAAAGACAGAGACACACACCCAGACTCCAGCGTCTAGGGAACAGGAGGATGTAGTCAGGTTCGGATTGCTAAGAAAAGAATGGAAGGGAGGGGGTTAGGGAATGGAAGAGTTTCGCTGAGGGTCTACTTTGTTCAAACAGGAGAAAGGCTCATGGGCGATCCTAACAGGTCTCATGTGAAATGCT
>NC_138379.1:7696641-7726268 GCF_054177405.1 Leptonychotes weddellii | reverse complement strand
AATGCAAAAAGCTGGAGACTTTCTAGTTCAAGAACAAGAACTTCTGAAAAAGAGCTCCCAGTTACTGGGAATGTTCAAGCAGGGGTTTCCCGGCTGGTGTAGGTGGTATCCAAACATCGCAGACCCGAGTCAGCCTGAGAAACAAGCAGGGCCCTTCCCGCAGGGAGGGAGATGAGACAAGCCTATGAAACGCCCAGCACGGTGCCCGGCGCCTAACGGATGCATAATAATAAATATTAGGTTCTTCTCACCCCGCGAGTCCGCGGATCTAGGATCACATATATTGGATGTATTTCTGGAGGGGTAATTGGATACATTCTAGATTCTTCCAGAAGCACACAGTTTTCTCGAGTGGGGTTACGGAGAGAGAAGGCAAGGGGAGGCAAGGAGGCACGTGTCCTTGCGGATGGCAGCAGCACTTCCTCTGCTTGGAGTCCCGAGCGCCTTCAGGCAGTTACGGGCTTGGGCCTTATGCTCTCCACAACCGCTGAGATAACCGCTCCCGCAGCCTTTGCCCCTTTTATCAGGGCGTGCTCTACCTGCAAAGCAGACCGGTTGACAGGACACTCAGGGGCCATCCCAGGCTTGTGCCCTGCCCTGCCCTCACCGCCCCACTCCCCTTCAGCACCCGGCCTGCCTGGAGGAGGAAGCCACCTGTGCTAGCCTCTATTTCCAAAGATCCTAGGGTTGCAAGAGACCTAGAGAATTCAGGATGGCCCGAGATGAACATCAGAGGCAGACACACTCCCTGTCCCCGCCGGGGGCATCCACGGCTCCTGGCCTTCTTCCCTCAGAGCCATTCAGTCCAGGGTCAGCCTCGAGGGTAGGGCTCAGAGGCAAAGGATCTCGGAGCGGCTCAGCCACCGAGGCCCTCATCCTGCAATCAGGGAGCCTGAGAACCAGGGAGGGGAACTCACTTGGACAAAGCCATGGTGGGAGCTAGTGTCTGAGCGTGGCCCACACTCCATAGAAGGCCCCTTATCATCCATTTGGTCCCTGGGGTCTTCTTGTCCTGCACAAATGCTCTTGGGATGGGAGATCCCTTACACTGGAGCCCCCAAGCCCCCCACCCACCCCCGCACTGGAGTGAGGCCTCCAGAGAATGGAGTACAGGCTGGGAGAGGATAGAATACAAAGGAGGAAGGTCCAGAAAGTGGAGGGGCACAGGGCGTGGGTGACCTGCTCATGCTCACTCAGCACTAGTAGAGAGACCAGCAATGGGATTTGAGCCCAGTACCCTGAGGGAACCTAAGAACCACAGAAAAAAAGCAGAAAAATTATGTTCCTCCTTTAATTCTTCATTTCTCAGTCTATTAAAAAGGGGATAATAAATACATCCTCTGCTCCTCTCATGGGGTTTTAGTAAGGATCAAATAGGAATGAGGGCTGCTCAATTTGTCACATATTTCGAGCTATTTTTCAAAGCTCTTGAACACATGGACTGTGCTTCACTGGATTTATCCCCGCCCTGTGTGGTGGTGGTGGTGGGGGGGGTCACAAACCCAAAGGCAACACGCACGGGCCAGGCAGGTAAGGTGGGCAAAGCTGGTAGGTGGCACGTCGACCCCCACAAGTCCCATCTAAAGAGGCAGCCACTACTTGGCCCTACAGGGTGTCAGCAAGCAGGAACACGGGCCTGATGGTCTGATCAATTAGTTGTCCTAGAAAGGCTGTGATTCCAGATCTTTTTATATAAAACTTCTATGGTTTTAAATGTTGGCAAATAATACAAATTAAAAAAAGAAAAAACGAACCACTACTCATCCAAGCAAAACATGTCTGTGGGCCAGATGTAGCTGAAAACCTCACTTCATCCCCGTTTTGTAAAAGAACAAACAGTCTCAGAAATAAAATGGCCTGGCCAAGGAGACCCCCCAGCCTTTGCACTCCTCCATGGGTTAACAGAGGGGAAACCACCTCCTGAACCGGAAAGTCCTGAGAAGTAGAAGCCCACCAGTACAACAAAGAGCACGAAACCACCGACCACCGTTCTGATCACTGATGAGATGACAAGCCCCAGCAAGAAGCCGCCGTCCGAGCAAAAGGCCTCATACCTGCTGGCTCCGGGGCACACCGTATCTGAGGTCATTGACAAAGTGCTCACAGTTCCTTTCGATCAGGCTGTACTGCACTATCTTGTTGATCATCTTTTTTGTACGCTGGATGATCTGGTCCACGGGCAGGGGCAGGTACGTCCCGTCCAGCTTGTTGTTGATCTTCCAGGAGCAGCCATGCAGCACGTCCTCCAGGCAGCTGTATTTCACGACTGCGCGGTTGCTGAAGACGGAAGTGATGCTGCCCGCTTCAAATTCCTCACCTAGAGACCAAGATGAACAGAAGCTGGAAAGCTGCGAGGGACAGCAAGGGGCAGAGCACTGGCTCAGTCTAAGCTGTGGGTCAAGGTGCTTCCCTCTAAGATCTTGGCTTTGGTATCTGTCAAAGGCATGGCCGAGGACCAGGAGTTGGATGAAATGAGCTGCCCCCCAGTGAGACGCCTGTCGCCTGGATATCAGCCTGCCTATCAGCCCTTTTTCTTTTCTTTTCTTTTTTTTTAAATGACAGATGATGTTGAGCATCTTTTCATGCACTTATTGGCCACGGAGAAAAGTCTATTCAAATCCTTTGCCCATTTTAAAAATTGGGTTATTTGTCTCTATATTATTGAATTGTAAGAATTCTTTACATATTCTGGGTAGTAGAACTGTGTCAGATATATGTTCGCAAATACTTTGTGCATTCTGCGACTTGTCTTTTCACTTTCTTTCTTTTTTTTCTTTTTAAGATTTTATTTTTTTATTTGAGAGAGAGAGAAAGAGAACACAAGCAGGGAGGAGGGGCAGAGAGAGAGGGAGCAGACTCCCCGCTGAGCACAGGGAGCTCAATGCGGGGCTTGATCCCAGGACCCTGAGATCATGACCCAAGCTGAAGGCAGATGCTTTAACTATCCGAGCCACCCAAGTGAGTGTGGCTGCCTGGGACCAACCTTCCCAGGAAGACTTCTGCCCTGCACCGCATTCCCCACTGTCAGCAGTCTCTTTCTCATAAAACTCTAGAGCTGCTTTACAGCGCAGACCCAGACTTCATTCTGTACTGTACTGACCTGACCAAGTCCTAGGATTTGAGTCTTGCTTTCCTAACCAGACTTCAGTAATCTTCACAAACGTGCACTAAGCACCCTTAGGTGTGAGCGTCCGCTCCTGGCTGTGGGGCTGGCGTGGGGCTCCATGACCTGCCTCCCTCTGCAGCCTCAGCAGGGCGCAGGGGAGGCCAAGCAGACTGGGCTCTGGGTGCTACCCACCCAGCTTCCGCCCAGAGCCACTCTGCCTTTCTCTCCACTCAAATATTTGAAATTTGAAAACAGGGTTCCATAGATTTGAAAAAGGAACCATTTAAAAGGCGCTATATTATCATATTCAGTCCCTAGAGGAGACAGCTGCTCAGAGAGGGTCAAGAACCTGCCCAAAGCCAGGGCGGTCCGGTGGTAATTTAAAACCAAGACCATTTTTCTGCTCCGACCATAAGGATAGGCAAATGTGTGTGCCCTTGCCCCTCCGAAAGTTGACCGAGAACAAGAAGTGCCCCTTGTCCTCTTCATACGTATTTGAAGAATATCTCCTGATGTTACGAAAGCTGGGAGAGGGTCAGTCAGCTTTCAGGAACAGAATTTGTTTTTAGAGGAAGATCTGTTGGGGAAGGTGGGGACATATCAGTTAGAGACCTCTTTGGTTATACAAGAGGGAGGCTCCTGGACTTAGTCTGGAAAGGGGATGTGGAGGTGATGTGGAGCGCTTTTTACCTTCTCTGCGTGTAGGCGGGGCAGGGAGACGGGCTCCGCTGCAGGTGAGAGGCGGGGCCCAAGGACAAGGATGGAGGGGGTGGGGGTGAGGGCCATGAGCACGGTGTGGCCACAGGCCTTTGGTCCCAGTGCCCTTCTGCAGTTTCATCCTGAGTGGGCAGTACTCACACAGGATACAAAATTCAAAAGGCATCAGAGCATAAGCAGTGGTGTCCCCCAGCCTCCCCTTCTCCCAGCACCTCCGGGTCCCTTCGCCGGAGGGGACCACCGTGACTGAGTGTGTCTCCCATTCTATCTTCTACCATCACCACGTCCTGCCATCAAACCTCCACTGAATTTTAATTAGTCACCAGTTGAATCTCCGCCTTGTGTTAGGCAAACTTGAGCCACGAAAGGAAGGCTGTGTGTCCACACTGAGGCGAGAGCAGCCTGGGACAGGCAGAAAGAGCAAGGAGACGAGCCAGGGTGGATGTGCCCAAGCCATCAGGAAGCCGGAAGCAGCATCTGGGTGCCATCAGAACATGCAGGCATCTGCACTCCTCCTGGGGAAGCCTCAGAAATATGAGGAAGGAAACCGAGGCTCAGCGAACATGGGGGCCCCCTTGTGCATTTCATCTCCCCTTAGGGCTGGACACTCGGTGGTGTTTGGTAGACAGAGATCAAGCTCCATCACCTAGTCCACTAAGGGCCAGGAATGTGTCAAGTGTTTTATTGCTAATGAAGGGCAGCAGCCGAGGAACACAATAACTAAATGCACTTCTTCTTACTCTGCTAGCTTCAGTATCAATATCGATATGTCAAGGAGTATCCACCCTTACTCGGGGCAGCCAGATGCACCACGCAGTCATCTTCCACATAGATGGCCCAGTGCTCATAGCCGATTCGAAAAATCTCAATCAGGTCTCCGGGTCTGGGTCTTGGTTTGCCCTGTGATGGGAGAAATAAGAAAAAATAAAGAAATGGCACGTGTCCAAGGAACTCCGGAGACACTGTTTGGGGGGGATTAGCTACAGCTCAGCCTAAAGACACTGGGTTTCATCACTCTGTAGAAATCCAGGCTGCCAGAAGCTCCCTGCCCATACAAGACCAAAGGACCCGCCCCCACTCCTGCTGTCAATCAAGTTATTAAAGCCACAGAGGCTAACTGAACTAGCTATCAATGTATTGCCACTGGGCGCCAAATGCTTATCACAGATAAGCTCTGTGATACGTGCGGGAACTCTTAAGCTTTTCTCCTTGAAAATGAGCACGTTGTTAAGCATTGCGAGAGGAAAGGGTTCTCCTGCAGTTTCTGGCTTGGGGCAGGGGGTGGGGCGGGTCTAGTGCGGGTGTGAGGACTTCTGGTGGAGCTCTGGCTGAGCCAGAACCCTCCGACAATAACCTTTCTGAGCCCTTTGGCAGAGAAATCAGTGCCCAAACATCGCCTGTACCTGCTGATGTCTCGATTCCCTCTGCACGTCTCCCACATGAACCACCTGTGGTCCAGAGGGTGCCCCCCTCCTTTGCATGCTCAAACCACCTGCTGACAGCCAGCCCCCCCGCCCCCTACACTCCAAAAAGTTGTACTTGCCAGGAGTTACAGTCCCACCCCAGCCTGGCCAAACCAAACTTCTCTGCTCTCCTCTCTAACGAGGTCTGAACCCCTTCCAAGTCTGTCCTTCCCTGAGTATTCTCCCTCAGCCCTGGGAGGCCATATTGAGGTTCTTCATTTCTTATAGTTACTCTTACATAGTTTAACAATTCTTTATAGTAAACTTCCCCCTGTTTAATCTACTGGGTAGTTTGTATCTCTTGATTGGACCCAGGATGCTGATCCTCTATCTCTTCAAAGAGGCCTGGGGAAGAGACTGTGTGGGTGTATGTATGTGGGTATGTGCACAAGAACTTAAACATTTATTAAGAGGGTAGTTCTCATATTAAGTGCTCTCACCACAATAAAAAACAAAGAAAGAAAAGAAAACCTAGAGCTGGGCAATCAGAGCCTGGGGAGACCGAGGGAGCCATGGAGTCGGTCACACCGCCCCACTCACCCATCAGCTTTGCCACGGCTTTGTCACTTACGCAACAATTTGCCAGTTTTAGTCTAATTTCCTCAAGGCTGCATCTCACCTCTCAGTTCCCAGCTCTATTTCCCTAGCGGAGGACAGCCATTTGCCTGGCAAAAATTCACAGAAGAACTATGAGAGACTATGGACTCTGAGAAACAACTGAGGGTTCTAGAGGGGAGGGGGTTGGGGGGAAGGGTTAGCCTGGTGATGGGTATTAAAGAGGGCACGTTCTGCATGGAGCACTGGCTGTTATACGCAAACAATGAATCATGGAACACTACATCAAAAACTAATGATGTAATGTATGATGATTAACATAACATAATAAAATAAAATAAAATAAAATTCACAGAAGTAAAAGGGGGCTTTTCACCTGTTTCTTTTCTGAGATACAATTTACAAAATTTGTTTAACCATCACCACCATCCATTGGACTTCCTCAAAATTTAAAAATTTTGTTCTTCAAAAGATGTTGTTAAGAGAATGAAAACACAAGCCACAGACTGAGAGATGATACTGCAAAGCATATATCTGACGAAGGGCTTGCACACAGAATTTCTGAAGAAACCAAGGGGAAAAATGGGCAAAAAGATTTGGACACTTCACCAAGGAAGATATATATGGAAGATGTTCAGCATCGTTAGTCATTAGGGAAATGCAAATTAAAACCACAATGAGATCCCTACAGACCTATGAGGATAGCTACAATTTAAGAGACTAACCATACCAAATGCTGATGACGATGTGGAGAAACTGGAACTTTCACACACCGCCATCGGGAATGTAAAATGGCACAACCAGTTTGGAAAACATATCTTTATGTTTTATGTAACTCTTTTAACTATGTAAGAGTTTTATGAAATGCAAATTAACGTACAGTGACAAGAAACAGATCAGGTGCTGCCTGGGGATGGGGGTGAGGAGAGGCGGGGTTAAAAATACAACTACCATATGGGGGCGCCTGGGTGGCTCAGTCAGTTAAGCATCTGCCTTTGGTTCAGGTCATGATCTCAGGGTCCTGAGACTGAGCTCTGTGCTCTGGGCTCTGTGCTCAACAGGGGAGACTGCTTGAGATTCTCTCTCTCCCTCGGCCCCTCCCACCCCTCAAATAAATAAATAAAATCTTAAAAAAAAAAAATACATCTACCATATGATCCAGCCATTTCATTCTTAGGTATTCACCCAAGAGAAAAGACAGCATATGTCCACACAAAGACTTGCACACAAATGTTCACAGCAGTTTTATTTGTAATAGCCAAAAACCGGGAACAGCCCAAATGCCCATCAACAGGTGAATGGATAACAGTGGTGTATCCATACAATGGAATACTACCCAGTAATAAAAAGGAATGAACTATTAGTCACATGCAACAATATTGATATAACTTTAAATAATTACATGAAATTATGTGAAAGGAGACAGACAAAAAGAGCACATACAATATGATTCCATTGACATAAATCTCTAGAAAATGCAAATGAACGTATAGTGACAAGAATCACATGCTTCCTGGGGATGGGGGTGAGGAGAGGTGGGATTTACAAAGGGAAACAATGTTTTGGGAGTTACGGAGATGTTCATTATCTTGATTGTGGTGACAGTTTTGTGGATGCACACACAGCGCACCAAACATATCCAACTGTATATTCTAAATATGCGCACTTTATCGTATGTCAGTTACAGCTATGTAGTTATACCTCAGTAAAGCTCAGTAGAGTTCAACAAAGCTGTTTTAAAATTTTTTTTAAGGCACAACATCCCAAATCAGGATGCACTTCAACCTGCCACACAGTCTTAACAAAGTAAAACACAGTCTGTAGAAAAGTCGCAGGCGCAGTAAAGATATGCGCTAAGAACTCGTGATACCCACCTCAGCGACTTGCTTTGTTAATTTCCCTGCACTCTCCGGCTTTGGGGTTGAACTCGACTCTGCTCTTTTCTGGTGGGCTGTAGTCTCCAAGTTAACTAAGGGCTTCTCCCTAAATGAATTTTGTGAACATAGAGTTAACAAATAACACTATTCCACAACTATTGGAAATTCTGTATTACTTCAGATTTGTGATTTTCAGATCTCTTTCGATTTTGAGACCCTAGGAAACATCCTCCCCAAAGCTTGTTTCCATGATCATGCCGTTAGCTGCCATGCAAAATAATTGCCGTTTACTGCTTTTCAGATGACTGTTAAACTGCTAATGATAGCAATGAGTAGCTTTCAGGATTTCTTTTTTTTTTTATTGCTGATCATCTTTCTTACATGTTTATCAAAATGACACTTCCACATAACTTTTTAAAAAATGGTAACAGTACATAATGGCTTCTAATGAAATGCAACAGGCCTCTACTCCCTCCCTCTCTCTGCCCATCCTGCTGGGAGAGGCAAGCCCCTTGAACTCTTGAGCTGTTTCTTCCAACAACTAGCTCCATATTTCTGAGAAATCTCATTAAGCCTCAATACTGTAACTGCAAGTATCATGAAAGAAATCAATATATTTTGTCCCTTGAACCAAAACGTTGTTAAGAGAGGGCTGAAACCAAAGGCAGGACTATGCTTTGGGATAATATAGTGAAATATATTGGGGTCAAAATGCCTGGGTTTGGGGCGCCTGGCTGGCTCAGTCAGTAGAGTGGTGGAGTGTGAGACTCTTGATCTCGGGGTTATGACTGCAAGCCTCACGTTGGATGTGGAGATTACTTAAAAAAATAAATAAAATCTTAAAAAAAAAAAGACCTGGGTTTCAACCCTAGCTCTGATCCTTGCTGTCCAACCTTGAGCTAGTAAATGAATGTGTTTGAACATCAGTTTGATTATCTATAAAATAGAGATGAGAGTATTTGTCTCGCAGAGTTGTCAGGAGGGTTAAAGGAGCGAGCATACATACACACCTGGTACGTTACCAACCGAAAAATGGCATTTTCTTTGCCTTTCCTCCATGCTTTACCTCTTCTCCAAAGTATAGTGTATGGGGGTGGAGTATAGCACTTTGGGGAACGTTCAGACCCTCACAATTTTAAAAAGAAGCAAACTGTGTTTTTAATGAAAGTGAATTGAGGAAATTTGCAAGATCACATCATTCATTAGTGAGACCAAGTGGCCATGTGGTAAGCGCCAGTTCTTAGGGTTCTGGAGGTTCTTGTGGCTAGAAACTGCTGCCGGGCAGGTCTGGTCAGTGGTCCCCAGGCCTGGTGGTAATCTATTATCCGCAGCACACCAGCCTTCCCTTCACTGGTTGGGGGTGGGGGGTGGGGGTGTAAGCTGGTTCCTATGGAAACCACCTCTGGATTTGCTTTACAGAACTGCCATCAAAATCGGTTCTTCAAAGGCTTCCCCACCCTAAGACCCAGTCCTTCCATACAGAGACTCTTACCGCTCCTGGACGCTTCTGCTCAGCTCTGAAGTTCCCTGCGGCCGCTCCTTGGGAGAGAGCTGGAACAACGCTTGAGATGATTCTTCTAGTGGGGGGTGGGGAGGAGGATGCTATTTAAACCACAACTGCCTCCTACAGGGAATGAAATCTGTGAAGGGAGAGTTGGAGCAAACACCTTGACATCTATGTGAAGGTGGGCTCAGAGCTCCAGTCGAGAACCGTGCCTCGCCTGGTCGGCCCTCAATCAGTTTTTGGGTAAATGAAGGGGATTGTGGGACTAGATGCTGGAGAGGTCTCAGTTCCCCTGGGAAGGAGAGACTCGGGAACTCCCAGGGATAAAATCGAGAGGATGAAGTGAGATCCCAGAAATCCGGAGGCTAAACCTGACAACAGAAGCTTCTGAGGCCCTAGAGTCCTAGAGCCATTGTCAACTCTGTTGGGGAGCTGCCACCTCCGCTTCCATTTCCACCCGAAAGAGGGTCGGAGGGTAGAGATACCCGAGAGGCGCACTGGACGCCTGGCTCGCTTTGATTGAATTACCAACAAAAGATCATTCCCAAGTATGCGCTCATTCCGGTTAACGGGCATTTTGCACGACCAACACAGAGCTACGAGGAGCCTTGAAGGGATCTCTGGTGCCTTTTCTGGGGGTCCGACGGCCCGCTGGGACCTGAGAGGCCCCCTAGTAGGGCCTCCGTGCTCGCTGGAGAGGAGCCCGGTTCGTGCGGCCGGGCCAACGGGGCACAGCTGACCCGCCGGGGGCTGGTGGCCGGTCCCCAGGCCGCGTACCTGCGGCTCGCGGGGCGGGTTTGGGGCGCGGCCGGGGGAAGCGAGAGAGGCGGCGCCTGCTGTCTTCGTGGGCGGCCGGGCTCAGGCCCATCCCGCTGCTGCTGCGGGAGGAGCCGAGGGCGGGGGTGGAGGACGCTGGCGCAGCGCGGTGAGGCCCTGCCGAGGCCGGAGGGGCGCCAGGCGGGGAACCCGGGGCGCGCAGCAAACGGCGGGGGCGCGCGGGCGCCGTGCGCACGGCCGAGGGAACGGAGAGGGCGCTCAGGGGGGCGCTTAGAGGCCCAGGAAAGGCGGCGGCCGAGGTCATCCCGGGGGTGGAAGGCAACGCAGAACAGTAGGCACGGAGGCCGGAGGCGCGGTCCGACGTGGCTGCAGAAGCCAGACGGAGCCGACCGAGGAGCGACAAACGCGTTGATGCCAGATTAGGAGGGCCTGGGGAGGCACGCTCAGGAGTTAAGATCTTGAGAGATTCAAAGTTTTTATTTGAATTATTTATATGACTTAAATTATATATTTTGTAACTAATTATATATAACATATAATATATACAAAAGAACACATGGAGGGGCGCCTGGGTGGCTCAGTCGGTTAGGCGTGGGACTCCTGATAACGGCTCAGGTCTTGATATCAGGGTCGTGAGTTCTAGCCCAGGGATGGCTCCACGCTGGGCGCTGAAGCTACTTAAAAGAACAAAACCACATGGAACACATGTAGTTGCGAAGCATAATAAAATTACTGCCCGTGAATACACCAGTCTACTTAAGTACGGGAACATACCTAGCACAGATGCTCCTACCTGTGTTTTCCTCCCTTATCCCATCCCCCTGCCGCCCTCTGCCGTAGGTAACCTCTCCCACTCTTGTGTCTATTATGCCCTTGCTGCTTTTTTTTTTTTAAGATTTTATTTATTTATTTGAGAGAGAGAGAATGAGAGGGAGCACATGAGAGGGGGGAGGGTCAGAGGGAGAAGCAGACTCCCTGCCGAGCAGGGAGCCCGATGCGGGACTCGATGCGGGACTCGATGCGGGACTCGATCCAGGGACTCCAGGATCATGACCTGAGCCGAAGGCAGTCGCTTAACCAGCTGAGCCACCCAGGCGCCCTACCCTCTGGCTCTCTACAGAAAATGTTTGCCAACCTCTAATCCTATAGGTTTCTCCTCCACCTCTTTTCTTCCTCATAACTTTTTAATTGAAGAAACAGGGACCCTGGCTCGGGCAGCACACATACTAAAGTTGGAATGATACAGAAACAATTAGCATGGCCTCTGCGCAAGAATGACACGCAAATTTGTGAAGCGGTCCATATTTAAAGAAAAAAAAAAGAACCAGGGTTATTGGTCTTGTAAAGTCTCCCGACAGTCTGAATTTTGCTGCTGTTGTTCAACATGATCATTCATGCCCTACAGTCCTACACACGGGAACCCAAGTACAGAGACTCGATCAAATCAGATTGGGCGACTTTTTCTTCAGGAGGATTCCATTAGTGGTGATGTGTTCTTCCATCAGGAAGTAAATATGTCCGTTTCTGTTTCTTTCTGCGGTGTCACCAACATTGATGACTAGGGCTAAACTGTATTGGGTTTGGGTAACCGAAAATGATTGGAAAATGCCAGGAACCCAGCAGGAAAGAGAGAGTCAACCTACATGGTCAAGAGCTGGGGTGGGAGGGGGCGGGGGAATCAAGCTAGTCAAGTTTTTGGTTGAGATTCTTCCATAAACTTATGTTCCATGGGGAGGGAAGAAGGTTCCTGGGATAAACATCAAAGGAATGAGAAGTGTTGTGTTAGTCTCCTGAGGTTATGGGTGATGCCTGCTCTTCCCCCATTTTACAGTATTTCCGTCCAGATGGTTCAATCTCTGTGGGGCGGGGGTGGGGGTGGGGGACATAAATAAAAAGCCGCTGGCTTTGTCCTATGGGTTTTCCCCTCCAAGTGTATGTCGTCTCTCTCCAATGAGACTGGAAGCTCCTTGAGAGCAAGAGTGATTGCCCCTCCCCGTAATGACCACAGCGCACAAAAACTCCCTCATAGGGCAGAAGAGCACCCGAATAAGTTGAAACTGTCTTCTCCAGAGTGTATTAACATGCTTTCCGGCAATAACACCTTCATTCCTTCAACAGATGCTGATTGAAAGACAATTATAAGAGAAGATTATAAATAATTATATGCCAACAAATTGGGCAATCTGGAAGACAGTGATAAATTCCTAGAAACATACAAATTAACAAATACTGACTGAACATCCCCTGTCCATGTCAATTCCTGCACCCTCGCCCTCCTCCAAAATGGTCCTGACTGGAATTAGCCAGCTCCCCCCTCCTCCAGATTATACCCGCAGCTTCTCTGTTTTTCCGTTAGTGCCCCAGACTCTTCCCAATCCTTTGGTTCAAGATGCTGGAGGCTTTTTTCTTTTCTTTTTTTGGCCCCTTTTCCTCATCTTTTTTATCCAGCCAGATGTGCAGTTCTGTTGATCCTTCCTGTCCAGGATTTCTGCTCATTATCCTACCCTCTGCTCCAAGATGGTGCAAAACTGGTCCCAAGAGAAAGAGGATCCATGAGACTCTGCAGTGACCTAGAAGGGAACCAGAGAGAAGAAGGGGGTGAGATGTAGACCAAAGTAGGTGAATCTGGGCATTAGTCTCTCCCTAGGCCCAGAGTTACACCATTCAGGAGCAGGGATAGGGAAAGGAGTGCTGGATCAAAGAATGGGGGAGAGTGGGGCACCCTGACATCCCCTACCACAGTTTATGATTCCCCGGCTACTAATCAGTTACTCAGAGATAAATAGCTAAATTTGCCTCAGTGATGATCTTCGGCCCGTGGGAAGAGCACGTGCTTGGTGTGGGCTTGGGCCAGGACTCCACTCCTCTGGGGGGAGACAGAAGGAGCTGGTGGCCGGATGGGAGCCAGAAACCACAGCTCCTTACAGTCATTCATTCTTTAAATACATTTTGAGCACTTGCTCGGTATCAGGCATTGCTTGGTGCTGAGGGTGTAAGTATAAATTTGCCCTCATGGACTTTATAGTCAGGAAGTAGGGGGAGGGGGAGACAAACATTAGACAATTCCTCAATATATAATGACCAGTTATGATAAGCGCTCAGAGGGACAAGCCCAGGTCTAGGGAGCTGGGATGGGGTGGGGGCACCATCCTGGGGCAGGGGGATGCCCCCCTCCTGTCAGTATCAGGGTCATCATCAGCCCTTTCCCCTTTCCCACATGTTCCCCTCCCTCTGGCTCAAGAAGAGGGATTTGCCCTCTCCCACCCCTGGACGGACCAGCAGACACTAAGGCCCTCTCTTCTTCTGCAGCCTCCCATATTCTACAAGCCCAACCAGGTCCCTCCCAGCTGTCAAAACCCAGGGAAAGGAGAAATGAAATGCATCACCTTCTTCCTTCTGCTGCCTCCACTGTGGGCCCTCGGCAGCCCCCACTCCTGACCCCTGCAACGGTCTTGGGGTTCCAGGGTGAGACCAGTTATAGTTATTCCTCTGAATTGTGCTCTGCCCCCCAAAATCAGATGTGGAAATCCTCACCCCCAGTAACTAGAATGAGATTGTATTTGGACATAAAGCCTTTTTTAAAAGGGTAATTTAGGTAAAATGAGTTCACAAGGGTTGAATTCCTGATGACTGGTCCACTTAAAAGAGATTAGGACACAAACACACAGATCAAGAGGCAACCCTCTGCAAGCCTCAGGGAAAAAAAAAAAATCCTTGCAGACACCTTGATCTTGGGCTTCTAGCTTCCAGAACCATGAGAAAATGAACATCTGTGTTTAAGCAGCCCAGTCTGTGCTATTTTGCTATGCCACCCTCCTTCCTCGATTCAGAGCGGGGGACTGAGGCCGGGTTGGGGAGTAGGGGAGAGCACATTTGCCTCAGGCCAAAAGATGGGCGCCGTGAGCCTGGGACCAGGACCCAGGCCTGCCTCCCAGGGGCAGGGCCCCCTGCCCTGCCCAAAGGAATTCTCCACCTTGGTTTCTCTTCCACATTGTGTATCTAGATTATTCTGTCTGAACACACTTCTGATCGAATTTCCCCACACGAAGAACCTGCCACAGCCCAGCTCCTCCTACCCAGCAAGATCTGAGCAAACTTCCTGGCTCTGCACCCCAAGCCCTGCCAGTTAAGGTCTAGTCAGTGAGGTGCTTCTCAAACATCCACATGCATCAGAATCACCTGGGGAGTATGCAAAAATGCAGATTCCTGGACCCGGCCACCAGAGAGATTCCTCTTCAGGAGGAGGGGGAAGGGGATGGGGGCGGCAGAAGGACGTATTTCTAACAAGCTTCCAGACCACGCGGATGCCACACTAGAGATGCTCCGGCTCAGCTGCCTTTCCCCAGAGCCGCCCCTGCACCTGCCCCGCGGTCAGAGCAGCCTCACTCTTCCCTCAGCTCCCCAGGCCCTGGAGCCTTTGTCCAGCCTGGCGTGCTGCCAGGATCTCCCTGCCGCCAAGTCCGACAGGGTGCTCAGATCCTGGGACCTCCCAAATCAGGATAAAGTTGAAGGGTTGTGCTGCCTTTTAAAGGGAAGGCTTTATTGGAATTTGAACCAGGACTGGAGCAACTCTAGTCCAAAGAATCCTGGGGGATCGTGATTAAAAGGCAGATACCTGGGCCCACCCCCAGACACAGGCCTCCCGTGGAGACACTCTTCTGGAGTCACCCTCTCAATACACAGACGAGCAAAGGGAGTCACAGAGAGGGCAACTGACTTGGCCCAGGGCACACAGCACGTTAGCGCAGAAGCTGAGCAAGAAGCCAGGCCTCCTTCGGTGTGGAGCGTACCGCCCACTGCACCTCGCTGCTTCTTCTGAGCCTCCAGGGGGCGCTCCTCTCCTCCAGCCCATTTCCCACCATCCTCCACCTTCTTTCTGGTGACCGCAGCTGGGCCCTGGCATTTGGAGCTAAAGCTGAAATGGAGCCCCAGGGGACTATAAATCATGCAAAAGGGAGAAAAGTGGGGGAACGGGCAGGGAAACGAGGGGAAGAGATGAAAACCTCTGGGGGTCGGGGAGGGGAGTCTGGCGTGAGAAGCCACTCAGCGATGTCCACGGAGCTGGGGCGGGGCTTCTCCTGGGACCTGCCCACATGTGCCACCGCCCCAGCCTCTGACTGGGGAGGGCTCCAGTGGGAGCCCGGGAAACCACAAACCCTCTGCCCTCTCTCTCTCTGCAACAGCTCGGTGCTTCAGATCCCAGTGCAGGTGGGGGCAGGGCGCTGGTTAGCTAGGTGCTTAGTTCAGGCTTCTTGCTCCTGGACTCGGATTTCTGCCGACAGCCCCAATCCAGCTGGTAGGACTGGATCTGGGGTGTGGACCAGGGGTGGACCGCTGCCCAGACCTCCCTCTCGGGCCTGCTGCAAGGGGTACGGGGACCCTGCTGGGCGCAGGTGAGGCTAACAGCTGGGGGAGCTGCCCTGGCACCTCAGTTCCTGGCTGGGAAAGGCAAGTCCGACCAGTGGGGGCAGGGCCAGGGCTCCTGGAATCTGGATCTGCATGCTGAGTTGGAGGCACTCCACCCCCATGTCACCTGGAGAAAAACTGGACCCACTTCCTGACCCCTTCATCCTGCAGCCGCCAGTCTTCCACCCGGTGAGCAGCCACTCTGGTCTGGAATCTCCAGGTCTCAGGCCCCCCACCCCCCGACTCCAGCTGGACCCAGGCTCCCAGGTGGTGGGTGGAGAGGCCTTTGATCTTGGGCCCTGTTCCCCCAGCACCTGCTCATGAACTCTGGAAGGCCCTCCTGAACTTAGCAAAGTGGCTGACCAGCTAATTCCCACTTGGATGAGAATGATGGGGTCCACAGGGTCCTTACATTTTAAAAGTAATAGAACCTGAAGTCAGTGCTGTGCTCCTACTGTGTGATGGGGAGCTAGGCTAGGAGGACCTGGGGCTGCTGAGTAGTATTGTTGTGGGGGCACTGAGTACCTAGGGTAGACTCATCCCCAGCCTGGAAGAGAGTCAGGTTGTACCTCCAACTCGGGAATGGGTGTCCCCCTCACGTCCTCCTCCTGCTCAGTGCTCACGTGGATTTTCTGAAGTCTGGCCTTGCTTTACAGGAGGCTGAATGCGCAGGACACTCTGCCCTCCCATTAATGAATGCTAACTATCGCTTTCTCTTGACTTGGCCCCCTCCCCCTGGGAGAGGTGCATCAGCTCAGTAATTATTACAGGCCAGGCCTGGAGCCTGGGAAGTGGGAGGGACTGAGGTGCTCAGTCTGGCTAAGCTGTGGGCCCTCTGACAGCCGGGAGCTCCAGTACCTCCCCGGGGGCCTGAGTAATGGGGTGAAGCAGCTGCCCAGGTTACAACCCCTCCTTGCTTTGCAGGCTGCCGAGCTCCCACCTGGAGGGCAGCACTGTTGGGGCTCAGCATCTTCTAGATGGTTCGGAGAATATGTGAAAGCCAGTCTTGTGTTATGCCGACATGTACCTGGGACATGTTCACGTTCGTTCTGCAAACACCTTTTCAGAGCCCACGCTGTGCCAGGCCAGACGCTGAGCCCAGAAGGGAAAGACAGGGCTTCAGCTCCGAGTGGCCTGAGCCTCCACGGAAGTAGCCAGCCCCGTGGTCTCCCTGTAAGCCCGCCAACGGCCAAGCTAGCCATACGAGTGAAGTGTTCTGGGAACACAGGGGAGAGAAGGAAAAACTCAGTCACCATAGTGGACAGTGCTTGGAGAAGGTGTCAGAGAACCCTGAAAGTCAACTTGGATCTCACAGGGCCAAGGGAGAGCAGAGGAAGCGGCCCCGAAAGGCAGGGAGTTGTAAACGTGTGTGTTGTGTGTTAGGAATTCTGCATAGCTTCTAAGTGGGGAAAGGTGAGCCTGGGCAGGTAAGCCGGGCCATTGTTGGGTCTCTCTCCAGGCATCCTTGTCCAGCCTTTCTGCCCGCCCCCCAGTTCCTGGGCTCGAGCCAGTAAACAGTCCTCAGGATCTCGATACCAGACTTCTGGAGGCCAGGGCAAAGTCTCACTGAGGACACTCCTGTGCTCAAGGAGCTGGGGAGAGGGGCAGGGCTGGTGCTGCAAGGGGGCGATGGAGCTGAACTTGGCTTCTCCAGGGCAATGTGGCTTTGACATGTGAGGGTCCCGGAAAGGTGAGAAGGTGGAAGAGAACACTAATTTTTCCCCCATAAGGACGTTTTCTGTTTGGGGCAGGAGAGTGGAATTTTCTTGTTCTTCTCTCCCCACCCACCCACCTGACACGGGGCTCCCTTGTAAGACCCATTCTCCAGCTCCATGTGGCTAGCTTTCTCCCCTTGTTCAGGTGCTTCCTTATGTCACGACAATTTTCGGTGGCCTGCGTGCAGGCAAGATGGTCATGCTACAGGGAGCGGTCCCTCTAGAGGCACGCAGGTAAGGGGGTGCTCCACGGGGCTTCTGGGGCTCAGCCCCAGAGGCATCGAGCTGGAGGCTCCTCTCTGCCCTCGGGGTCTCAGGGTTTCCGACCAGGGGTGCCCCTTCGAGAGCACCTCTCACCAGGTTCCAGGTGGACTTTCAGTGCGGCTGCAGCCTGCATCCCCGGCCGGATATCGCCATCCACTTCAACCCTCGCTTCCACACCACCAAGCCCCACGTCATCTGCAACACCCTGCACTTGGAGCGCTGGCAAGCCGAGGCCCGGTGGCCCCACCTGCCCCTGCAGAGAGGAGCCTACTTCCTCATCCTCTTTCTCTTTGGAAATGAGGAAATGAAGGTGAGGGGAAGGGATGGGCAGCAGCGTCTAGAACCTGCATCCTTCCCCTCTTCCTTCCTTCCACCGAGTTCCCCACGTCACTGTGAGGAGGGGCGTCACTGGGAGGACTTGAGACCCGAGAGGACCGAGCAGCTGCCGAGCCCCGTTCCAAGCTGCCCTGGGCCCACATGGCCTGGGACCCATGGCGGCAAGAAAGCTCCCTCGTGCCTGGCCCTGGGGAGGGCACCACTGCCACATTGCTAGCAAGCTCTTCAAGAGCGCCTGCAATACGATGGGCTCTTTTCTAGCCCCTAAGTGCCCGCTCGTTAGATCCTCCTGAGGTGGGTACTCACATCCTCCCCATCTCAGGGTGGTGGAGGGCGCAGGGACCCCGAACCCCATTTCAAGGCTTTCTCCACAGATGGGAACTCCTGCCAGAAAGATGCCAGGACCCTGACCTCTCCGGGGGAAAGGGGAGCCAATGGGAACCAGCAGTGGAGGGAGGGCCCTGTGGTGGAGGAGTAGTCCGGCCTCCTGAAACCCCATTTCTTCACCTGGGGCTGGGGCTGCTGAGGGATGACGAAGGGAAGTGCTGTGTCAGGGGCAGAGGGCCAGTGAAAGGGGCCTTGGTTCCCAGGCCAGCTGTGCAAACTTGGGAAGGTCATGGAAGCTCCCTGCGCCGTGCGCACGTCATCTGTCAAACGTGCCCATCTCTCAGAGTGGGTGTGAAGGTAAACGAGGGACGTCCCGGGTAAGAGCACCCAGCGAGGCCAGGCACGTTAGTGCAGACTCAGCGCGCATCAGGTGCTGCTGAGCTGTCCGTCTGTCTATCTCTCCAGGTGAGTGTGAACGGACAACACTTTCTTCATTACTGCTACCGGCTCCCACTGTCCCGTGTGGACACCCTGGCCATATTTGGCGACATCCTGGTGGAGGCCGTTGGATTCCTGAACATCAACGTGAGTTCCCTGAGTGACAACGGCCCCTGACCTCCCCTGGTGTCTGGATGGGCCCAGGACCCCCCCTCCCCCACCCTCGCTTCCCCAGGCAGGCCCTGTCACACCTGTCATAACCAAGGTGGAAGGGATCCATCAGGTGTGGGATACCAGTGGGGTTGAGAAGGTGCCCCCAGAAGGGGACCCGAGAGCAATGGCCAGGAGGTGATCCACTTGGACCCTTGGAGCCATGGGACCCAAGGAGCAGCTAGCTCTGTCCTTCGCCCCTGAGGAGCTTATGAAAAATGTAGATTTCTAGGACCCGCCGCCAGACCTTCTGACTCAGTAAGTCTGAGGTGGGGCCTAGGAATCAGCATGTTCAAATGCCGGGTTTGAGAACCACCCACAAGGCCTACAGGGAGAATGAGGAGCTACCAAAGCCAACCTCTGCCCACCTCCTGGGCATAGGCAGGGTAGGCAGGAGCCCAGCAAATGACTCGCAGAGCCTGCAGGGGGCCTGAATCCCCCGTGTTGCCTCTTCTCTTTCCTGACAGCCATTTGCGGAGGGCAGCAGCGAGTATCCGGCTGGATACGTGAGTCTCTGGGGAGCAAGCTGGCCCTGGTGGTTCTGGCCACGCTAGCTGAGCCCCCGGTGCTCCCAGCTCCCCCAGCTTGACCTGCCACTCGCCGGGCTGCTGTCCAAGTTGACAAAAGCCAACTTCCCTCACTGTGCACTTGCCATGGATACTGGCCCCCCCCCCCCCCAGGGCTGGCAAGCCTGGATTCAGCTTTCCCAACCCCAGCGGGGGCCCGCTTGGGAAGATGGACTGGGTGGGTTGGTACCCAGCATGGGCAGAGCCCCAGGACTCCTATCAGAAGATCCCGCCAGGTTGGAGCCTTCTGTCCTCAGCAACCGGGCGAGGCAGCTGGGGTCGGCCTGTAGGACAGAGAGGGAGATGAGGACCGAGGCCACACAATAAGTGGATGACGGACCCTCTGTCCAGTTCTTCTCCATTCTTCCAGAGCTAGTGTCCGTCTGAATCCAAGAGGGCCCCCCCGGGGGCTCTAATCACTCACCTGTGTTGTCTTTGAGAGAGACAAACCCCAGATACCCCCAATTCTTCATAATAATACTGAGAAGCTCTTTCGCTGAGCGAACACCGCATGGCTTCCATGTCTCCTTTCTCTTTCTTTCTCCCCTCGACAGCCTTTCCTGCTGAAGAGCCCCAGCCTGGTGAGTGACCTCCCTCCTGGGTCACCTGGTGGAGGTGTCGTCCCCGGGGGGGCAACCCCACCTGGTGGGAAATGCCCTCAGCATCAAGGTTCCCCCTTCCCTTATAGAAACCTCCAGCTTCGTTTTACCTTTTCTCCATTTATTCTGCAAACAATTATTTGATACTCTTCTGTGCCAGGCCCAGTGCCAGCTCTAGGATAGAGGGACCAGCCAGCCCCAGCCCCCCAGTGGCTCGCAGGCTGGTGGGGAGACAGACCAGTGAACAGGCTGTTACAGTTCAGGATGCAGCAATGGGGGACATATCTGGTGCTCACGCCCCGGGAAGTG
This sequence comes from Leptonychotes weddellii, assembly GCF_054177405.1. Taxonomy (NCBI): domain Eukaryota; kingdom Metazoa; phylum Chordata; class Mammalia; order Carnivora; family Phocidae; genus Leptonychotes; species Leptonychotes weddellii. The sequence goes on along the minus strand of NC_138379.1, from coordinate 7,706,099 downwards.
GGGGCGGCCACTGAGCTCAGCCCCGAAAGGCCAAGGAGAGCCGAGGCCTGCAGTAGATGTTTAATAAATGAGCAGACTGAGTGTCCTCCCGGCTGCAGGCCTAGAGGCGGACTTACCTCCCTCAGGGCTCCCCTTCTCAGTCATTTCCCATCTTCCTACAGGAGGTGCCCTGCTCGCGTGCCCTTCCCCGGGGTCTCTGGCCCGGACAGGTCATCGTACTGCGGGGGCTGGTCTTGCCGGAGCCAAAGGAGTAAGTATCCAGATGGAAGGGAGGGAGAAGCATCTCAGAGTGGAGCATGAGTTCTACAAGTACCCTCTCTTTCATCTCCAACACCACTGCCCCATCGTGGAGCTTGTGGTTGGGAGGGTGCTCACTGCCAGTCCCAACCACTGAGCACTGGACGGTGCTCGGTGCTCAGGCTCCCCCTGCGGCCCCAACAGCCCCAATTCTGGGAGTACCTTCCCTGCCTGTCCATCTGGTCAGGCCACCTAGCCTCTCATCACAGGTGCCGCTGGGGCCTCCAGAAAGGTCCTTTAAGGGCTCAGGCTGAGATCCAGAGAGAGAATTCGACCTCCCAGGGTGACAGAGGGCAGTGGTTTAGGAAACACAGCCAGGCAGCCCCAAAGAGGAGGCCCAGTGCTGGGCAGTGGGAGCTTGGAGCCGCACACCTACTACACGGAAGCTGCCTAACCTCTCCCACAGGGGGCTCTCCTGCTCCACTCCCCAAACCTGCGGGCTCCAAGCCACTTTCACTTTCTTTTTCCTTTTTTCCTCTCCTCCCCATCTTTCCTTCTTTCCCACCCCCTTTCCTTCTTGCTGGAATTGCGTTGGATTTCATGACTTTTCTGGGCCACATCGCCTGGGTTTGACTTCTGCTGAGGACACTTACTATCTGTGTGCCCCTTCAAGGCAGTCACTTTTCCTTCCTGTGCCTCAGTTTCCTCGGGTGTAAAAAGAGGTAATAATAGTGCCAGCTTCAGGGGTGGTGTGCATGCTTTGAATTGGGCCAGGGACGCAGTAAGCACTCTACAAATGTGGTGGTCATCAAAATGATCTCCGTGGAGGGGCAGGAGGGAAGGGAAGTGCCCTGTCTTCTCCGTTTCTGTTTCGGTTTTGTTTTCTGGAGTCCCTGACCTCACTAAACTCTTGCCCTTCATGCTCTTGAACAGGCCTGTGAATTCTGGAGCAGGTATGCAGCACGGCCCCGCACAGCACGACCCTCAAACCAGGCACAACGGGGTTGGAGTCCTGCTTGTGCCTCTTATAAACTCTGTGGTCTTGGGGAAGTCACGACACCTCTCTGAGGCTGGAGTCCTGAGTTTCCCCATCAGAATAAAAGGAGAAAGGTCATCTCAATCCTAGAGGGAAAATGGAAAAGTTCCCAGGGGTAGAAAGAACACCCTCCCCCCCCCCCCCAAAAAAAAAAAACTTGGAGACACGATACCAGCTTCATGTCCTAGCTCAGTCAAATGGTTATTATTAGTGATGCAGCAAGTCACTGAACTGTTGTTTCTCGGGGGCCATGAATTCACTCACATGCCCCGAGGCTGGACAAGTGACATAAATAGTGAAGCCCCGGGCTGGGAAGGTAAAGTGGAAGAAGTATTTCCATAGAGGCACTCTATGCCAGACCTTCTGATTATTTTTTAAAAAGAAGCTGGAAGCCCTCTTTCATATAAACTTTCCCAGTCTGGGCACATGGCATTACTTTGAAGTTGAAGAACACTGTGGGCCAGCCAGGACATTTCTACAGGCCACTTCCACCATGGGCTGCCAACATAAATGCTGTTCCTGTTGTTTTTCTGGAAGCGACTGTGGCTTGAATTGGACAGAGGGAGTCGGAGTTGGAGGGCATGGAATTGGACTGCATTAAAAATCTGTCCTTCCCTCTCCATCCCTCTCTGCAAGCACTGAGGAGGTGGGGATGCGGCTGCAGGTGCTACAGAGCTTCACTAGGCGTCTGGAGGGAGTCTGTTACCCGGCCCAGGGCTGTGCAGGACAGGGATTGGAGGGGGGGAGGGCACCCAGGCCTCCAGGAGTTCTCAGGCCAATGGGAAGGGCATGGGGAAAGGGCTTGGGGTTGGGGCTAGAGGCTCTGTGCGGTGCACTCTCCAGGGCCCCTGCCTTCGGAGCTTCTTCCCAGTGGTGAGCCCTTCCCAAAGGAGCTGGCTCCTTCCCAAAGCTGAAAATATCTGGGGCATCCTCCTAGAACAGTCAGCCATGTGACATCTTGTCCTCGTCACTTATATGGGCTGCTGAACCTCAAGGCACAGGATTTCTGTGAGGACTCCGTAAAACACGTACTGTGTGCCAGGCACTCGCTAGATTTCACAGACATCATCTCCTTTGTTCCCGTCAATGGGAGGTATTGTATTATAGAGTGATATTTGTTAAACAGTAGGTGTGATCTGAGTGCTAATTACATGCCCAGTGCCGTTCTAGCGCTTTACCCATGACAACTCGTAAGGCAGGTACAGTACTCTTCTCCCCACACTACAGATCAGGAAACTGAGGCACAGAGACGTGAAGTGACCTCCCCAAACTCACAGGACTAGAAAGCAGCAGAGCTGGGTTGAAGCCAGGTAGCCTGGCTCTAACCCGCACGTGATTTGCAAAACACTGAAGACGATACCTAGCATATAGCCCCCAATAAACGTCAGCTACTACTAATGTAATTCTCCCCATCTCGAGTCCCCGGCAAGGTCATTTGCTCCCCCAGGGTCCTCCAGCCTGCGGGTGGCAACGTGGGGATTCAGTCTCAGGTGTGCCTGAGACTCGCTCAGGTGTTCCCACCCCTCTGAGCTGCCGAACCTTCCAGCTGCTCTCCCACATCCATCCCTGCACGCAGGGTCCAGCAGCCGTGGCTCAGAGGAGTCAGGGGGCCCCTTCTCCCGCCCCTTCTCGCAGCTTCACACTGAGCCTGCGGGACGAGGCTGCCCACGTGCCTGTGACGCTCAGGGCTTCCTTCGCAGACCGGACTCTGGCCTGGATCTCGCCCTGGGGGGGCAAGAAGCTGATCTCGGCCCCCTTCCTCTTCTACCCGCAGCGATTCTTCGAGGTCAGTCAGAGCCACGTGGCCTGGTCCCTCTGGGGCGGGGCACAGGTTGGGGCACAGAGCTGCGCTCCGATGCGGAGACAGGGGTGCGTCCTGGGGGTGGGGAGGCAGAGGATGTGGGGCTGGGAAGCCAGGACCTGCCAGCAGGAGCAGACATCCACACCACGGCTCTCAACCCTCCGTGTGGCTGCCAGTGAGCCCACTCCCAAAACACGGATGTAATGAATCAGAGCAGACCCTGGTTATTTAAAAACAAAACAAAACAAAACCAAAACACCCCTCCCCCTCCCCCCCCATGACTCCAAAGTGCAACCAGGGTTGAGAACTGGTGCTCAGGGAATGCAATGGCACAGATGGTGAAACTGAGGCCCAGGGCTGGGATGACCCTTATGGAAGGTCACAGCGGGCTGGTGACAAGATGGGCGCCCAGTCCTGTTCTTTCCCACCACCGGGTGCCCCACGGTTCCGGTCTTTGTGACCCCTGAGTGGAGGGCTCGCTGGGTGGGGACGTCAGGCAGGCGGTGGAGGGTCCGTCTGTCCGGAAGCCTGCAGGCCCGGCCCGGCCTTTCCCAGGTGCTGCTCCTGTGCCAGGAGGGCGGGCTGAAGCTGGCGCTCAACGGGCTGGGCCTGGGAGCCACCAGCCTGCGCCAGCAGGCCCTGGAGCGGCTGCGGGAGCTCCGGATCAGTGGCAGCATCCAGCTCTACTGTGTCCACTACTGAGAAGTGAGCCGGCGACCCCGCCAGGGAAGGGAAGGGCCCGCCCATGGCCGGTGCCCCTCGGTGGGGCTCCACTCTCCTCCCTGCTTGAACCGCGTGCCGCCACCTGAGTCTGCAGGGCCTTCGGGCCCCACAGCAGAGGGAAGGCACCGGAGCGAGAAGGCTCCCCAAACTCCATGGCTCCCTCCACCAGGAGCCTGGGACTTGGCTCCCTCCTCCGGCAGGGCCCAGACAGGGGGCAGGTAGAGCAGCCTAACAAGGACACTCGAAGGTCCAGTGGCTGAGGGGTGCCTGGGGGGCTCCTTTGGTTAAGCATGCGACTCCTGATTTCAGCTCAGGTCAAGATCTCAAGGTCATGAAATGGAGCCCCGTGTCAGGCTCCATGCTCAGCAGGGAGTCTGCTTGAGGTTCTCTCTCTTCCTCTCCCTCTGCCCCCACCCAATGCTCTCTCTCAAATAAATAAATAAAATCTTTAAAAAAAAAAAAGAATACAGTGGCTTAAAGAATTGAGACATGCAAAAAAAAAAAAAGGGGGGGTTGCCTGGGTGGCTCAGTCGTTAAGCGTCTGCCTTCGGCTCAGGTCATGATCCCAGGGTCCTGGGATCGAGCCCCACATCGGGCTCCCTGCTCATCGGGAAGCCTGCTTCTCCCTCTCCCACTCCCCCCGCTTGTGTTCCCTCTCTCGCTGTGTCTCTCTCTGTCAAATAAATAAATAAAATCTTAAAAAAAAAAAAAAAAGAATTGAGACATGCATTTCCTTCTCATCTAACAGTTCTGGAGAAAATGGTCCCCAGTCAGTGGTGCAGCTCTGCTCCCCGTGGACCTTCAGGAGGGTCCCAGCCACAGCGCCCACATTCCCAGGGCATCGGCATCATCTGGGTGGCTGAGTCTCGGCAGCTACCATCCCTAGGTTTCGGTCACTGAGGAAGTAACTAGAGAATGTGGTTAAGGCCCACCTGCTTTCAGAAGCCCCGGCCTGGGCTTGGCACAACCCTGTGCACACGCCCATCTCCTCCACAAGCAGTAGGTCCCGGGGCCATGCTGGGTGCAGGGAAGGCTGGAAATGTGCTCCAGCAGGATGGCCACGTGCCTGGCCATGGTTCATCCGCTGTGATTCCTAGTATGTGTGGATCTATTTATACCATCTTATTTTGTGTTTTCCACTTCCGGGGCTAGTTTTTCCCCTATATTTTCAGCTTTCTTGCTTGCTACTGGATTGATGAAATCTTTATCACCCTCCCCACCTTTTTTTTCTGTTATAGTGGTTTGGAAGTTTTAAACTGCATTTTATACTTCTAGTGAGTTTATTATTAATAATAATATTAATAATAATAATAATATTAATAAAATTGACTTTTAGGAATGGGTAAAATTCTGAGTTTTAATATATATGTGGATTTGTGTAACCACCACCATCACCATCAGGACATATAACAGCCCCATCACTCCAAAAACTCTTGTGTCACTGCTCTGTAATATACCTCTTCCACCCCGTCCCTAACCCCAGCAACCAGAGCATCTGTTTCCCATTTCTACATTTTGTCTTTTAGATAATGTCATATAAATGGAACATATAGTATCTGACCTATTTAATCTGGATTCTTTCATTCTTCATTATCCTTTAAAAAAAAATTAGGGGCGCCTGGGGGACTCAGTTTGTTAAGCATCTGCCTTCGGCTCAGGTCATGATCCCGGGGTCCTGAGATCGAGTCCCGCATTGGGCTCCCTGCTTGGCAGGGAGTCCGTTTCTCCCTCTGCCCCTCCCCCCGCCCATGCTCTCTCTGTCTCTCAAATAAATAAGTAAAATCTTAAAAAAAAAAGAAAGAAAGAAAGAAAGAAAAAAGAAACTGTGATTAAATTGGGTATTAAGCCCCAGTTTGGGAACTCTGTCTAAGTGACACCACTGTGGTCCTTTTTTAACAACCTCAATAAACCCAACTTAAAAAAAAAAGACTAGTCCGGAGGGGCGCCTAGCTGGCTCAGTCAGAAGAGCATACAACTCTTGATCTTGGGATCATGAGTTCGAACCCCACATTGGGTGTAGAGATTACTTAAATAAATAAACACTTAAAAAAAAAAAGATTAGTCCGTGGAAAGTAAGAACATGATAGCCATTCAGAACTAGTTCAATTAATTAGTGTATGAAATGATTAGAGAAAGAACCTTGCTTTCATTACTTAGATATTAAAGACACTCTATTAAAAGGGACGGTGAAGCTGAAATACATTCGAAAGCAATCTCCTGGACCAAGACACAAACACTTTCAAAGTAAGATCACCTACTTCCACCTGCAACTACTCTCTGACTGCACATTCCAGACTTCTGGGGAGTTCTTTTTTTTTTTTTTTTAAGATTCTATCCATTTACTTGAGACAGAGAGAATGAGAGAGAGAGAGCACATGAGACAGGGGAGGGTCAGAGGGAGAAGCAGGCTCCCCGCCGAGCAGGGAGCCCGACGCGGGACTCGATCCAGGGACTCCAGGACCACGACCTGAGCCGAAGGCAGTCGCTTAACCAACTGAGCCACCCAGGCGCCCCTTCTGGGGAGTTCTTAAAACATGCTCGTTCCTGGTCCCCACCCCAGAGCCATGAAATCAGAATGTCTGGGTGTGGGGTCTGTGCATCAGAATATTTTAAGAGCTCCCAGGAGATTCTGACATGCAGCCAGGATTGAGAATAACTATTTCAGGCCTTGAAGACTCTGGAAATTTCCATACCCTTTGACATATGAAATTGCTCCAGGAAAGAAGACACCTCAGGCAGGGCCAGCACAGCCCTTGATAGGGACTAGTGACCAGACCGCTGAGAGCCAGGCTTGAGGGATGGGACCCAGGCTATGGGAGGGCGGGGTAGAGGGGAGGATAAAGCAGCAATGCCAGAGAAGGTGGGGACACCCCAAATTAGGGAAGCAAGACCCTAGTACAAACCAAGAGCAGGAGGAAGAGTGGAGAAAGTGCCAGACTCAAGGTGATAGGACCTATGCTCATCAGGCTCAGGTAGACCCCGGGACCTCTCTGAGCTTCAGCTCTCTCCAGTGTAGAAGAGGGATGGTAAGTCATTGCTCTGATCACCCCAAAGGACTGTGAGGTTCATATGCAAGCAGCCCTGTCCATTTTCCATCACTCTCCCACACACTTCATTCGTGTAAAAACCCCTGTGATGCAGACAGGATAAGGAGAAAGCCAGGCAGACTGGCCCAGGAACTTATCAGAGGTCGCAGAGCTGAGCTGGGGGTGCCAAAGTCAGAACGAGCTCTCCCTGTCTCCTGGTCAGTGCAGGCTCTCGGGGCTCTCTGCTGACTATCCCCCTGAACATGCCCCTGAAGCATACAGAGGTCAAATCCCACTGCTCCATGAGCTTAGACGTCACGGCTTTGGGCCAATTCAGCATGCATGTTCGCATGGAAAGTTATGGGCAGTTACATCAACCCAGCGGGATGGTGGTGAGTTTATGAGTCAAAATTACTTAAAATGCCTCGTACTGAGTTGGAACTCAATGAATGGTGGCTCTTGCTGGAAATGTGAGAGATACTATGCTTCCCCCCATGTTGCCAGCGCCCCCTCCCCCAGCACGAGCAGAACCCTAGGAGATGGGGCCTCACACCCAAAGCGTCTCACCTGTGGGGACCGTGTCTCAGATGGGTGATGAAGTGCTCACCATCGTTTTTCAGATGGGTGGACGCCCTCCATTCAACGATCTTCTTCACAGAACTGATGACCTCATCCACACGCCGGGCCTGTGTGGTAGTCGGGGGGTTTGTTGACCCGGTTGCTTTAGGATGTGAAGAACTTACTGGGAATCACAGACAGACACACTCTCGACTCCGGGGGGAATCGCTGTGGCGTCAGGAGTCGGAAGCAGGACTCACAAATTCTAAAGGGCCCGCTCTCTCCGTGGAGCCAGGCTGACACTGTGCGGACCGTTTTGCAAAGAAGTTCTGTTTGGGACCCATGCGAAGGCTTGCCAAAAAAAAAATGCACTTCAATTGATGTACAACAAATGCCTGCCATCCTATAAAGAATAAGGTTCCAGAGTCTTTTATTTCCAAAAAATCCAAGGTGCTCAATAGGCAAGAACACTGTATTACGAGTCAGTAGGCACACACTCATGTGTCTAAGGGCTGATGTTTAAACAGAAGATCTTTCCCCGCTTGCAGGGGCCACGTTCCCGTCTCCCATGTGGATGGCCCGGTGCTCATAGTCACTCCGAAAAATCTCAAGCAGGTCGCCGGGTCTGGCGTTTGGCCTGCTCCATCCGTGCACGGGGAGAGCAGCGAGGTGCGAGCGCTTGTCACATGAGGTATGCCCGGCCCCACTGTCCCTCTTAGAGGGCTCCCTTTGTGCAGATGCCAGACACTGGAGTCTGGGAAAAATGACCCGCTCTCCCACCCCTGAGTCATGGAAAAGGAGGGGGGTGTCCCGGGAGTACACGTTCATTCAGATGTGTGTTCACACGCATGTTCCTGTGTGTGGCCGTGTTTCTGCACACATGTTGTCATGACACCATATGTCCCAGCATCTTCCCAACACGTCCCAGCACCACAGCCAGCCAAGACAACATTGGGAAGTCCATGCTGAGCCCCTTCCCTCCTTGCAGACTGACCACAAGCCAGCACCCCCTGCTCATGATGTCCATGACCGTGTCGAGGCCCCTCCTTAGATCCTCTCCTGGCCTCGGGATGCCTTTCTGTCTTGGCTGATGTCCTGACAGCCAGCTTGGCCAGGGAGCAAGATCTCGAGGAAGAAGCATTATCCCGCCTTGTTCAGAGGCAGGAATCTGGGCTCCCGGAAGATGGTGATTTGCTCAAGGTCACTTGTGTGAAAAAGCTGAGCTGGGTCTCCCCTCTGCCCACATCTCCCACTAGTGGCCCCATGGCCCTGCCTTCCATACCCCTTTCCTTATTGTCAGTGTCCGACCCAGAACACCCCAGCTGCAAGGATCAATGCCTTTTCTGTTCCTCTTCTTCTGTGTTCCTGATCTGGAGAATGACATCCAGCACCCCAACCCCTCATTCCAGGCTATGCAATCCCAAAAGAGGGCCATCCTAAATCCACCATTTCCCTCACACGCCCCTTCCCCCGAACCCACCTCCACCTCCACCCCCGGCATCTGTGTTCAGCCACAAAGTCCAGTCAATGCTAACTCTAGAAGTTTCCCCTGAATTTTCCTCCTCATCCATTTCCTACCCTCCAACTTGGTTCAGGGCAGCCCCCGTCCCTGCCTCCGTGACCCCCACAGCCTCTTGACCAGCCTCCCTGGCCTCCTGTCCCTGCTACCCCACATCCAGTCTCCCCGAGACTCACTGTGGCCTTCCCAAAGGGCACATCTGGCCATAAACTTCCCCTGGCCTCAGGGCATAGGGCATGCACGTTGGGCAGCTCACAGGCCCTCCAACCAGCCCTTCCTCAGCCCACCTCACCCTCCCTGCCCTCTGGCCCCAGGCTGACTGGCTTGCCCTTCTCCTCACCACAGAGCTGGCCCCTGCCTCTGATCCTCTGCACATCTGGCTGTCTCGGTCACAGTCACCTTCCCCACCTCTCCTTTCTTCTTCTCCCCCACACAGACATCCCTCTCTGAGCAGCTGCTCTCAGGGCCCCAGCCTGGCTCAGCTGCCACCTCCCTCTGCATGGATCCTGTCCTGCTGGGATTCCCCGTGTCTGTCTGCACCTCCCTGTGGGCTCTGAG
>NC_138379.1:7670140-7696141 GCF_054177405.1 Leptonychotes weddellii | reverse complement strand
ATATCGGGTTTGAATATATGCTTTCTGTTCTCTTTGTAAACAGATAGATATCCCTATAGGAAATAGATAACATGTGACAACAAGCCTTACTCAAACTCTTTGAGACTATGTGTATTTTGGGATTTGAAATTTTTTGGATTTTAGATGGACAATATCAAAAGTGCACGTAAGCATGAGGTCGAGGACAGGAATGGGCGTTGAGGTAACACCTCCTGATGAAACATGCTACTGTTTCTGCAGGTAAAGGCATGACTGATTCATGAAATGGGATAAATAAAGCTTATAAAAAGCCTCACATCCGTTCAAGGCAGGTTTTCCTTCAAAGGAGTTTGCCACCTAACTTGGGTTTTTAGAGCTTTTTGGATTTCAGAATTACAGAGAGAGAGATCATGGGTTTTGTAGTTTTGTATGTGTGTTTTGTTTTGTTTATATATAGTATTTTATATGTATTAGGTACTTTCCTTTTCTTAAGCATCCTTTTATTGGTTTTAACAATGTAGTATATATATATGCAGTTTAAAAGTCAGTAGTATTGGGGCCGCTGGGTGGCTCAGTCGTTAAGCATCTGCCTTCAGCTCAGGTCATGATCCCAGGGTCCTGGGATCGAGCCCCACGTTGGGCTCCCTGCTCGGCGGGAAGCCTGCTTCTGCCTCTCCCACTCCCCCTGCTTATGTTCCCTTTCTCACTGTGTCTTTCTGTCAGATAAATAAAATCTTTAAAAAAATAAATAAATAAAAATAAAAGTCAGTAGTATGGCAATGTTCATAATAAAAAAGAACATGCTTTCGACCTTCTACTTCCTTTCTCCAGAGGCAATCACTTGTCCTTTGGGCTGTGTCTTCTGCTATTTGCTTCTAAATTTTTCAAAGACATGCTTATGCAACTCCTTCCGGATTTTTACAATTGAAATGGTAATAACTTCTTGTATAAAATTAGGGTTTAGCATCTTTACCACTCTCCCACCCTCACCCACAGCTTCCTTCCCCTCATCTTTCCAACAGTTAGATTACAATTTTTGGCTAAAAAAAGTATTTGTAGTTGCCTTATTATATGGGTATATTTATACATTCTTCCTCACTGAGGTTTCTTGTGAATTATGATTGCATTTCTCGCAATGAATTACCTGTATCATCTTCTTTGTTAGTTTCATGTTCTGTGTGCTCATCACTAATGTATCCACAAGGAAGGGGCTCCCAACACCTCTCAGCAAGGTCTTCATACTTCAGGCTCTGTTTTATTTCTCCCTAGGGAAGCATCACTCTTGGGCACTGCACTCTCCTCGTCTCCTCTGGACTGCCTCTTCTAAGCCTGGTGCACAACTGTTCTCCTGGCAATTTCTTTTTGTCCCCCTTTTTCCCCTTGATGTAAACTTTCAAGACCTGCTCTTCTAGCAATTTTCAAATATACAATATCATACTTTAACTATAATCATCATGCTGTACATTACATCCCCGTGACTTACTTATTTTATAGCTAAAAATTTGTACTTTTTAACCCCCTTCACCCATTTAGCCTGCTCCACACTATCTCTGGCAACCAACTGTTTGTTCTCTGTATCCATCACCTTGGTTTTTTTGTTTGTTTGTTTATTTGGGGTTTGGTTTGGTTTTAGATTCCACATATAAGTGAGGTCATACAGTATTTGTCTTTCTCTGACTTATTTCACTTAGCATAATACCCTCAAGGTCTACCCACGTTGTTGGAAATAGCAAGATTTAAGAATTAAAAAAAAAAAAAGGAAATAGCAAGATTTCTTTCTTTTTATGGCTGACTAATATTCCATTGAATATATATACCACATCTTCTTTATCCATTCATCCATTGCTGAACGCTTAGGTTGCTTTCATACCTTGGCTATTGTAAATAATGCTGCAATGAACACAGGGGTGCATATATCTTTCTGAGTTAGTGTTTTTGTTTTCTTTGGATAAATGCCCAAAAGTGGAATTGCTGGAGATGGTAGTTCTATTTTTAATTTTTTGATGAATCTTCATATTGTTTTCTGTAGTAGCCACACCAATGTGCATTCCCACCAGCAGTGTGCAAGGATTTCCTTTTCTCCACATCCTCACCACTTGCTATTTCTTTTCTTTTTGATACCAGCAATTCTAACAGGTGGGGGGTGGTATGTCATTGTGGCTTTGATTTGCATGTCCCTGATGATTCGTGATGTCAAGGGTTTTTTCACATTGGCCATCTGTATGTCTTCTATCTTCTTTTTTTTTTAAAAAAGATTTTATTTATTTATTTGAGAGAGAGAATGAGAGAGAGAGAGAGAGCATGAGAGGGGGGAGGGTCAGAGGGAGAAGCAGACTCCCTGCCGAGCAGGGAGCCCGATGTGGGACTCGATCCAGGGACTCCAGGATCATGACCTGAACCGAAGGCAGTCGCTTAACCAACTGAGCCACCCAGGCACCCTGTCTTCTATCTTCTTAAATCGAGTGATTAACTTGTTAACTGATACTTTTCTCTTTCCTAGTGTAAGGATTTGTGCTATAAATTTTTTCTAAGCATCCCTTTAGTTGCAAGGCCCAAAGATCGATTCTAATATTTTTGTTACCATTCAGTTCTGAATATTATCTAATTTCCATTATGTTTTCATCTTTGTCTCATAATTTATCTAACGATGTGCTCTAAAACTGCTCAAAGTAGAGGGGTTTTCTAGCTATCGCTTTGTTATTGATTTCTAACTTAATTGCATTATGATTAGAGAAGATAATCTCTATGTTATCAGTCCCTTGAAATTTGCTGAGACTTGCTTTAAGGCCCTGGATATGGCCAGTTTTTATAAATGTTCCTTTGTGCGTGGTCAAAAAGTATCTGTAGGCTACAATTGTACTATGTCCTATATAAGACACAGTACATACATTGTGCCATATATATGAAATCAGCTTGTTGCTAAGTTTTTGAAATATTCTATATCTTTACTGATTTTTGTGTCTCCTTGATTTATCGGTTCCTGATGGAGGTGTATTTAGATTTCCCACTATAATGGAGAAATTTACCAATTTCTCCTTGCAATAGGCCAACATTCACAGTATCTATTTTGAGATTTGTATTAGATGCAAACAAATAGAGAATTATTATATCTCTGCTGAGTTGAGACTTTCACGGAACCTCTTGGAGTGTTTTCCTACACCAACAACCAATCCTGTGATTCTCCAGACACCAAGTGGCTGTTCAACAATTCATTTCAATTTTAACACTGACACCTGGGAGTTAGCACAGACCCCACAGTAAGGGCTCAGTCCCACAAGACTGCACCCCCCACTCCCACTTTCAGATGTCATTCACAAGTCCCAGGCCACCCATACTTCTGACCATGGGTTAAAAATCGGGAGTTCCCATGACCCCTATTAGGTTCAATGACTTGCTAGAACAGCTGACAGAACTTAGGAAGGCACTTTGCTTATGTTTAGCAGTTTATTATAATGGGTATAACCCAGGAACAACCAAATGGGAGAGATGCATAGGGCAAGATATGGGGGCAGAGGGATGCAAGGCGCCTTCATGCCCTCCTCAGGCACACCACTCTCCCCACACCTCATGTGTTTACCAACCCAGCAGCTCAAGTCTCTTTGTTCAAGAGTTCTTATGGGGCTTCATCTTCAACCTCACTCCCTCTCCCAGAGATCAGTGGGGCTTGAGAGGGATGCTTAAAGTTCCAATCCTCTAATCACTTGGTCTTTCCAGTGACCGGCCCGGTTGTTAGGCTCTCTAGCACCCCCACCTTAGGTCAGCTCATTAGCACACACTCAGGTGTGATCAAAGGGGACTCATTATGAGTAAAACGAGATACTCAGGAAATTCCAAGGGAGCTCAGGCTAGGAACCAAGGAAAAGACCAAATATATTTCTTATTATGCCATACTTTTTAATGACCTTTGTGGCTAGTAATAATTTTTGCCTTAAAGCCTATATTTTTGATATCAATACAGTTATACCAGCTTTTAGTTAGTATGTGTTCTTAGTATTTGCCTAGCATATCTTTTTTAGTTTTTAAAAATTATTATATAATTCGTTGAAATAGATGCAAAAGTCTTATTTTATTTAAATTTCCAAGTTCAAGGGGCGCCTGGGTGGCTCAGATGGTTAAGCGTCTGCCTTCGGCTCAGGTCATGATCTCAGGGTCCTGGGATCGAGTCCCGCATCGGGCTCCCTGCTCCGCGGGAAGCCTGCTTCTCCCTCTGCCTCTCTCTCTCTGTCTCTAATGAATAAATAAATAAAATCTTTAAAAAAAAAAAAAATTTCCAAGTTCAAATTTCAGATATGTTTTAAAAGTTTACTATGTAAACTTCTTAACATATAGAAAGTACTAGAAAGACTGGTACAATGACCACCTACATACCCACCGCCTAGATTAAAAACTCTACTGTTTTGTCATATTTGCTTCATCTGCATCTATTTTTTAAATGAGGTCAGGTGTTTACATAAGCCTAATACCAAATCACTTTATAAAATTAATAATTCTTTAATATTTTTTAATACCCAGTCCACACTCGAATTTTCCCAATTGCCTCAAACTGCTTTCACAGTTGTTTTTCACATTTAGTTGTTTGTCCCCAACATGCAATCTAGACAACCTTCACACACCCTGTATTTCTCCTTCATAGCATGACTTTTCTTTAAGACATCAGACTGTTGTCATGTAAAATGTTCATCCTTTGAATTTTAACTTTTATAAAGGTTTTTTTTATTTTTCATTTTTAAGTAATCTCTCCACCCAACGTGGGGCTTGAACTCACAACCGCAAGATCAAGAGTCACATGCTCTGCTGACTGAGCCAGCCAGGCGCCCCTGGATTTTAATCTTTTTATCCTTCTATTTTAAGTGTATCTGCTATAAACTGCATTCTTTAAATCAGTTTTATAACCCAGTGAAGTGTTTATCTCTCACTTGGCAAGTTTAGTCCATTTATATATATGGTGATTACCAACCAATATATTTGGAATTCATTCTTCTGTCTTATTTGGTTATTTCTACATATCCCACATTTTTGTATGTAATTTTTATTTTTCAACTGAACTGGGTATCTTTGTTTTGTTTTCTTGTTTATTTTCCTCATTCCTTTTTGCTTTATAATTAGCTTGGAGGTTTCCACTCCACGTGTCCCTATCCTATCCCCTCCTGCCACGTGAAACAGGGGCCTTCACGAGACCCACCCTTTGAGTTTGGCCTGTGTCCCCTGCTCTTGGGAGCTTGAGAACTGGTAGGAGATGTTATATCTACAGAGCTGAGACAAAAAGGAAGAAAACTGCACTGGGAGAAAACTATTCTTCTATCAATCTTGGGACGCGGATGGGCGTGCGTTTACCCTGGGCCAGATCGGGGCTAAGCAGGAGGAAGGTGGCACGAAGCCATGTGTAAGTCCTGTCTGGGCTTCCAACAGGTCTCCAGACAACCAGGGCTGACAGAGGAAACATTTGCAACCCAAGGGAGAGCCTTGCCCTGTGGAGGGAAGGCCAGCTGGCCCCAGCAGAGTATTTCTGAGGAAGCCATGAAAGCCTCCTCAGAGAAATGGCCACTTTGAACATCTGCCACGTCCAGCAAGCCATAGCAGCAGAACTCAAGGGACCACCCACGAAAGGTCTTGCCTCATCCCCAACCACCCCCCGACCCCAGTCATGGGGGCAGCCACATGCGGGAGGGTCTGAGGTAACCCAGGCAGAGCTGTCTGGCCATGGGGAGCAGGGAGCTGAGGGGACACAGGAAGAGGGCCCACAGGAAGGGTGCGGGGTCTGAGACTTGGGGGTCTGCAAGCTAGCCCACATGCAGAGGAAGCATGTGGGCTGGGGGTGGAGAGACGAGGCTGAGGAAAGGCGTGGAGAGCAGAGGGAGATAAGAAAGGATTTCACGAGATTGGCAAGAGCCTATACTGACTTTCCTCGTGGCAGACGTTTGCTTTGGTTTGGTGTAGACTCCGCCGAACAACCACAGACTGCAGCTGCAGAGTCCGAGAAGCCGTGTCGGCTCTAGTCCCAGGCCGACGGTCCGAGTTGTCTGATGGGTCCTGCTCTTGCCCATCGGCCAGGCCCGTGTGTCTCCCTTGCTGCCCCCCCGTCTCCCCACAACCAGAAAGACCCGTGACTTGAAATAGCTGGAGCCGGACTGGCTCCTGCAAGACAAAGAACACAGCCACAGACACAAAGGGAGAGAAAAGGGCCGAAGCCCAGGGCGCCACCGTGCGTGGCCAGGCCCAGAGCCCAGCTGCGCCCCAACACACTTCACACCAGCCAGTTCTTGCTTCATCTCCTCCAGTAAAGTGCTCCCTTGTTGGGCTTTATTTTATTCTGTAAAAACAAGCCTTATTGTAAAACAGAGTGAAATCCACAGACCAAACCTCAAAACCTCTGGGGCAACCAGATCCCCTAAATGGATAAAGTCACTGCTGACGGGACAGGCCCTTCAACTCATTGCTTCTGCCGCTTGTTTCTTGAGAACATGACTCCAATGAGGCCCATGGCTGCCAAGCCGGCTCCTGCGATGCCAGCCGCCACAATGGCGTCCCGGACCTGCGGGAGAACAGGGGAGGTCACAGTCCGTTGGGAATCCGAGGACGGGCTGTACACTCAACAAGAACATTCAGCTCAAGGAGACTCATGTGCCCCTTGGCCCACTTGACAAACTCAGGAGTCAACAAATACTGGCCGGGAAATGGGGAGAAGAGGACTGGATGGGGAAAGAGCCACTGGATGGAGCCAGTAGGCCAGGGTTGTACATGGGCCCCAGGGCAACTCGATCCACTCTGCAGGTATTTAAAGCACCTAAATCCCCAGAGGGCGATTGTGGAAAGGACAAGAAGATGAAGGCAGGAGGGCTGAGATCCTGGCGGCCATCAGGGAGCCCTTGCAGCCAGTGTGAGGTGGCGCAGGAACGGCTCTCGAATGCTGACCATGTCACACCTGTGCCCCCCAGGAGAGCAAGGACCTCACGTGTGTCACTTGTCTTGTTCCTCGCTGCATCCCCCACACCTGGTTCTGCCAGGCACAGGGGTGCTCTTTACGAGTCCTTAAAGAAATGACCCAACTTGGAGTAGTGGTGATGCTCTACTTTAAATTATTAGTATTTCTGACTTGTATGGCTCATACTAGAAAAAAGAAATGTTGCAAAAATAAGAGTAGATTTCAGGGTAAAAAGTGAACCCATGTCAAATTTCACTCTCCCCTGAAACTTAGCCAAGAGTAAAGTAAGGCATTTGTTTTAGGCGTAATTTCACAAGGACCCACAGAACTCTAAATTCTAAGGCAGCAGTGGGAAAAGTTGAGGATCAATCCGAATTATACAACAGGACCCTTGGGAAAGGTCAGTTATTGTCAACACCAAATAGCTCTGGAAACAAGACAGAGAAAGAGCTTCAGCTAGGTCCCTGGAAACCCCTTCCCCCACCCACCCACAACAGAAGTCCAAAAGTTTATTCACTACAGAGGGTGAAACAGAAGACTTGGGGGCCTGGGATTTGAAAAACACGTGTGAGGATGCAGATATCATGCCAACAACGAGGGACTGAGAGACCATAAACAGGCTAACTGTGAGACTCTTGGCCCTCCTACCCGCTTCTACTCCCAGAACACTACCTACCACACAAGAGTCAGGAAAACTTTCCTGGGGAATCTGACCAGCCCAAGTGGAAACAAAAGATACTTGGGGCACCTGGCTGGCTCAGTCGGAGGAGTGTGTGATTCTTGATCTCGGGGTCATGAGTTCAAACCCCTCATTGGGTATAGATATTACTTAAATAAATAAATAAAACTAAAAAAAAAAAAAAGAAAGAAAAAGAAAAGATACCAACACTAAGGATTCCCAAACAAACTATCCACCTATATCAACCAGAAGTGAAACTCAAAGTCAACAAGCCACTTGTCCCTTCCCAGTTCACTCAAAGCTTCCATTCAGCAGCAAACCCCCCACCCTTAATCATGAGCATATGACCAAGATACCAGACATCTGAGGAAGACCTCTAAAACAGAAGACAGAGGGGCGCCTGGGTGGCTCAGTCGTTAAGCGTCTGCCTTCAGCTCAGGTCATGATCCCAGGGTCCTGGGATCAAGCCACGCATCGGGCTCCCTGCTCTGCAGGAAGCCTACTTCTCCCTCCTCTACTCCCACTGCTTGTGTTCCCTCTCTCACTGTGTCTCTCTCTGTCAAATAAATAAATAAAATCTTTAAAAATAAATAAATAAAACAGAAGACAGAGAGCAAAACAAACAAAAAAACAATGAGAAGAAACAAAAATCGTATCTAGAAAACATCTTTTTAAAAATTATCAGCAGAGAATAAAAGAACATATTACATCCAATAAATAAGAACATGGTGCTATAGGGTGCCTGGGTGGCTCAGTCAGTTAAGCATCTGCCTTCAGGGTCATGGGATCGAGCCCCGAGCCCCGCGTTGGGCTCCCTGCTCATCGGAGAGCCTGCTTCTCCCTCTCCCTCTGCCGCCCCCACCCCCCTCTTCTGCTGTCTCTCTCTCAAATAAATAAATAAAATATTAAAAAAAAAAAAAAAAGAACATGGGGGGTTGCCTGGGTGGCTCAGTCATTAAGCATCTGCCTTCGGCTCAGGTCATGATCCCAGGGTCCTGGGATCGAGCCCCACATCAGGCTCCCTGCTCAGCGGGGAGCCTGCTTCTCCCTCTCCCACTCCCCCTGCTGGTGTTCCCTCTCTCGCTGTGTCTCTCTCTGTCAAATAAATAAAATCTTTAAAAAAAAATTAAAATTAAAATTAAAAAAAAGGGGCGCCTGGGTGGCTCAGTTGGTTAGGCGACTGCCTTCGGCTCAGGTCATGATCCTGGAGTCCCTGGATCAAGTCCCACATCGGGCTCCCTGCTCGGTGGGGAGTCTGCTTCTCCCTCTGACCCTAACCCCTCTCATGTGCTCTCTCTCATTCTCTCTCTCTCAAATAAATAAATAAAATCATTAAAAAAAACATGGTACTATACAAAATAATAGAATATTGAGAGAATACAAACAATTCTTAGAAAATACAATGGAAATGACAGACTCAATAAAAAGTTTGAAAGATAAAGTTGAGGAAATCTCTCAGAAAAAAAAAAATAGCAAAAAGATAAAGACACAGAAAACAGAAGCCAAAGGTTAAAAAATAGGGAATAATCCAGGCAGTCTGACATCTGAGTAATAGTAATTCCAGAAAGAGATAATACAGGAAACTCAGAGGAGAATCAAGAGTGAAATAATCCATGAAAATTAACAGGACTAAAGGACATATGTTTTCAGATTGAAATGGTGCCATGAGGCCCCTCTTAATGGATAAACGTAGACCCGCAACAAGGCACATTACTGTGAAATTCTAGAAAACTGGGTAAAGAAAAGATACTGCAACTGCTAGAGCAGGGGAGAAAAACAGAAGCAGAGGAAAGGCCAGGAATTGGGATAACTTCAGATTTCTCCAAAGCAATGCTGGAAGCAAGAAGACAATGGAACATTGCCTCCAAAAGTCTAAAGTAAAGCAATTTCTAACCTGGAGTTCTCTACCCAAACTATCAAATCAAGTGGAAGGGTAAAATAAAAAATAAGTCAGAAATACAGGTTTTAAAAATGTATCTTCTATACAACCTTTTTTTCTTTTTTTTTTTTTAAAGATTTTATTTATTTATTTGACAGAGAGAGAGAGAGAGAGAGAGAGAAAGAGCACAAGCAGGGGGAGTGGGAGAGGGAGAAGCAGGCTCCCCATGGAGCAGGGAGCCCAACACAGGGCTCAATTCCAGGACCCTGAGATCATGACCTGAGCTGAAGTCAGATGCTCAACCACCTGAGCCACCCAGGTGTCCACATACATCCTTTTTCAAGAAGCTGCTGAAGGAGGTTCCACCAGAACAAGGGAGTGAACCTAAAAAGAAGATGTGAGCTACAGAAGAGGGGCACTCCAGGGCAAGAGAGGATAGAAGGGAATATCTTGAGCCTGATGGGGAGGGGAGACTCCGGGGCAACAACTTAGTACCAACTGTAGACAGTAACTGGTAAGTAGACATATGGGCCCCCTGAAGATGTCCATGTCCTAATTCCAGGAACCTCTAAGTATATTGTGCTACATGGTTAAGGGAGAACTAAGGTTGTAGATGGAATTAGATTGCTAATCAAGTTACCTTAAAAAGGGGGAGATAATCCTGGATTATCTAGGTGGGCCCAGTGTCATCACAAATTTCCTTAAAAGATGGAAGAGGGAGGGGTGCCTGGGTAGCTCAGCTGTTTAAGCGTCTGCCTTCAGCTCAGGTCATGATCTCAGGGTCCTGGGATGGAGCCCCGCATCGAGCTCCCTGCTCATAGAGGAGTCTGCTTCTCCCTCTGCCTCTTCCCTATCTCTCTCTCTCTCTCTCAAATAAATAAAATCTTTAAAAAATGTATAATATAAAATTATAGTGAGAGAATGGGGGAGGGGAGGGAATAATGGTTTAAACAGTTTAACCTTCACTTAGCATAAGAAGTCGTCAAAAGAGTATAGCTAAATTTTTTGAATAAAATGATTGTAGTGGGGTGCCTGGGTGGCTCAGTTGGATAAGCATCTGACTTCAGCTCAGGTCATGATCTCGGGGTCCTGGGATTGAGCCCCAGATTGGCCTCCCGGCTCAGCGGGGAGTCTGCTTCTCCCTCTCCCTCTGCCCCTCCCCTGCTTGTGCTTGCATGCGCTCTCTCTCTCTCTTAAATAAATAAATAAAATGTTTTTTTAAAAAAAGATGGTAGTAAACACATATTGTTTAGAAATTCAGAAATAGGTAAATGCCAAGCTAAAAGAGAGAAGAGTGGCTGCCTGGTCAGACGGGGAGGAGTAGAGAGGGGTATTTGTTACAGGTCTTTGAGTACTGGTTATCTTTTCAACTTGTGTGCATGAATTACTTCGAAAATTTAAAAATTAAATTTTAAAAACTTTTCCAGAAAAAAACAACAAAGGACAAAGAAGCATGCCTAGTCAGCCCAGAAACCTGACATAAAACCTTTTTGCACCCGCTAACTTCAAATGCCAACAGCATGTCTACAAAACTTGAAAGGCAAGAAGATGATGAGGAAACCATCCCACAGGGGAGGCAAAGACTATGGGAGTTCTAGGAAGACAAGCAGGTGACGTCCTAGTAAACAGCCACAGGAAAACGTCACTGACGTATCACACATAATGGTGTGTAACACAGATCTAACAGAAGCAGGTGTTTGCTGATGTGATAGTTTGGCTTTGTGATGGGGCCACTGAGTGTGTGCACACACACACAGCTCAGGCTCATCCTTCACTTTGTTCCAAACATTCCCTTACCTTTGACCTCTGATCTCCAATCTGATTTATCTCAAGTGCCTAAAAGTGCACTCAGCAGAGCTATGGGTGGTTCAGACCAGGGCTCTGCCTGCCTCTAATAAGCTTTCAAGAATTAGATCTGGCATAGCTAGCGCTTCTTTGACCTCAGCGTTCAAGTACATTTGATGTACACAGCACTCTCCTTGGACGATTCGAGAACCTGACAGTCCACCTCTGAACGGAAACATGGTGGCCATAGACTTGAGCTCCAAAGGCATCAAGAGCTTCGGATTCAGTGCCAATAAAAAGCCTCCATGAGTGAGTGTTGAGGATGTGCTCTGAAGCTTAGAAAACATCCAACACAGAAGTCTGTTGCCCTAATTTGCAGTCTGGCTACAAGGCCAGCATATCTGGTGGCCCTGTCCCCTGCCTCTTTCCCCGTCTCCGAGCCACAATGTCCTTACGGCCACCATTCCAACCCTTCATGTTTTATCAGGTCCACCAGCAACACTGAAGGGAACAGAACTCAGTGGAAACAGTTCAGATCAGCAAGAAACAGCGAGAAAGTTCGGCCTCTTCCTATTTCCAGCACTATCTAGTCGCAACTCTGGGGGCACCAGCCCCTGTGACAATACACAGGGAGAGTCGGCCCTCATAGCCACCGTCCCCAGTGAAGGCACGATGCCCCAAATCAGCAAAACTGTACTTTTTCCCACATGAGGGCACGAAAGAGTGTAACGAAGAGGGATCAAGAAATCTCCCCTACGAACCAAGCCAGGCGTTAAGCAGAATCAAGAACAAGCAAAGAAAAAGATTTTTAATCATCGTTTTATGCCAAGAAGTCCAGTGAAGACCATGGACCCCAAATCCCGGGAATAAAAAGGATGAAAATACGAACTTTGTACCCAAAACTAACACCCTTACCTGACACGGTCAGCATTGCCTT
The DNA here is from genome assembly GCF_054177405.1 of Leptonychotes weddellii. Taxonomy (NCBI): domain Eukaryota; kingdom Metazoa; phylum Chordata; class Mammalia; order Carnivora; family Phocidae; genus Leptonychotes; species Leptonychotes weddellii. The sequence goes on along the minus strand of NC_138379.1, from coordinate 7,683,960 downwards.
TGCTCTCCTAAGCGCAGAGCTTGTGGCTGCCAAAACCCCTAATGACCATTAGAGAGAAGAATTTGGATGTTTCCAATGGTTAAAAATAGAAACATCTTGGCGCTGCCCATAAATGTGCCCTACATGGCTGTGTGTGGTGTCAGGAGACATGCCAGTGACACAGCACACGGTACCCAGAACTGAGATTCCTAGCAGCCAGAAGCTGTATGACAAGGTTTGGATGAAGCTACAGACCTGAGGTTTGACTGCGAGAGTCAGTCTCTAACCTTCCTGTTAGAGGTCATCAGGCGTGGCTTTGTGGCGGCAATAGTTCTGGGGGCAACCGGCACGAAAGCTCTTGTCCCCAGCGTTTTCCCTGCTAAACGATCTGTCAGGGTGGGAGGAACAGTCTGCAGATAATGGAGGAGGAACAATGTGGCCCCAGTTCTTTACAGAACCTCATAGAGTGAGAACACATGAGGCAGCAGCTTCATACAAAACGTACTTTGTCAAGGAAATCAACAATTGCCTCACTGTGAGCATGCTCGGTACAGAGGCAAAGAGTATAATCAAATACAAGACAGAGGGCCCTGGTTAGTCCTGAGAGTGCACATTTTAGGGGGGGGGGGACACGACGCGCCCCAGAGTCAGCACTACGTTCAGACGTCACTGCGGCTGATTTCCTGGTGGCCGGGCTGCTGGATGAGCCCAGCCTCGTTGCTGAATTACAGGAGCTCTGATCACAGAAAGGGCCCCTGGTGTGCAGCACAGGTCTTAAAGCAGAAGATCACGAAAGGGAAAAACTGTCCCTCATTAGAAATGCTAAGAAAGCTGCCTTTTTTTTTTTTTAACGTGGACAAACAGAAAATCTATGAGACCACAGAAAATGAGCTGTCTATGCTACACAGCGTTAAAGCCTCAGAGTTGTTTCCGGGAAAAGGAAACTTCTCGTGTGCTTTCTTCACCTTGAGCAATGTTTAAGTTGGTAAAAGACAAACGGTTATTCAAAACACAGGATTCTTCCCTGGCGGTGACTCAGATCGCGGGCCATGGCGCACAGTCGTGCTGGTCCCCGGCGCCGACCTGCCCGTCTCCACACCCTCGTCCCCACCCTGAGTGTGACATCCGTTTGTCTTCCAGGAGCCTGATGCCCAGCCACCGCTAGCAGACGGAACGGTCTGGTTCCTGGGGACGGGGACGCAGGCTGAGGACGCACCTGGTCACTGCGGGCAACTCCATAGCGCAGCTCGTTCACAAAGTGCTCACAGTTCTCACAGGGCAACGAATAGGGCAACTCCTGCCCCACGAGTCCCTCCGCCCGTTGGATGATTTTGCTGGGAGGCAGCGGTGAGTACTTGTCATCGTGTTTGTTATTGACCTGGTACTTGTCTCTCCCCACCACATCATACAGCAGTTCCTTCTTCACTATGGCCTTCTCAGTCAGGGTGGACATGATGCTGGCCACACCAGCTCCCGCGACTTCGCCTAAAGAGTCACAAAGAGGAAACAGAGGGATTGGTCCTGGGGAGGCCCATCGGGGTCCATCCACAGGCCCCGGGCAACCACCCACAAGAGCATGAGCAGAAGGGAAGGGAAAAGGGAGCAGGGTCAGACACATGCTGTGTGGCTTTGGAGAAGGTGCTTGTGGTCTCTGGGCCCTGGCTTCCTTATCTGAAAGGAGGACTGGTGAGGTTTCTAGAGAAGCTGGCCTTCTACACCTGTGGCTCCCCAGTGGCCCTCTTGGTTATGCAAATATGGGCCCTGAGCACACCCTTCTCCCTGGGGGAACAGATTATGAACCTTCTGTGGTTCCATCAAGGCTACACTCCCTTGACAAATACAAAGCAGATTACTGCAGAAACGGTGGACGGATGGGTAGTTTCTACCCTTCTTGGAGCAAAGGGACCAAAACCCCACAGCAACTCCTCGAGATGCATTGCCAGGGAGACCCAGCAGGTACATCGGCACAGCCCTGGCTGAGATGAGGGGCTGGAAGGAGCAACAAAGCTCCAGAAATTAAACTGCTTGTGGGATATTACTCAGCCATAAAATAAGATCTTGCCTTGCAACAACATGGACGGACCTACGGGGTGTGATGCTGAGCAAAATAAGTCAGACAGAGAAAGACAAATACCATACGATTTCACTGGTATGCGGAATCTCAAAAACAGAACAAATGACTAAAGAAATAAACAAAGAGCAGAAACAGGCCTGTAAGACAGAGAATGAATGGGTGATCGCCAGAGGGGAAGGAGAGGGGAGATGGGCAAAATGGGTGAAGGGGAGTGGGCGGAACAGACTCCCAGTTACAGCATCAATAAGTCACGATGATAAAGGGCCCAGCACAGGGAATAGAGTCAACGGTGTTGTTCTAGGCCTTGTACGGGAAGAGATGGTGGTTACACTTGAGGTGAGCACAGCGTGCCATATAGACCTGTCCAGTCACTACCGTGTACACCTGAAACTAATGGAACATCGTGTGTCAACTGCCCTTCAAGTAAAAAATAGAAAACTCAAAGAAAGGGAGTCAATACAAGGACCAGGATGGTGGGCAGGGGAGGCTGACGTCAGCACAAGACTGGGCAGCTCCCCAAGGCAGCCAACCTACACAGTTGGGGATGATGGCCGAAAAAGTGGGTGTGCACCAAAGAGGTGGGCCCCAGAGAGACCCACGATCCCTCAAAGAGCCTCGGTGGCCCTGCTGGGATGGGATCTCCAAGGCCCTTCCCCGCAGGGGAGGCATCCTGTTAGGCGGGGCAGGGACAGTCTTCCACATGACACCATGTGACAGCAACAAGCAATGGCAGGAGGGGTTGATCAGATTCCAGGTCTTTCCAAAGAGGACTAACTCCCTTTGCCCTGAGTAGATAGATTCCTGAGATTTTTAGAAGACCAGGGGAGTTCAGACTTGCTACCAATGGGGCAGGAGATGTTTGAGGGAGCCAATGGAGTAAAGAAAAGAGAGGGTACCATGCGGAGCTCTGAGTTTGTGGAGAGGGTCAGCGTGGGAATGGGACCAGGTGAGTTTCAGCGCCCAGGCAGGGAGGGTGGCAGGGCTGAGACGGGGGTGAGGTAAGCAGGGTGCCTACAGCACAAAACTTAAGGAGGCTCCAACTCTCAGGGCCAGGCATGTACAGAGTCAACCGGTAAGAGTGAGGCTTCCTTAGGCTTTGCGCTGTGGGTGCCACTCTGGTGGGTGGTACAATAGGGCTGACGATCAGAAACTCTGGGTTTGGATTCTGGCTGCATCACTGAGTGGTCCTGACACACCACTTAACCTTGCTGAGCCAACACTGGGCAAGTCCCCAAATACATACCAAAATTGATACACAAACATGTATCAATAGTCATTTAAAGCTCCTTTTTAAAAATTCTTTCCATTTTTAAAGTTAGTCCATTAAAGAAAATATTAGTTCAACAATCAGAGAAAGGGCATGTAGGTAGGGTACACATTTCATAAGTGAGTTTTGGGAAATGTCAGACTAGGCAGTGTAGCATCATGGGAAAAGGCACAGAGTCAAGAGACAGCCAGAGTTCGAGTCCCACCTCCACCACTTACCTGCCCTGTGACTTTGGCCAAGGTGCTTAAACTTCCGTGAATCCCCAATTCCTTGTAGAGCAGGGACAATAACAGCCCTACCTGTCCCTACAGCACCGTGACAGGGGGAGGGGCTGCCAGGATTACAGAATCTGGCCACGTAAGGTGGCTTCTCCGGTACCTGGCACAGGGTGAGTGCCCAGCAAGTGTCATCTCTCATCGTCGGAGTTGTTCCCCAAGCTTCTTTCCAACTCTAATCTCTACCATTTTCTGAGTAGCATGAGGTCAGTCCTGACCTATCTGGCAAGGTTCCCACGAAGCTCTAGTGAGAAGATGCATGTGGAAGCATCTTTTCCCTTTAAGGAGCATCCCCTGCCCAATGACTGTGGCACACCTGTCCCCAGGACCCCTGCCATGCCCTCCCCTGCCTCCTGTCCACCAGGTACATCCTCAGTGCAGTCAGTCAACGCTGCGGCCCGGCTGTGTGGGGCCTTGTCCAAGGTGCTGGAGGCAGCAGCATGCCCTACAGGGCACCTGCCCTCAGGTAGCTCACATTCCAGTGAGAGGACCCACCCTGACAATGAACAAATAGACAAAATCGAGTACTTCTGGGTAGTGAAAGTGCTACGGATTAGATTAAGTGAAATATTACAGAAGGGGGTGACTTGGGGAGGCCCAGCATGAGAAGGGCCACCCCAGGGAATGGGCATTGAGAGGAGTCTGGAATGATGGAAAGGAGGCAGCCGTGCTGAGATCCAGGGAAGACCATCGCATGCAGAAGGAAGGGCAAGACAAGGGCCTTGGGAAGGAAGAGCATGGCATGCTCCAGAGGCTGTAGAAGGCCAATGTGGCTGACGTCGAGAGACCCAGGAGGACAGGAGAGAAAGATCCGGGTCAGAGAGGCAGGCAGACACCAGACCACACCAGGCCCCACGGGCCACTGTACAGACTTGGAAGCTCATTCTATGTGTGATAGAAAAGCCAATCAAGAATTTTAAGGGACGGGGCACCTGAGTGGCTCAGTCGTTAGGCGTCTGCCTTCGGCTCGGGTCATGATCCTGGGATCAAGCCCCGCATCGGGCTCCCTACTCAGAGGGAAGCCTGCTTCTCCCTCTCCCACTTCCCCTGCTTGTGTTCCCTCTCTCGCTGTGTCTCTCTCTGTCCAATAAATAAATAAAATCTTAAAAAAAAGAAAAGAAAAAAATGTGGAAGTACTTTCAGTAGCCTTGATAAGCGCTCCTTTGGGAGGGGGCTGAAAAAGAGAGCCTGGTGGAGGGAACCGAAGACAGAATGTCAAGAGGAAGTGCTGAGAGCCATGGTGGACAATCGAAGATTCGCTCTACAGGGAATTAGCTAGAGAAGACGTGAGGTCAAGGGGGTGTCCGTTCATTTTATCAACAGGAGGTATTACAGTGTTTTCTATGCCAGTCAGAATAATCTAGCAGAGGGCGCCTGGGTGGCTCAGTTGGTTAAGCGACTGCCTTCGGCTCAGGTCATGATCCTGGAATCCTGGGATCAAGTCCCACATCAGGCTCCCTGCTCAGCAGGGAGTCTGCTTCTCCCTCTGACCCTCTTACCTCTCGTGCTATCTCTCATTCTCTCTCACTCAAATAAATAAATAAAAAATTAAAAAAAAAAGAATAATCTAGCAGAGAGGGGGACCATGATAATACAGGAGATGAGGAATTTGAGGAGCAAAGTGCTCACGAAATTAAGAGTGGGGGTCTAGGACCCACACACAGAGGCTGGCTTTTTAAACAAGGACGGGGCATGTTTTGCATCTTAACTGAAGAAAAGGCAGACTAGGTGGGTGCAGATGTTGGTGGTTTGGTTCATCAGGGCTGGGGAAGGTGCCATATACTCTGGCTCCTTCTGATTCCTCTGTAAGTACACGGTGAGGCCATTAGTTAGAGGTGAAGGGGTGGGCAAAGGACGTGTCCAAGAATGTCCACAGCTACTGTATTCTCAGCAGCCATACATGGGAACCAATCCAACGTCCATCAGTAGAAGCATGGATAACAAGCTGAGGCATTTTCATAGAACAGAAAACACAGAGAATGAAAAAGAATTCCTCCTACTGCTCGCAAACCGATGGCTCTCACGGGCAAGGGAAGAAGCCAGACACAAAAAAAGCCCAGACTATGCGGCTCTTCCCACACAAAGGTCTAGAATGGGCAAAACTAATTTACAGCAAGAGAAGCTAGAAGAGTAGTTGTCTCTAGGGAAGAGGAGAGGAGGCTGAAGAGGCCTGAGGGGGCCTCATAGGGTGGTGGAAATGTTCTAGATCTTGATGTGGGTCACTGTCACAAGGAGACTTTTTTTTTAATTCCCTGTTTATACACTTTACTACAGGTGTGCACTTTACCTTATTTATCTTATACCTCAGTTTAAGTAACAAGTTTCAGAAAAGGGATGGGGGGGGCGCCTGGGTGGCTCAGTTGGGTAAGCGACTGCCTTCGGCTCAGGTCATGATCCTGGAGTCCCGGGATCGAGTCCCGCATCGGGCTCCCTGCTTGGCGGGGAGCCTGCTTCTCCCTCTGACCCTCCCCCCTCTCATGTGCTCTCTGTCTCTTTCATTCTCTCTGTCTCAAATAAATAAATAAAATCTAAAAAAAAAAAAAAAAAAAAAAAAAAAAGAAAAGGGATGGGGGAAGTCTCACAACGATTCTCCTAGTGAACCATTCTTAGCCTCAGTTTTACAGATGATGGAAACCAAGACTAGAGAGTAGAAACTAGATTCGTCACCAAGCCTGCTGCCCAAAAGCCCATGCTCTCTTAGGGAGTTTTACACTGAAGAGGTGAATGTGTTTTATAAACACCCACAGTATTTAAAACCATAAAAACAGAGCCATCCCCTTGGAAGCCCACTTCAACCCCTGTAGGGAACCCCTAGGGTTCCAAGGAGTAGAGTTTGAAAACCATTGCCCCACACCAACCTGCCTGAGGAACCAACCACCGGTCAGGGATCAATGAGAGAGCTGGGCTCCCCTGTTACCCACAGCTGCCCCATCTCCCTCTCCTCCCAGCCCCAGCACAGCAGAGGCCCTCGGCGCCCTTACTTGGGGGAGCCAGGTGGACCACGTATCCATCGCCAACGTAGATGGCCCAGTGTCTGTAGAAAGGGCGGAAAATCTCAATCAGGTCTCCAACTTTGGGCTCTGGCTGCAAAACCAAGAACAAGGCTGTTAGAGGTGGTACAAGTGAGACCTTGGAACCAGGTGGCAGAGGCTGAGGTCCCTTGCCAGAGGCTGTCAAATTGGGAGGGTGTCTCCCAGACATTCCCCAACCTGGCCTAGGGCCTGACCAAGAATTGGCATGTCTCTGGCCATAATGTCCTCCTGGCTGATCATCCTGATGATGAGTGGCTCTGTGTGTGTGTGTGTGTGTGTGTGTGAGTATGTGAATAAAGGAAAATTCTTTCTCCTGTAAACTGTACTCACACCTACACTTCTGACACCAGATATGTGGTTTTTCCACACCAAGCAATCCAGTCCTCAGTGGAAATGGACTGGATATCCTGCAGTTTATCTCAATTCTGACACTAACTGCCCGGAGCTAACGCAGACCCCAGGGGTGAAGGGCTCAATCCCACCAGACTGCCCCCCCCCAAATTCATCCCCAGCGGCCAGCCACACGTCCAGATTGTCCCCTGAGCTTCTGACTCCGCTAGCTATAAAATAGGGGTTTCCATAACCCCCTCCTCAGGTTCTACAATTTGCTAGAATGGCTCACAGAACTCAGGAAAACAGTTTACTTCCTAGATTACCAGCTATAAAGAATTCAACTCAGGAACAGCCAGATGGCAGACAGGCGGGGGAGGGGCAGAGCAGCCACGCCCTCTCCAGAGGCCAGTGTCCCAGCACCTCCGTGTGTTCAGCCCAGAAGCTCCCCAACCCCTTTCAGTTTTTACCGAGGTTCCCTCCCACAGGCAGGACGTATTAAATCATTGGTCCTAATGAGTAACACCCTCCAGCCTCTCTCCCCGCCCAGGAGGTTGGAGGCGGGGCTGAAATTTCCAGCCCTCTAATCGGGTGGGTTCCTCATCACCGCCTTAGCATAAACTCAGGTGGGGATGAAAGGGGCTTATGATGAATAACAAAAGACTCATCTCTCCTATCACTCAGGACATTACAAGGGTTGTAGAAGCCCAGTGCAGGGAATTGGGAACAAAGACCAAAACTGTGTTTCTTATTGCCTCACAAGGAGTGTGCGTAGGGGTGCGTGTCTATGTGTGTGCGGGGGAAGTGGGGGGAGCGGCTCGGAGCCCTGCCCTACTGGGGAACGGGGAGAGTGGAGCAGAGCGGGAGACAACTTCGAGAGGTTCAAGATCACTTCCATTCAGCATTGTTGAGGCGCCGACACCAGATACTGTGCTAAGTGCTGGGGACGGGGGCATTCGATTTGGACCAGAATCAGGGGTGACAAGCTTCTCTGGTCCAAGCCAGTCTTAAATCTCTTTAATGAGCGAGGAAACTAGCCTTTTAGAGCACCTAGAGAAGGATCCCCTCTGTTCTTTGGCTGAGTCTTCAGCGAGTGAAGACTCTAGGGAGGGGGCTCTGACATGTGCCTCTCATGGGTAGACCTGTAGGGATTTGCCCACATCCCACCGCCAAGCCCCCGTGGACCTGACTGAGAGATTCCATCAAAGAGGTGATGGGAAGGACTCACCACTGCGTGGCCTCCCTTGGGATAAAAACAAAGGACATTAGGAAGAGCCAATCACAAACTCCAGGAGGCCTATGAAGCAAGGTCAATGGTAGTTCATTTCTATTTATACAAACACTAAAACTGCAAATACCTATTACATATGGCAGGAAAAAAATCTTTTCACAAAAATGTTATGGATAAATCATGTTCTCTTATGCAGTGATTGTAATTAGTCTGCCAAAAAGAAGGCACCCAGACCTTACTGAGAACCTATTTCAGAACAATGGACAATGGTTGCAATTTATGAATCCCACTTGTTTTCCAGAATAAAAGAAAAATATATATATTGTTTGGTAAGAATTAGGAGGCCTTGAGAAATCCCCCAAAAGGGAATTTAACTGGGGGGGGGCGTTCTCCACGAATAAGCAAGGACATAAAGACGAGGCAGGCATGCAACCCTCGGGAAGGCTACCGATTAAACAGGAGACAGTGTGAATGTCAGTAATACGATGTCAAGTAATGAGCAGTCAGTGGGTACACGGACCCAAGGAGCTCACTGTGTTCCAGACCAATACCAAGGAAAGGTGGCGTACACATAGAAAGATGCCTGAGGGGCGCCTGATCGAGCCCCACATCCGGCTCCTGCTCCGCGGGAAGCCTGCTTCTCCCTCTCCCACTCCCCCTGCTTCTGTTCCCTCTCTCGCTGTGTCTCTCTCTGTCATATAAATAAAATCTTAAAAAAAAAAAAAGTTTAAAAAAATTAAATTAAAAAAAAAGAAAGATGCCTGAAAAAATGGCAAAAATATCTACAAAGAAATTCAAACCTTATCACCATAAACATCACAAGATAACGAAGCAGCGAATGCACGCTACTGAGTAGAAGTCATACCCAAAAAGTAACGCAATTGTTGTAACCCATTTATGTCCCATCCCAGAAAAGGCATCACTGTAGGACAGAAAGTGATCAGTGATTGCCAGGGGCTGGGAGTGCAGAGAGGGGCTGACAACAAAGGGGCAGGAGGGAACTGGGGGGCAACTAAACTTTCCCTACTGTTCTGTGTCTGACGGTGGTGATAGTTATGCAATTGTATGTGTTGATGAAAACTCATAGGAACAAACATTAACGGGGTGCCTGGCTGGCTCAGTCGATGGATTGAGCAACTCTTGATTTCAGGGTCGTGAGTTCAAGCCCCATGCTGGGTGTAGAGACTGCTAAAACAAATATAAACTTTTTAAAAAATTAAATTATGTTTTAAAAAAGAACACTAAAAGGAATTTTAGACCTCAGTTTTTTTAAACACAACATTTTTTTAATGTATTTAAATTTTTTTTAATTTTAGGGCGCCTGGGTGGTTCAGTCAGTTAAGCGTCTGCCTTAAAGTCGGGTCATGATCTCAGGGTCTTGGGATCTAACCTGCCGCTGCCGTGAGACTCCCTGCTCGGCGAGGAGCCTGCTTCTCTCTCTCCCTCTGCCTCTCCCCCCACTGCTCATGCGCTCTCTCTCTCTCTCTCACTCTCTCTCTCGCTCTCAAATAAATAAAATCTTTAAAGATATTTGAGAGCGAGAGAGAGAGAACACAAGCAGGGGGAGAGGGAAAAGCTGGCTCCCCACTGAGCAGGGAGCCTGATGTGGGACTCGATCCCAGTACCCTGGGATCATGACCTGAGCCCAAGGCAGACGCTTAACGACTGAGCCACCCAGGCGCCCCTAAAAATTTTTTTATTTTAATGGCTATCTATAGTTTGAAAGGAAAAGGTTTTTTTTAACTTTTTTTTTTTTTGATGTAGTGATCCAGGATTTACTGTTTGCGTATAACACCCGGTGCTCCATGCAGTACGTGCCCTCTTTAGTACCCATCACCAGGCTAACCCTTCCCCCCACCCCCTCCCCTCTAGAACCCTCAGTTTGTTTCTTTTTTTTTTTTTTTAAAGATTTTATTTATTTATTTGACAGAGAGAGACACAGCAAGAGAGGGAACACAAGCAGGGGGAGTGGGAGAGGGAGAAGCAGGCTTCCCGCTGAGCAGGGAGCCCGATGCGGGGCTCAATCCCAGGACCCCGGGATCATGACCTGAGCTGAAGGCAGACGCTCAACGACTGAGCCACCCAGGCGCCCCTCAGTTGGTTTCTCAGAGTCCACAGTCTCTCATGGTTTGTCTCCCCCTCCGATTCCCCCCCTTCATCTTTCCCTTCCTACTATCTTCTTTTTTTTTTTTCTTAACATATAATGTATTATTTGTTTCAGGGGTAAAGGTCTGTGATTCATCACTCTTGCACAATTCACAGTGCTCACCATAGCACATACCCTCCCCAATGTCTATCACCCAGCCACCCCATCCCTCCCACCCCCCACCACTCCAGCAACCCTGAGTTTGTTTCCTGAGATTAAGAATTCCTCATATCGGGGCGCCTGGGTGGCTCAACCATTAAGTGTCTGCCTTCGGCTCAGGTCATGATCCCAGGGTCCTGGGATCGAGCCCCGCATAGGGCTCCCTGCTCAGTGGGGAGTCTGCTTCTCCCTCTCCCACTCCCCCTCCTTGTGTTCCCTCTCTCTCTCTATCAAATAAATAAAATCTTAAAAAAAAAAAAAAGAATTCCTCATATCAGTGAGATCATATGATACATGTCTTTCTCTGATTGTCTTATTTCACTTAGCATAATACCCTCTAGTTCCAGAAAGGAAAAAAGTTTTGATTTTTAAAATACACAATCAAATTGCCTGCCCCTTGTAAGGGCAAAGGTACCTATTTCCAAATATGCACAAGTTCAAAACATACCACCACTCAAGGACACTTTTTTTTTTTAAAGATTTTATTTATTTATTTGAGAGAGAGAATGAGATAGAGAGCATGAGAGGGGGGAGGGTCAGAGAGAGAGGCAGACTCCCCGCTGAGCAGGGAGCCCGACATGGGACTCGATCCCGGGACTCCAGGATCATGACCTGAGCCGAAGGCAGTCGCTCAACCAACTGAGCCACCCAGGCGCCTCAAGGACACTTTCTTAAAATGAAATGAAAGGGGGCGCCTGGGTGGCTCAGATGGTTAAGCATCTGCCTTCAGCTCAGGTCATGATCTCCAGGTCCTGGGATCCAGCCAACGTTTGGCTTCCAGCTCAGCAGGGAGTCTGCCTCTGCCCCTCCCGCTGCTTCTCCCCCACTGCTCCTGCTCTCTGTCTCTCTCTCTCTCTCAAATGAATAAATAAAATCTTAAAAAAAAAAAATGAAGTGAAAGGTGGTAGACTCATCTGGGGAGCCCCGCCCACGAGTTTCTAACTAGTGCAAGGACTCGATTTTCACATGGCAACAGCGATAATCTTTTAGAGACGGAGCTAAGTTGAAAAATGAGAATGAGCTCTGCAATGCAACACCATTTATATCAATTAAAGATACACACACGCAAACCAATGATACACATCTTATAAGAACCATACCTGAAAACATCATTTTAAAAAACCAACAAGAACAAGAACAGAAGCATATGGACTAAAGAACACACATTAAACACATCACGGTGCTGGGCCCTGGGAAGACAGAGGAAGGCATGATGATACAAAGGGACCAAAACAAAACAAAACAAAACCAAAAACCCGCAAGAGAGGGGGTCTTGTAGGGACCAGTGAGGACAGGGTGTCATGAACTGAGAATATGAATGACGTCACCCTCTATCATAAAATCCAACTAGAGAAACAATAACTTAATGATACACATGAGCCAACTCAGCTGAATCAAAGTGAAGAACTCAAGGAACCAGGTTATAAAATTAGAAGTATGAGAACTGCAGCCCAGGAGCCAAATTGGTGCCTCTGCTTATTTTTGTATGCAAGCTAAGAATGTTTTTACATTTTGAAAATGGTTGGGGGAAGTCAAAAGAGGAAGGATGATCTGTGACACATGAAATTTTTTTTTATTCTTATGTTAATCCCCATACATTACATCATTAGTTCTAGATGAAGTGTTCCATGATTCATTGTTCGTGCACAACACCCAGTGCTCCATGCAGAACGTGCCCTCCTCAATACCCACCACCAGGCCAACCCATCCTCCCACCCCCCTCCCCTGTGACACATGAAATTTTATGAAATTCAAACTTCAGCGTCCACAAAGCTTTATTGGCACACGGCCACACCCCATTCATTTACATCTTGTCCTGGGCTGCTTTCTCTCTACAGCAGGTGAGTTGAGGAGTTGTAATGGAGACCGTGTGACCTGCAAATCCTAAAATCTTCCACTGTCTGGCCTTTTACAGAAAAAGCTTGCCAGGTCCTGCTATAAAAGGATGGACTGTGATGCCTCCGTTACTCAGCTTGATCCACAGTCCCGGGGATTCATTGCCAGGTGGTTCTTCCTCTAGGAAGAAGGGGGCCAGCAGGAGGCTCCAGGAAGAGAATTCCCTCTCCAGGGCAGGGCTCAGGGGCTCCCCAGCCCGCACAGTAACCAGGCCTCAACTACGCAACTTGGAACGCAGGCACTAACAATGGCAAAGCTGAGACTCTGTGCCCATGGGATTTCAGAACAAAAGGCCTTTATCCTTTCCACAAAAGCAGGGTTACAAAGAACTGCATAACAACCATTTTCCTTAGCAAGCAAACTGAGGAACAATTTCTGGCCTCCAAAATTATCGGAAAAACAACCTAAATAACCATTTATAAGAACCGATTAAATAAATTATCCTGCATCCATATGTACATACATTCATAGAGCCGTTAGAGAAAACAAAGTGGATTTATGTGAGCAGACGCGGAACTGGTGGGAAAAAGCACGTTGAAAAACATTATTATCCCATTTTTGCTTAAAATACATTTAAAAAATTAAAATAAAATAAAATACATTTTTTCTACATTTATAAGCAAAATGTACTATGCACTATGCATGATCTGAGGAAAATACACCAAATTGTTGTATATTATATACAGTGGGGGTTTGGGATTCAGACTCTTACATTTTATCTTATTTCTTTTTTTTACTAATATGAGTTACTTCTATAATAAAAATTTTTAAAGCTTTTTAGATGGAGAAAAAAAGTCCCTTGTGTTGATGAGCTTGAAGTTGTTTATCTTGTTTATTTTTTAAAAATACTTTTAAGGATTTATTTATTTATTTTAAAGTGAGAGTGAGAGAGAGCATGGGGGTGGGGGAGAGGGGTAGAGGGAGAGAGAGAGAGAGAGAATCTCAAGCAGACTCCTCGCTGAGCGCAGAGCCTGACACGGGGCTCAATCTCAGGATCCTGAGATCATGACCTGAGCCGAAACCAAGGGCAAGTTGCTTTACCGACTAAGCCACCCAGGCGCCCCGAGCTTGAAGTTTTTTAATTGGAAAAGGTGTATATTATCTGTCACCAAAACCTCTTGAAACCATCTCCCACCTGGAACCTGTAAATATGACCATGTTAATGATGCTTAAAAATCAGTAACATTTATATATACATATAAAAAACCATAAATAAATTTTATTTTCTTTTTTTTTATTATGTTCTGTCACCATACAGTACATCATTAGTTTTTGATGTACTGTTCCATGATTCATTGTTTGTGTGTAACACCCAGTGCTCCATGCAGTACGTGCCCCCCTTAGTACCCATCACCGGGCTAACCCATCACCCACCCCCCTCCCCTCTGAAACCCTCAGTTTGTTTCTCAGAGTCCATCATCTCTCATGGTT
>NC_138379.1:7627993-7670040 GCF_054177405.1 Leptonychotes weddellii | reverse complement strand
CCATGCTATTCCTTATGTTCCACAAATAAGTGAAACCATATGATAATTAACTTTCTCTGCTTGACTTATTTCACTTAGCATAATCTCCTCCAGTCCCATCCATGTTGATGTGAAAAGTTGGGTATTCATCCTTTCTGATGGCTGAGTAATATTCCATTGTATATATGGACCACATCTTCTTTATCCATTCATCTGTTGAAGGGCATCTCGGCTCTTTCCACAGTTTGGCTATTGCGGACATTGCTGCTATGAACATTGGGGTGCATATGGCCCTTCTTTTCACTACATCTGTGTCTTTGAGGTAAATACCCAGTAGTGCAATTGCTGGGTCATAGGGTAGCTCTATTTTTAATTTTTTGAGGAACCTCCACACTGTTTTCCACAGTAGCTGTACCAACTTGCATTCCCACCAAGAGTGCAAGAGGGTTCCCCTTTCTCCACAACCTCTCCAATATTTGTTGTTTCTTGCCTTGTCAATTTTTGCCATTCTAACTGGTGAAGGTGGTATCTCAATGTGGTTTTGATTTGAATTTCCCTGTTGGCTAATGATGATGAGCATTTTTTCATGTGTCTTTAGCCATTTGTATGTCTTCTTTGGAGAAGTGTCTGTTCATGTCTTCTGTCCATTTTTTGACTTGATTATTTGTTTTTTGGGTGTTGAGTTTGAGAAGTTCTTTATAGATCTTGGATATCATCCTTTTGTCTGTAGTGTCATTAGCAAATATCTTCTCCCATTCTGTGGGTTGCCTCTTTGTTTTGTTGACTAAAACCATAAATAAATTTTAAAATAATATAGATACATATATATCAGATCTTAGAATAAAGAGACTCAAAGGATAAAAGCCACAAAGGAAAAGGGTAAAAGGTTTTACAATTTAAAAAATGTTAAAGGTCTTATTATTAGAAGTTTCTATCATTGCCTGTTATGTTCATGCTCCCTTTTAAGGGAAAATGATTGCCTGCAATCCCAGTTGCCTAGGCAGCCGCCATATTTCATACCCTGTGACCAACGCCTCCCACCTCAGCCAGCTGGACCTGAAGAAGGCAAGCAGGTCTCATCCTATGAACCTCCACATGTCCTTAAACTAAAACTAAAACTAAAACTAAAACTAAAACTAAAACTAAAACTAAAACTAAAACTAAAACTAAAACTAAAACTAAAACTAAAACTAAAATTTCTTTACTTGAGCTAGCTTAAGTGGGTTGCTTGTTACTCACAGCCAAATGAGCCAGACATTCTATGCATTGGAAAAAAACAAAATAAAACACCACAAACTACCATGATCAACTGGAAGAAAATGACAGAAAAACAGTTTATATCTTTAATATATAAAGAGTTTTTATGAACCAATAAAAAAGATGTAAATACTAAAATAGAAAAAAGTAGACAAAGGGCATGATAAGTAATTTAAAAAGAAGAAATATATATTACCACTAATATAAGTAAACATATTCTACTTCACAAGTAATCAAGTAAATGCAAATTAAAAACTGGTTTTGGGGGGAAATTAAAATACCAATATTAAATATAAGAAAAGATAAACACATACCATCATTCATTGCTGATGCGAATAAAAACCAGTATAACTTTTCTGAAAGGCAATTTGGCAATCTGTCTCACTAACCTTAAAAATATTCATACTCTTTGACCCACTTTCCATTTATAGACTAGATCTTAAGGAAATAATCTGAAATGCCCACAAAAGTTGTCCATCAAAAAGTGACATCCAATGGCAAAACATCAGATACCTAAAAATCCTACGTAAAAAGATTATTTTATTCTTGCCATATTTATATACTAGGATACTATATGTTATGTTTTAAAGTTTTATTTTAAAAGAATACTTAATGATAATAAATGCCCATTACATAATGGTTAATGAAAAAGCTTTATACAAAATAGTATATTTTTTAAACTTTGTTTAAAAAAGAAAGCACATATAGAAAAGTTGTGGAAATACACCAAAATGTAAACTGTTTATTACCAGTCGGTGACATCTGGGGTATTAATTTTCTTTTTAATTCTTTTCTAGTTTTCCAAAATGTTTATTTTTTTTTAAAGATTTTATTTATTTGTCAGAGAGATAGAGAGAGAGAGAGCACACACACACAAGCAGGGGGAGCAGCAAAGAGAAGCAGACTCCCCACTGAGCAGGGAGTCTGATGCGGGACTCGATCTCAGGACTCCAGGATCATGACCTGAGCCGAAGGCAGTAGCTTAACCAACTGAGCCACCCAGGTGCCCTCCAAAATATTTAAATATACGTATATTCATTTTAGAATCACACACACACACACACACAAACACAAAACCTGACAAACATCAGTGTGTTCAATTTGGGGTAATCTACACCATTACTACTCTGTAACAAAATAAATACACACGACAAAAAGACTAGAAAGATATACACCAACATCTTCACAGAGAATCCCTCTGGGTGCTGGGATGGTTACTGGAATTATTTTGCTTCCTTCTCTTTATCTGTATTTTCCAGCTTTCCTGCAATGAGTGTTTTTAAGTTCATAGCATGCTTCCTGACATTGTATTAAGAAACATTTTCAAACATACAATTTAAAGTCTCAAGCGTTCAAAACTGAAAGCGTTGTTTAGTGAATATCTGTATACCCAAACACTTAGACACTACTCTTATGTTACTGCATTTGCTTTATCACAAATATGCCGATCTACTCATTCCACCTGCCAAGTATCTTTAAACTCTTCTTTTAAACTCAAATGACCGGCGTTCTGGGAAAAGCAGAGGGAGTGGGGACAATGACAAAGGCAATAATGGTGTGCGATGTGCTCTAACTCTGCTCTAGGACCCACTGGGTTCCTGACCCCGAGCCTGCAGCCTTCATCCCCAGCTGTGGTTCTCGGACACGAGCCTGCGCACAAATCAGAGGAGAGGGGCTTGCTGGTGTGTTTGCAGAATCACCGTGTACTTTTAACAAATAGTCTGCCCCACCCTAGGGCAGTGGTGTAAGCGGCCTCCCCTTGAGAATCCCTTCACCTTGGGCATGCCCACCTCTGCCTGGGAGGGTCAGGGGACCCATTCATTTGCTCCTTCACCCAACAGATGCTCACAGAGCTAGACGCCAGGCACCAACCTGGGCACCTGCGCTGTGTCTATGATCAAAGTAAAGATCCATGCCTTCATGAGCTTTTGCTCAGTACCAGGGAGAGAGACAGAAATTTTTTTTAGTTTATTTGAAGCCTCAGTAAATAAGTAAATCATCCAGAACATTGGAAGAGATACCAAATAAAAACAAAAAAGAAAGAAAATGTAGAGCAGTGTTAAAGGAGCTGGAGGGGACGGGAGGCGGGCAGAGACTGCAATATTAAATGAGGGGTCAGGGAAGGCAGACAGTGGGCCCTGCAGAGATCTGGAACATCCAGGCAGAGGGAACAGCCTGAGCAACGGCCCCAGGTGGGAGCGTGTTTGAGGAGCAGCCCGGAGGCCAGTGTGGCTGGAGTGGAGGGGGTGAAGGAGGAGAGGTGTTGAATGCAGGATGGAGAGTGGTGTGGATGGCTCAGACGAGACGGGGCAGCGGGAATGGCAAGTAACGGGTTCTGGATTTCTATGAAGGTCAAACCGACAGGATTTGCTGATAGAATGAGGTGGGCGTGAAGGGAAGTGGAGGCAAAGATCACCCCAGGGTTTCTGGCCAGAGCAAGTGGGAGGCAGGATGAGCAGGCTGCGGACAGAGCAGGCTAGGGAGGAGCGAGCGCCCCTGCTTGGGCGCTGGGGTTAACCGGGCTCCGCGGAGCCAAGTGGAGAGGCCAGGAAGGCAGCTGAATACGGGCCTCTGGAGGTCAGGAGTGTGCTCTAGGGTGAGGGTCACGGTGGCCTTTATGAGTGCAGCTCCTATCGGAGTTGGACACCAAAGTCCGGCCGAATGGGCGTAAGGGGGGAGGGGGAGAGGAGCCGCAGATGATGCTAGAAAAGGCAGCAGCACCTGAGATTTTTGTTGAAGTCCTGAGAGGCGAGAGGGACCGTGTATGTGCTATAGGTAGAATTCAAATCCGAGTCCTATACTCTGAACCCTCACATCCTCCGGCAATCAGAGAAGGTGGTGAGGAGGGAGTGGCCTTAAGGGGGAGGATGGAGACAGGGAAGCAGGGGTGCGGGGCAGACTGAAGCAGAAGCACAGCTGTGAGGGGATCTCTCGGTGCCCGTGGGGGCATTTTTTTTAAAGCTTCCAGGTGGTTCTGCCGTGCAGCCTGGAGTGAGAACCAGGGGAGAGGGTATCTGAGGGGAGAGAGCCGTGACCCTGAACATCAGGCTGAGATGAGCAGACATACCTCATTTTGCAGGTGGGGAAACTGAGGCTAAGGGAGATGAGGTCGCTTACCCAGAGTCAGCCTGAAAGTGGCAACGGGGCAGCTGGACCCCAGCCTCTTCCCCCACTGCAGGGAGAAAGGAGACAGCCGAGCCCTCCAGCAGACAACTCCGTCTGCAGCCCCTGCATAGTCATCCACATTCACCCCTGCAGCTCCGATCCAGTTTGAGACCCTCAGCTGTGGGCGCTGGACAGGACCAGAGAGCACAGCGACAGCACTTGCAGAAGAATTTTCAACCCAAGCGGTGAAACAAAACAAAAAGAATGTGTTTCTCGGGGCGCCTGGCTGGCTCAGTCAGTGGAGTGTGTGACTCTGGGGTCGTGAGTTCGAGCCCCATGTTGGGAGGGGAGCCTACTTAAAAAAAAAAAAATAAAATAGATGTTTTAAAAAAGAATATTTTTCTGTAATTCAAGGCCACTACGGAAGTGCTCCAACTCACACACATCTGGCCCCATTTAGCCTCATCGGTCAGAGCTTTGCAATTTTGGTTTTTTTGAATGAAATATTTCAGATGTACAAAAAAATACAGGAAGTAGGCTACTGAGCATGACTCATGAGCATGTCTAAATCCAGATGGCTTTCGTTTTCATTAAAAAACCTACTGACGGGGCGCCTGGGTGGCTCAGATGGTTAAGCCTCTGCCTTCGGCTCAGGTCATGATCCCAGAGTCCTGGGATCGAGTCCCGCATCGGGCTCCCTGCTAGGCGGGGAGCCTGCTTCTCCCTCTGCCTCTCTCTCTCTCTCTCTCTCTCACGAATAAATAAATAAAACATTAAAAAAAAAAAAAAGCCTACTGACTACAGCTTGGGGCTCCAGAGCCAGACAGCGTGGGTTCAAATTTGGGCTCTGCTACTTCCTAACTGGACAGCCTTGGACAAGTTACCCAACTTCTCCCAGCCTCGGTTTCCCCAGCTGTAAAATGGAATAACTCATGGGGTTGTCCTGAGGATCAAATAGGTTAATACCTACAAAACACTCAGCAAATACCGCCTGGCACAAAGGAAGACTTCTGTACACGGCAGTTTTTGCTGCCCCTCTCCTTGGGTATGTTTTCGGTATGTTTGATTTGGAAAGTTCTCAGTTCCAGGACCAGATGGAGATGCCGTGGAGATTGGGAAACCCAGCCTGAGAGCAGGTTCTCCTTGTTCCCAAAATCACATGTTGTGGGGAATGTGGAAATTCCAATCTCAGCCCCTTCATTCCTGATGCTCTGGGGAAACTCCTGGAAAATTACAAGGTCCAGTGTGGATGCCAAGAGGGGACTTTCTAGCAAAGAGCTGGGACTTTGGTACCAAGGTTCGAGGAAGAGAAGAAACCTGTGAGGGGCTGGGCATCAATCCTGTCTATCCAAGGCTGCGTTTTCAGAAGCAGAGCCCATGTCCACCCAAGATTCTGCCCCTCTCTGCTCTACCGCTATGTGACCTTCAGGAGTCCCTGAACCTCTCTGAGCTTCTCTGGTACAATGGGGCCATGCAGACCCATGCAGCAGAGTCTATGTGAGGAATAAATGCGATCATGGGGCAAAAGCTGTAAAACCAAGTACCTGGGAGAGGGTTGAGACCTTGTGCCCCGGGCTGGGTGCATGCAGGAAGCATGACCGGAGGCCTGACTGCCCACAGCCCCCAGCCTCAGCCCCAGAGAGAAGGTAGAGGAGGGACTGGGCTGATGTATCGCCTCTTCCCTTGCCAGTTGCTGGGAGAGGAACAGGGGCAGCTCCAATGGGTTCCAGGTCCAGCCCCTGTGGCCCCGAAGGTCATGAGCAGCCTAGAAAAAGGAGGCAAAACTTATGGGGCCTCCCAGGTTCTTGACCTCCAGGCCCGAGGCCGGTGTGATGTATGAGTCCAGCCTCACTCCACATGAATCAGGACTGCCTCCTAACTCATCTGGAAACCACCACGGCCACCGCCGCCACCGGGCACTTCGCACACACGAGTTATCTGGAATTCTTCACAGCCGCCCTATTTTTTACAAGTCAGGAAACAGCACAGAGATGGGAAGTAACTTGCCCAAGCTCTCAGAGCTCCCCAAGAAGCCGGGCCAGGATTCCACTGTAGGTCTTCCTGAATCCAAGGGCCAAATTCTTTCCACTATACCCAGGAGTTCGCATGCAGCTACTGACTTCCAGTAACAACCCGCAAGGTGAGCTTTGCCTCTACATCACGCTTCTCTAGGCCAGAAATGCCCTTGGCTATTCACTGGCAAAGTCCTACTGATCCTTCAAGAGGACACTCCAGCAAACAGTGTTGCTGCTGCTTCCACGGGCCACGGCCCGGTTTTCTCGGGGGACTATAATTGTTGAGCTGAGCCCATGAGAACAGTGATCAGGCTCCATGCCCAGCCCACCAGCCACACCCAGCAACCAGCCTGGCACATAGTGTTCTCACTGGAGGTTTGCAGCCTCCAGGAAGCCCAGCCCCGACAGGGCCCCTCTGGAATGTGGATGACTCCCTGCAGGGCCTGGAGCTATCGTCCCTGCCCCTTAGCACCTTAAGAAGCACTGCAGAGATCTGTCAGAACATCAGGCGAACTGAGAGGCTCACAAAGTTGTCACAAGGGAGTCCAGAGTCAGAGATCAGAGTAGGCCCATCAGTGTCCTCCTATTGAGACAGAGCAGGAACTGGACTCACGTCCCTTCAACCCTGACCGTGAAATCCAGAACTCCCTGGGGGTCTTCGTAAGGAAAGAAAAAAAAAGCTAAAACTCTGTGCTTCTTGAGGAGCCCAACTTGCAGGAATTCAGAGGGAAGGCGCTTACTGAAGGGAGGATGTTTACTACAAAGACTGGCCAAGACAGGACCAAACCAGTCTGCACCAAGATGGGCAGATCCCAGTGCTGAACTCTCACAGACTTGTCTTCTCATTATAATACTCAAAAATCAGGCCAAGGGGGTGGAGACTTAACATGCTAATTAGACATGGGACACAGGAAGAAGCATGACCTTTAAGTGCACAGGTGTGAATAAATCCTCCACTACGTGCTTCCAAGGCACCCTTTCCCCACCCTCCCTGACCTCTCCTCTGGGGAGTCAGAGAATTCTTTCCTTCTGCCGCCTCCCTTGTGCTTGAGCACAAAGCCCAGTAAAGCCTTGCCTGCAGCTCCTGGTTGGCCTCTTACTGATTTCTGTTGTTTAGAGGACCCAAGGGCCCAGTTCAGTACCGATATTCTGGAGCCTCAGTTTCACTCTGGATATGCACTTCCCCAGCAGCTAGCCACAGGTTTAAGGACAGCAGGGCTGGAGAAGCAGAGGCAAATTTGGCCCGCTTGTTCTAAGCAAATTTGGAACACGGAGAGGAGAGAATGGTCAGCTCTGGCACTGACCAGGAAGAATCACAGGCTTGACTAAAGGGCTCAGAGAAAAGGGGAGCCCTCGTACACTGTTGGTGGGAATGCGAGCTGGTGCGGCCACTCTGGAAAACAGTATGGACGTTCCTCAGAAAGTTGAAAATAGAGCTACCCTATGACCCAGCAATTGCACTACTGGGTATTTACCCCAAAGACACAAAGGTAGTGATCCGAAGGGGCTCCTGCACCCCGATGTTTATAGCAGCAATGTCCACAATAGCCAAACTATGAAAAGAGCCCAGATGTCCATCAACAGATGAATGGATAAAAAGATGTGGGATATGTATACAACGGAATATTATGCAGCCATCAAAAAAATGAAATCTTGCCATTTGCAACGACGTGGATGGGACTAGAGGGTATTATGCTAAACTAAATAAGTCAATTAGAGAAAGACAATTATCATATGATCTCACTGTTAGGAGGAATTTGAGAAACAAGATAGAGGATCATAGGGGAAGGGAGGGAAAAATGAAACAAGATGAAACTGGAGGGGGAGACAAACCATAAGAGACTCTTAATCTCAGGAAACAAACTGAGGGTTGCAGGAGGGGAGGTGGGTGTGGGAATGGGGTCACTGGGTGATGGGCATTAAGGAGGGCATGTGATATAATGAGCACTGGGTGTTATATGCAACTGATGAATCACTGACCTCTACCTCTGAAACTAATAATACATTATGTTAATTAATTGAATTTAAATAAAAATAAAGGACTCAGAGAAACACGGGCTGGACAGTAGACAGGCAGGCTCTCCATCCCAAGGAGGTCCACGCAGCTGCTCTAATAAGAAATGACATTTGTCAAGCTCTAAGAGGCAGGCAGCCACACACTCAAAAGACTGGGGAGGTGGGAGCTGTATTCCTTGGGTGCAAATAGGAATAAGTTGTCTGTAGAAATTTTTAAAACAATAAGAACACACCTTGGGGCGCCTGGGTGTCTCAGTCGGGTAAGCGTCTGCCTTCAGCTCAGGTCATGATCTCAGGGTCCTGGGATGGAGCCCCACATTGGGCTCCCTGCTCAGTGGGGAGTCTGCTTCTCCCTCTCCCACTCCCCCTGCTTGTGTTCCCTCTCTCGCTGTGTCTTTTTTTTTTTTTAAGATTTTATTTATTTATTTGAGAGAGAGATAATGAGAGAGAGCACATGAGAGGGGGGAGGGTCAGAGGGAGAAGCAGACTCCCCGCCGAGCAGGGAGCCCGATGCGGGACTCGATCCTGGGACTCCAGGATCATGACCTGAGCCGAAGGCAGTCGCTTAACCAACTGAGCCACCCAGGCGCCCTCTCGCTGTGTCTTAAAAAAAAAAAACAAACAACTTTGTCTTCTACATGGAAGTTCGATCAGAGAACACCCAGTTCTATAGTCTGTGGACAAACAGACTTAGCTACTGTTCCAACAGAAAGTTCCAAGTGGCTCAGAGGGGTTCGAGCTCACACTGGGCACGGTTCATGTGCCAACTCTCAAGGTCCTACATTTTCCTATGTGTCAACACAGAAGACAGAAGAGTCAGCTCTCCCTGTGCCAGAAGAAACTAAAAGAGAAGTGGATCCCTTTCACCGAGAACTAGACTCATTCTAAAGCAATGGATTAAATAAATATCAGTGCCCACTATCACTCAACCATTTTCTCTGATTTCTTCAGAAGAAGGAAAACTTGAGAGAATTTCACCAAATAAGATTAAAAACTTATGATTAATTTTCTGGTGATGATGTTTTACTGAAAATGTTTCACATGTGGAGATATTTAAAAGGCACTAGATTGATTTTTTTTTAAGACACAGTATTACAATTTCTGGAATTTATTCTGAAATGTGATTTTTATGAATCTCTGACAAACCTCTCCTAATGTTTAAGACTTTCCCTAGTTGTATATCTGTGGTTTCATGTAGAGGAGCTTTTGAAATTAAAATTAATAAAAAGTGCTCTTCAGTCAGCTGTGAACAAAGATGGATGGACAAATCGAGCTCAGCTCAATACAGAACATGAATATGCAAAGATCAATCTTGACAAAGTCACGGACAACTTTCCAGAAGTAAAAGTTCCAAAACAGAAACTGTCATGTTGCTATTATTCGTGACTGTGACCAACCTACATGCAAGAGTGAGCTTTCTTTCAAAACTACATTCGTGCAATTAAAAACTTTTTAAAAAGATTTTATCTTTAAGCAATCTCTACAACATGGGGCTCAAACCCACAACCCTGAGATCAAGAGTCACAGGCTCCGCTCACTGAGCCAGCCAGGTGCCCCGAATTAAAAACTCCCAATCCATTACTTTTTCCTATTTTTCTCCATAATATTTACCTTCTTTTTCTTTTCTTTTTTTTTTTTTTTTTTACTTTTGCACTGGCATGTTTCCTATACAAACCTCAATAAAATAAAATTTTCACTGTTTCTTTTCTGGATATTATTACTATCCATTTCATGATTATTATTGAAAACAGTGTTGTCAGATAAAGGAGAGGGATATTTAAAATGACCACTCGAGGCATCATATACGCCAGGTCCACCCTGATGCCAGTCCCGGTGGCATAGTTCTGTGGATTGAAATAATAATAAGAGTGAATTGCAGTTGAGCACTTACTATGTGTGGGAAGCACTATTCTGAGCACGTCCTATGTATGAAGTCCTATAATCTTCATTCTGGGGAACCGAGTGGATTTCAGACAGGAAATGCTCAGAACAGCACCCTGCAGGCTTGTGCCCCAACCAAGTGCTGTGTAGGAACACAACCCCAGGTGGGTCTACATCAGCAGCCAGTGCCCTGAATCCCTCAGGGTTCTGCTAGGTTGAAAGGAAGCATTTGCTAAGCCCCTTTATGATTTCTGAACCACATCACAGACTAGAAAAAGTAAAAGTGAAAGTCTAGAAATCGCTGTCAGAGCTGGTCATGGGGTGAGTCAGCTGAAACCAAAAAAGCCCAGAGAAAAGGTCAGACCCAAGCAGGGGCTGGGGCAGCAGGTCCAGCCCCAGACATCTGGCCCCAGGAGCCAGTCCAGGATGTTCTGGTCTGACTGGGGGAAGCAGGACAGGGCCTTCGCGGAGCAAGTCGCCCTTGCTGCCTCCCTCCTCCTGCAGGTCCTGCCTGCCCTGGCATTAATTTCAGACAGGTGCCCAGGCAAGAGTAAGTACTGAGACATCTGGACCAGGAGCAGGCTAACCCACATCCAACACCTTAAGCCCACCCGCTGCAGGAGGTGTGGTCCCACATCCTCCAGGATCCTCACTCTCCAGTAATAACTCAGGCTCCAGGACAATGAGTCCCCACTAAAACACAGCCCCCACCCCGGCCCACGCCGCCCCACACTTACGATGGACGCGCGCATCTTTTTTCGCCCAGTGGACTCTCAATTTCAGGCTGGAGTTCGGTGTATCTGCTGCGTAAAGCCCTGAGGCAGGGGGAGCAGGGATTCATTATGTCATTAATAGGGAACAGCGTTCCCCGATCCCCAGGGTACCGTGACTTCTAGCAAGGAGACGGTGCGCGGTTCTCCTCTGACCCTTCCCAGGGCCACTAGCTCACTCTTCGAGGTCCTCGCTACCCCCTCCCTGCCCCTGAACTTGGCCGTGAACTGATGAATCCCTTGAAGGGTCAGGGAAGGCTCACCCGACACCTGAGAGGCGGCGGCGCAGCCGGGGAAGGACGATCAGTGTCGCCTGCTCCCGGTGGCGCTCCCCGCCCGCGGATGTCAGCGGGCGCGGCTGCTGGCGGGCTGCCCCCTGACTTGTTTACGCCCGCCTCCCCCAACTTCTCCGTCTCCCACTTGGCCGTCCGGGACCTGGAGAGCCACCCCGAGCACCTCACCCTTCCTTAAGTTCGGGAAAGGACCGCTCCACCCACCTCTCGAACTTGGGAGGCAGCGCGCCGCCAAGGGACCGCGTTTAATGGCCGCAGAGGCTCCAGCCAGCGTAAGGTCACCCGGCTCCTCCCCGCGCGGCTGACTAATGAGAGCCTCGCAGAGCTCCCAGCCCCGCGACAGGGACAGCCTGCTCCCGCCTCTGGGTCAGAGGGCCCGGAGACCTCCCACTCACCGCCACTCCCCACGCCCTCCTCCACCTAGAGGCCCCCCGTGAACCCAGTTCCAGCGCCACCTCCTCCTCACCGATTCCACACACGCGCTTGGGGCCGCCCAATATTGAAGACCATGTTGTATTAGACTCCATCTGTATACACACCACGCTGGACTGTAATCAACGGACTTACCTCCTCCATCCGAGTGGGCTTATAGTTTAAAACTATATTAAAGTTGAAAGCCAGCTGAAGGCTTTCAGAGGACCAGCACAAAGAAAGCACTTTTAACTATTGGGTCTTAAGCCATCAGATATCCCCCAAACCGGGTCCACAGCACAAATTCCATGAATGAATGACCAGACACAGGCCCTTCCTGGCACCCGGCTCTGGCTGGACTGTGGCTCCCTAAGAGTGGAACCAGCTCCCCTTCATCTCTCTTCTCCCCACTCCCAGCCAGCCCTACGCCTTGCAGTCGGGATGCTTGGGCCACATCCTGGCCTGCTCACTTGCTGGCTATAGGGTCCAGGACACCCTTCACTTTCTGAGCCTCAGTCTATTCATCTCTTAAAAGGAGTGATGATAATACTGGACAACATATAAGATCACATGTAAAAACACATTCCCCAAAGGGAGAGCCACAAATGAAATGATGCTTATAAAGTACTGAGCCTGATGTGTGGCACGTGGTGAATCCTCATCAGGACATGTTGGCTGTTAACACAAGGAAAAGCACGTGCTCATCACATCACCCGTCATTCACCAGCTTCCCAACGGGAGAGTCAGAGGCAACACAAATACATACCAGAGCTTTATGGGCATTGCTACTCACCCAACAAATTGTTTTTCGTATTAAGCAAGTGACTAGTAAAGCAGCCCAAAACCCAAGGTGGAGGGGTTGGGGTTTGAGAACACCAGACTGACTTCTGCTTCTCCTTCCTCTCTGCTTTCAGAACTGCCCAGATGTCGATTCCCTTATTTATTTCCCCCTGTGCTGTGCCTGGGAAAACAAAACAGAAAGCATCCTGAGGGATGAGGATGCCAGGAAAGTGATTTTCGCCTTCCACACAGCGCTCAAGAGGAGCTCGGTAAGACAGACCCAGGCCAAGAAGCTATACCACACGATGTTGGTACCGCCACCAGCAAGACTGTCCCTAGGTGCCCCCCCCCCTCCAAGTCTGCCACCGCTGTTCGAGTGGGAGGCCATACCAGGATCAAACCAAGAACTGACTCCAAAGCCTCTGGTCTTTTCTGCAACCACAGTCACGGAGCCCCTGTTCTTCTTGTGGTGGGGGAGGGGTAATAATCATTATTTTCAATGTCTCCATTTTCTGCCTTCTAAGGAGGACGATTCTCCAGGAGAATCCAATGTTTTGCAGTCTCTGAGAAAGTAGGAGAAAATGGCTCAGGCTTACGCTGAAGCATGAGACCTTGTGGGGATTCTGAGTGGGTGGGGTAGGAGGGCAGCAAGGCCAGGGGGAGAGAAGGAAAGGGGGTAGGGGAGAGGGGGGAAGGGGAGAGGGGGGAAGGAGAGAGAGGGCAGGCAAGCCACATTTAAAGGAGCAGAATCCATTAGGAGCATTTTGTGTGAACATGAGGGTTTCTGTTGCTTGACATTAACTCTCAAAACCTGAACACTCTTCTGGGGAAAACTCCATCAATGTCAAAACTGAATACAAGCTTGTTTTTTTTAAGTAGGCTCTGTGCCCAGTGTGGGGCTTGAACTCAAGACCCTGAGATCAAGAGTCACTGCTGACTGAGCCAGTCAGGCACCCCTGAATACACGCTTTTTAACGTTTATCCAGGCTACTCTGGTGCGGCTTTGGGAATATGCCAATTCTGACCGTTTGACCAGAAAAATCAGGTTTTTATGAAAGAAAAGGAAGGTGAAGTGTAACTTCCTCCTGAATCCCATTTCTGAAACCCCTCAAGTCATAAAGAGAACAAATCCCTATTGAGAGGCTCTGAAGAGCTTCCCCTGCATAAATGTGCAGCATAACCACCATACTTCTCTTTGAAAGAACATTCCTGAAATGGTCCAGGTTTCTCATTCCCCTATGTCTGTTAAATGGAGCAACAGTCCGGGGCACTGGGAACTGTGGCGGACATTTGTTTTTGTTTGTCCAGCAATCTTTCACTTGGTGACTGTGTGGTTCTAGTGGACCTGCCTAATGACAGTACCACATTACCCTGACTAGAGACACATGTGACCTTGGTCCAGCTATCAGGCCCCAGCCCCCAGGCTATTGCAATTGACCCTGAAGGAACGTATGACCCAAGCCAGACCAATCAGAAGCCTTCTCTATATACACACACATTTCTAAGTAGGCAGTGGGTTAAAAAAAAAAAAAAAGTCTTTTTCCCCTGGAGACATTAAAGTGGTATGATGTAAGCCTGGAACCGTCTGTGCCTTACCTCCCCGGCAGCATGGAAGAAATCCATCTGCAAAAGCAGATAATACACCTGCCACGTACTTGAGATAATAGCCCTGCTGACATTTGAGTTCTTCCAGTGCCTGATGTCAGTTTTGCTCCTAGACATCCAGTTATCATTTTTTCTTTGATTCAGCTGGAGTTGAACTCATCTTTGCAAAGTGATATATGGTAATCAAAGGCAAGAATGTCAACGCACCAAAGACAAACCATAGTTTGCTTGACTTCTCCCCATCCACACACGCCCTTTCCCCTCCCGTTTTTCTCCCCAGCTGATGCTATTGGGGGTATCACCACTCTGATGGTAGTCCCGAGTTTTCACCATACTCTTCCTATCCTATCAGTCTGTGAGTTTGCACCTTCCCTAACTATACTGATGAGCACAAGTGCAACAGCTAGCCTGCCACCGAACATATGATCACCCTCAGGGAGAGAGAGGGAAGACAGGGAGGAAGGGATGGATGGCAACTGACCACACCAAGTGTATGTTTCAAACTATAAACATACTAGAAATCTTACTGCAGGGCCAAATGGGCTACGTCTAGCAATTAGCCAGTATTTGGGAAGTTGAATGCAACCTCTCCACTGGCTCCAAGTTGAAAGGGAAAGTCACCAGTTGAAAGGGAAAGCTTTCGATAGAGCTTCACTCACTCCCAAAGAGGAACCATTTAACCAGATGGGGCAACCAAATGAAAGCGCTACAAGTTCAAGGGTCCTCACAAGTCCACGTTACTGTAAATAAAACTTGTGTTCGATTTTAAGTCCAAGTCCATGGCCTTCTCCAGCACTATGCTAGCAAGACTGTTCGGTATGGTTTTGCAGGACAGAGAAAGGTGATGCACCCGAACCGCATTACCATTACCTCCTTTGACATGGGGTTAATCCCTCCCCTTAGATATCCTATTCACTTTGCCAAGCCCAAATCTATTTCACAGACCTTCCCATATTAAAGAACGGAGAAAGAAACAAAACACTGACATGGTGCTATGATCTTTATTCAATTAAATGACCTTACAATTAAGAAACAGAAAACATGCTTTTAATAAACTAATAGCATAATCTCATCCCATTGCACTTTTTAAAAAGTATATTAAATTTTAAAGCCGTTCAAAGGCAAGGGTCTAGGAGAAAGTATTTTCAACAAATCATTTTTTAAAGAAAAGAAAAAGAAAACTTGTACATGCTCAGGATTAATACGAACCCCTTTAAGGTTTAAGTCCATGGTAGCATTTAGCCATCTAAATTAGAAAGCTTCAGCAATCAAATGTAATCTTTCCTTGGTCAGAAGAGCACTACATTTAAATTTTAGTTCTGGCGCATGAAAACTCCTTCCAAGGAAGAACATTTTCTTTTGAAATCTTTCTGCTCCTAGATCTGTTTTGAAAAGTTCCTGTTATAGGGGTACTTCTGTAACTAATTTTCAAAATTATCTTCTCCTTCCTTTTTATTATTTTTATTTATGGCTTAAGGTTTTCTGTGCACGAAAGATGAGGGGTTCAAGTCACAGTGCTGAATTTTGCTTTTTTTTTTTAAAGAAAAACTACTTTCAAAAAGTGTTTTTTTTTTTTTTAATCCTAATTACACCTGTTAGTAAACAGGACACTTGTACATTCACTTTTCAGAGAAGGCACTATGATACCTTAATTTAGAAAAACAGCTTTAACTAGCTTAGCTAATCCTCTAGATGAAAGACATCGCCCTTATTACTCGGAACACGGTGAACCCTCAGTCATAGTCCTGGAAGCAGAGCACCTATTCTGAGCACAGGTAGAAGCTGTCTGTCCCCTCGGCTCCAAACAATACTGATTGCACCTTCCCAACCCACGGAGCATCTCTCTCACTGGTCTCTGAGCCACCTGCAATACTATCGAAGGGGTGATTCCAGGGCCACAACCCAGACCCACTGAGGCAATCCCTAACATAAAGCTAGGAATCAGAATGGTTTTAAACAAGCCTCCCAAGTACGTCTTGGGCACTCTAACATAGATGACAGCGACTACCCAAAACATAACTACAACAGGACATAAGGAAAACTATCCTATCGCAGCAAATGGTCATTGTCATTTTAAAAAATCACTTACACAAATAGTTTGTACTTTCATGACTGAAGCTTGTCTTCATTATGCCCTATTCCTTGACTAAAATTTTGTCAGGTATAAATGTAAGCCAGAAAGATGTAGCCCACACTGGCTACCTTGGATGGTAGCCATCCTAAAATCATCCTAAATTACATTTCAATAGTTCTATGAGGGGGAAAAAAGGCCTATGAAGACTTCCCATATAAATTATTTTTAAAAAGAAAAAAAACTCTAGGGAAAAATAAAACTATTTAGTTTTGTTTTTTTATCACTTTTGCCTGGGCTTAGGTCAACCTACTTATCTGTAACTCATCCATAATACATAAATACCCATCCAAACTCACCCTACCCAAGACACTACTTTTATAAGGTAGGTAAAACACTGGCTATGACCTGCTAAGGGAACACCCTGCCAGTAACAAGGCAGTTTGTTTGTTTATGTGCCTAAAGCCTTTCACTTCATGTTGAGAAAAAAGAAAGAGCAGATAAAGCAAAACAATATTCATAGGCAATTCTACCAAGTACAAAGAAGGTGTTAACACATAAACCTCCACGGAACAGACTTCTTGGTATATTGCTAAAATAGGGCATGGCTCTGAAGATGTTGATCATCATACATGATCATTCACCCCCATTGTATCTACAAACCAATCTAGAAAGAATTGAAATTTTGATTCTATTATTTTTACTATAAAAAGCTAATTGGATTTTTAAAAATTTTTTTTTCTGAAATGAATACTTTTCATAGAAATTCTGAAAACCTCCTTTTCCACGTTAATAGGACTATGCCCCATATAACCGTTAGAAATGTGCAAACCATAAATGTTTGTGTGAAAAGGCTGGTCAGGAGTTGCGGAGCTACATACACCACACAAACACTTGCAGTGTGAACACCTAAGCAATGTCTCTGACCCACAAACTAAAGGCTGAGGGAAGTTAAGACGTACAAGACATTCTTTTCAACCTGGTTATAAATCTCCCCGGATTATTTAAAGCCAGCAATGAGGATGCACCTTTTATTGAAAAAGGTGATATAAAACCACCAATTTACTGTAAAAATAGAGAAAAGAAACCAAAGAAAACTCATTAAGGATCTTCACTGAGAAAACTTTATCAATACTTCCCAGAGCCAGAATAAATTAACTAATAAAGACAAAAATAATAAGGCTTCCCCAGGGAATTAAACCAAATTATTTTAAGATCAAAACAGAAATGGTGAATCTGAACTAAATCTTAAGATTTCACTTCGTCATACATTATCACATATTGTTTTACTTTAAAAATTCTAATACTTCAGTATTAAAATAAGTTTTAGACACATCATCCTTTTCTCACCATTAAAAGCATCACTCTAGACAATTATTCTGAAATCTATAAATGTGCCTCTACAATGCATTAAAAGCCAAGTATCTCAACACCTGCAAGGCCTTTAGCGAATAAGTATGAACCTTCAGGAAGATGAGAGGCTACCTGAAAATGCACCAAAATTTCAAAGAGAAGCCTTCAATTTAACAGTCAACACTAAGCAGCACTGATAGGCAAATAAACAGTTTTTAGAACAAGCTGGAATTTTCCTAAAATTTAATGGCAATTGAATAAACTAGCAAGAACTTAGGGGCAAGATGGTATGTAGACAGGAAAAAAATATAAAATGCTTGGAATTAATTCAGACTCATAAAAATACTTCAGTGGTGAAGTGTTAATGTAGTAAAAAGAAAATTCTTTAATAAAGAGATTACATGCTTCTTTCTTCTGCCTTCCGTTCAGACTTCTTCACGTATATAGAATCTACACTTGGGTTTCGCCTAAGCCTTCCTATCTCCCTCCCACAACAAAAACTATCTTAATTAAGCCTCTCATACCTGAATGTTTTTATAAATACTTAAAGGCAAGTTTTATGAAGTTTAAAAATCCACAATAATTCACCATTATATTATAAATCAAAGGAAAAGGCAACTCATAGAGAAATTTTTACCACCCAATCAAGGTAAATAAAAAAGATTTCTTAGATACTTCTAGATACTGTCCATATTTGGGTGGGACTCTGGTCCTCACTAAGCCAAAGCTATTTTAAAGCTACCAGACTAGTCAAGTGAGGTTAAAGAAAGGAAGATTCGCTAAACAAAACTGACAATTTTAGCTTTATTATTAAAAATACTAGACAGTGCCTAGGAAAACGCAAGTAAGTGTTTTGGATAAAGACCTGATTTACTGCTAGGCCACATGAAACAGGACAACTAAAGGCAGTAGTGTTTGGTAATGTCTTTCCTCTAATCCTTAATAAAGTTCTGTTCTTCAGTAGAACTCTTGAAAACAAGACCTCTAAATGACAACCGTGAGTTATATATAATACAGATGTGTATATAAACCTGCGAACAGTGAATCTGAGCAAGGCACAAGTTCAAGTGACTTATCAGAGGTCACATGGTTCATTTAAACTCAAGCTTTTTTGTTTAAAATATCAAGCTCACTCCTTTCATTATGAGCCGCTCTGGCTCTTCAAGGCATGTTTGCCTCTTTTCTAAAAAGAAGCTAGAGGAATGAAGGCAAAAATAAGAGTATGCTCCAACAAAACTGTCAGCCTGTCAGTAAAAGACCATAAATTTCAGTGTATGGTGGATTTAAACAGGATATGGATTTTCCACACTATGTGGCAAGCAGGATTCTTTAACATTATAAGATTTTAAAAGTGTAATGGCATCCTTTTCAGTCTTTTGTTCTGAAGCTTTTGCAAGTTTTGTAAACATTTTAAAATAGTAAGGTATAGAAGAACAGATAGGTTTCACCAAAAAACAGCATCTTTCATGAGGTTATTCTTGATTCCCTCCCTATCATGTCCTCAAAAGCCTGGATTCAATCTTAAAAGGCACTAAGTGGCACATACAGGATTTAAAACCACATATGCAGTTTTTCCTTTAGCTTTCTCCCCCATAAAGTGCACAAAGCAGAGAGTAATAAGAAAATAGACGCAGGCGTGATCTATATCAGCAAGGAAAAAATGCTTCCAACAGAAATGGAAGTATGTTTAAGAATTTGAAGCCACGGGAAAGGTCTGTCTATGAATTTATTATTGCTGAGTTTCAGCTCTTCCCCGGTGATCCCAAATCTGCGTTCCTCTGGACCTGGACCTGTGGCCGTGGCAGAAACCCAGAAATCAGGAGGGGCTGGTCGCGTTCTTGTTGGCTCCTCTCGTCAAGATGCTATTGAGCTTTTTTATCCACAACTGGCCTCCCAACTGCATCCCTCACAGCGGACTGAGTGGAATTACCCATATGAGAAGTAGCCTGCAAGAGTCCATTTATTCAACACGTAAGTTAATAAAATACAACACAGCATCGAGAGAGACTTCAGAGATAAACTTTCAGAAATCTGTCTACATCACGGGTAGGTTACCAGAAAATCGGGAAATGAAAATGCAGGTGTCGGGGGAACCTGTAGCGGCAGCTGGCTCCCCAGAGTCAGCGAAGCCTCTGCTCCGTTATCGTGGTGGGCTGGGAAGCCACCGTGGCTCCTCACAAGCTTCTGACTCAACCGATCTGCTCCTGGTACTCGGAAAAAGAAATCCGAGTCTCAAGGATCTGTACACCTGGAGATCACGTCAATGTCAAAAGCCACTGGCTTTTTTAAAGATTTTAAGCGAAAGAGATGCCATCCATTAGAACTCAAAATAGAAAAATTTCAAAGCTGCTGATTTTCAGTGAAGCATATTAACCTTGGATGGGGGAGAATCACACAGGAATTGCGTCTAAAGAGCATGTGGTTAGAAGCTCCCCATGAGTAACACAGTATGTCTAAGTTAGCATTTTCTCGCATTAGAGGGCAGTTTTTAGGCATGGAAACAAAATATTAGGAATAAATATTAACATCCTAAAGAAGGATGATACAACGTAATGCCTATCAAAAAACAAAAAATGGTCAGGGGAAGTTTCTCATGCCTTCTTTCACTGTGAAACTCTTCCAAATGGAAATACTTTACAATAAAAGCACAAACATCTGTCCGTTATCAACCCGTAGCCTCGTCAGCTGGCACCACTCACCTGCTCTAGTACATATGCTGCACCAGAATCAATTGCTCCGCCCAGCTCACGGTATTGACCAGAATACCTGATGTATCCCCAAGTAAGAAGTGCTATTAACAGCAGTCCAACCATACAGTTGAACAGCTGGGCCACAATCTCAAGACCAACAAAGCCAGTGAGGCCTGAG
Organism: Leptonychotes weddellii; assembly: GCF_054177405.1. Taxonomy (NCBI): domain Eukaryota; kingdom Metazoa; phylum Chordata; class Mammalia; order Carnivora; family Phocidae; genus Leptonychotes; species Leptonychotes weddellii. The sequence continues at coordinate 7,649,636 of NC_138379.1, read as the reverse complement.
GCTATGTACAAAATCACGATGCCCGTGAAAAGCACCGCAGGGGTTCGGAAGGTGCTAAAGACATTCTTGCTGCCGTTGTGTTTGCAGAAGTTCTCATAGAGCAACCTGATCTCCTCCTCCAGCTCCTGCTGGTAACGAAGGCTAAAATCCTTCCCACCCATCTTCTTGGTCTTCCTAAAATGGTCCAGAGCAAGCTGCTTGAATTCACAGTGCTTCTCCTCCAGAATGTCTGGAGACAAATAAGGTTTCTCTCCCCCACAAACCTAAAAAGAATAAAGACATAACGTGTTGAAGATCGCTTTGAAAACAAGTGCCCAATAAAACAAGTGAAAACACTGAAAAAGTCAGAACATTTTAAGATATTAGAAATTAACTTGACCAAGACCAGTAAAAGTCTGGGTTCACTTCCTCTGAAAAGCACACTGAAATAAGCAAGGTGACATTAACTGCACCAAAAGAAAGTCTTGCTTAGCAATGGAAAGAACTAGAAGACCCCAATTACCAGGGGGACCTGAACACAGCTTTGTTGTCTCATCATCTTCAGATACATTAAACAGGATCAGTTTGGGCTTCTGAAGTCAGCAACAGGGCCAGGTGATAGATACATCAGAATAAGACACGTGCCCAACATACCTCTTCCATGTTATTGTAATAAATGTCTTTGGCGGAGGCTGCAGCTGCTAAATTGTTGGCTTCAGCGGTGGCCTTTTAAGAAAGGAAAGCATGAGCTCTGAATCCCCTCTTTTAACATTCTTCCACAAATAACCAAGTGCCAACGTCCTCTCACCCTGTCCCCATTCTTCCTTTTTTAGGATCCTTCTGCCATTTTTTGTTTCCATACAGCCCAATTTATAAAATAAAATACTACTTTTCTACCAAATTTTCTGCCAAAAAACATTCTTAGACATAAGGAGTCTTTATCATCAATTAAACCTCTGGAAATATCACTCCCTTTGCTTCCATTTTAAGTGTTAAGAAATAGGGGCGCCTGGGTGGCTCAGATGGTTAAATGTCTGCCTTCGGCTCAGGTCATGATCCCAGGGTCCTGGGATCAAGCCCCATATCGGGCTCCTGACTCAGCAGGGAGCCTGCCTGCCTCTCCCTCTTGCTCTGTGTCTCCTGCAGCTCATGCTCTCTCTCTCTCTGTATCTCTGTGTCTCAAATGAATAAATAAAATCTTTGGGGCACCTGTGTGGCTCAGTTGTTAAAGCATCTGCCTTCGGCTCAGTCATGATCCCAGGGTCCTGGGATCGAGTCCCGCATCCGGGCTCCCTGCTCAGCGGGAGGCCTGCTTCTCCCTCTCCCACTCCCCCTGCTTCTGTTCCCTCTCTCACTGTCTCTCTCTCTGTCAAATAAATACATAAAATCTTAAAAAATAAATAAATAGATAAAATAAATAAAATCTTAAAAAAATAAGTGTCAAGAAATAGACGTGGGTCAAAAAAGGGAAAAAATTTATCTTTACATGAATTCCAAATTCTAGCTTCCTTTGTAAAAATGTTTTGCTACTAAAGAAGTAAACATCTGGCAGTAAACGGCTTTATGTTCTGCCCATGAAAGTCAGAAATTATGTGTTAACAAAATGACATCTTGAAAATAGCAAGATGTTGAAAATAAAAGTCCCCCAAAATAAAAAACCTGACCAGTAAGTAGTAAATAGGTATGTCGGGACGTGTTCTACTAAAGTAGACAACAGAAAACAGGACAATAATTTGTCTAAGATAACTGCGCTTTTTCTACCTGGGTGTAATAAAACAGTGCTCTCCACAGTGCATTTGGTGGGAAGACCAGGCCCAGTAAGGGGCCGTTCTGCTTTAACTGTACCCCCATGAATACGCACAAAAAAACCCTGGGCGCAGGGGTGCCTAGGTGGCTCAGTAAATTAAGCATCTGCCTTCAGCTCAGTCATGATCCCAAAGTCCTGGGATTGAGCCCATGTCAGGCTCTCTGCTCAGCGGGGAGCCTGCTTCTCCCTCTTCCTCTGCCCCTCCTCCTGCTTGTGCTCCCTCCCTCTCTCTCTCTGTCAAATAAATAAATAAAATCTTAAAAAAAAAAAAAAAACCCAACCCAGAGGGCAGTCACAATGCTGAAGAATGTGCTAAAAATTCACATACTTCAGCATAACAGGCAAGGAGAGCAAAAGCATTCTCTCCTTTTTTTTTTTTTTAAGTCTTATTTATTTTAGAGAGAGACAGCATGTGCACAAGTGGGGGAAGGGGCAAAGGGAGAGGGAGAGAGAGAGAATTTTCAAGCAGACTACCCCACTGAGCACAGAGCCCTACCTGGGGCTCCGTTCCAGGACCCTGAGATCATGACCTGAACTGAAATCAAGCGTCAGATGCCTAACCACCTGAGCCACCCAGGCGCCCCACATTCTCTTCTTAAAGGACGCTGCTTCTTGTGTACGAGTCAACAAGGAATCCAACAGTATCATTTCGGATGTCAAAGAACTGCTTACCTGAAGCATGGATTTGGGATGAGGCAGATCTTCTCCTTGGTAAATTTTAATATATGCCTTAGAATATAAACATAAAATCAATTGTGAAAAATGTGATTCTGTCACATTTAATACTTTAATTTTTAGAAAATGACCATACAACTGCATTTTCCTAAAGACCTAGATCAACACCCAGGAATTAGCAAAAACACAACACACCTTTGAGTGAATGTTAGCATTTTTAGTTAACTAAAACTGTTCTCAAGCAGCACGAGCCTAGCAAGGCTAGGAGTCCCACCAGATTCCCCATGCACACTGGCCTCACCACTACCTGTGGGCACAGTGACCGTCCGCCTTGAAGTAGCCATGTCACATCTAGATGCCGTCTCCTCCTACTCACGGCAACTTCCTAACCACCTCCTGTCCACACCATCTTCCTTGAGGAACAATCTTCCTTTAGCCACAGTAATTACTCCTCTAAGAAAGTGCAAAGAACATCCATTTGGTTCTTAGACCGATACTGCCACCCAGTGGCCCACTCCTGGAAGGACACTGGAGGCTCTGAAAATGCCTCTCACCATCTCCCCCATGAAACTTGCCCCTAAGCTTTAAAATAATAAAATTCAAGTTAGTTTACAACCTAGATCAGTTTTACCAAAAGTCAAATATTTTGATAATTAAAACGCATATTTACCTTAAAATACTCCAGTAGCCCCCGACAGGTGACTTTTGAGCCATTGATCTCCTTTTCCATTAAATTAGCTGGGTTTAACACAAATGGAATCAGGGTCTGTAACTGCTCTTTGAATTCACCGGCAATATCTGTTCACAAGACCATGAAGAAAACAGTAAGCCAAACGGGTTTATTCAACCAAGCTGAGCATAAAATGCAATCTTCAGTCTATCCAACTGTTTTAACATGTGCTAGTTGAAAGTGAGGGGAAGGAGGGATGCCTGGGTGTTTCAGTCAGTTAAGTGTCTGCCTTCGGCTCAGGTCATGATCCCAGGGTCCTGGGATCGAGCCCCACATTGGGCTCCCTGCTCAACAGGGAGTCTGCTTCTCTCTCTGCCCTTCTCCCTGCTCATGCTCGATCTCTCTCTCTCATAAATAAATAAAATCTTAAAAAAAAGAAAAGTAAGGGGAGGGAGTCCCAACTGTGTCTGACACTTTCTGCCCATGACCAGGTTGCTGATGGACCTCTGTCTGCATGTACCTTTACTGTCTCCTTCCTTCCGGGGATTAAGGGCTGCCTAGTCTAGAACAGAATATGCAGAATATTCTTCCCCTGGTTTTCATTCTGGGGGATTTAGTCTACTCCCTAGCCTTTCAAGAAATCTCACTTCTTAAAGAATTTCAAAAAAATCAATTATCAACCCCTCTAGTCCTCTCTTCCTTACCATACCTTCACACTCCCCCTTGGATCCATTAGAAATCACTACTCATCATCCACTTGCTTTTCTGTTGTTCAATTTTTAATGTTAAAATAAGTAGAAGCACCTGTACCTCATGGTATTTTCTATTATCTCCTCAGGACCCTCTGGGCCATCCCAAAAGGAAAAGGCTACTATCTCAGGAAAGATGACAGCTTCTTCACAGCTTCTACAAAATTCCCATTGAGGGTGCAGGAGAGCCATTAATTAAGAGCTCTTTCCTCAAAGTGAGAACTAGCTGGTCCAACTCTGAAGACACAAGGGAATTAAAATACAAGGAATCTTCTGGGGTTCCCAACTAATTCACACATCAGCTGAAAAGAAAGTGGGTAGGAACCCACATCAAGGTAGGAACTCTTCAACACTCCATAACTCTAATGTATAAAACTGAGACATTCTGATTTCAAATTTTATTCATTCAACAGTTTTTGAGAACCCTTTTGTGGCAGACATTGTTGTAAGAGTTGGGAGCAGAGCCGCGAATAAAACAAAAGCAGCTTCTAAATTTTTCCAATTACAAATTAAGAATCTCTGTAGAAAAATCTTCGGGTTACTTTTATTTCCTTAGATTCTTTCCTTAGAATATATGGTCCTCTAAAAGCAATTACTAGATAATATAATGACAATGTACACACTCCTGGAAGACATTCAAAACGAATTAAAAAAAAATCCATAAAGCCAGATAATGATGATTAACATTTAAAGTATTCCCTTCCGGGGTGCCTGGGTGGCTCAGTCAGTTAAGCGTCTGCCTTCAGCTCAGGTCATGGTCCCAGGGTCCTGGGGTTGAGCCCCTCGTCGGGCTCCCTGCTCAGCGGGGAGTCTGCTACTACTCCCTCCCCCTCCACCTGCTGTTCTCCCCACTTGTGCTCACTCTCTCTGTCAAATGAATAAATTTTTAAAATCTTTAAAAAAAATAAAGTATTCCCTTCCTTTTCAAGGCTCCTATATATTGCTAAGTTGTTTTTGTGAAAGATTACCAATTTCTACCTCTCCCACCAATGTATAAGAAAGCTGTTTACAACTCTCAACACACTAGAGATTTTTTTTTAAGATTTTATTTTTAAGGGATGCCTGGGTGGCTCAGTCGGTTAAGCATCTGCCTTCAGCTCAGGTCATGATCCCAGAGTCCTGGGGTCAAGTCCCACATCGGGCTCCCTGCTCAGTGGGGAGTCTGCTTCTCCCTCTGCCTCTGCCTCTCTCTCTCATGAATAAATAAATAAAATCTTAAAAAAAAAAAGATTTTATTTTTAAGCAATCTCTACTTTGAGGCTCAAACTGAGCAGGGAGCCCGATGCGGAACTCGATCCCAGGACCCTGGGTCATGACCTGAGCCGAAGGCAGATGCTTAACCCACTGAGCCACCCAGGCACCCCAATGAAAAGCGTTTTTAAAAAATGTATGAGAAATTATAAATATTGGGAAGACAGAGTATTCAATAAATGATGTCAAAGTATTGGTATCTATAGAAAAATAGAAAATGGATCTCTACTTCATACATACATAAAAATTAATTCCCAGTGGATTAAACACAAATATGAAAGACAATACTTGAGAGAGAGAGAAAGAGAGCAAGGGAGAGTGTGTGCAGGTGTGTGTGTGGAGAAAGGAAAGGATTTTCTAAAACAAGACTTAAAAAAGCACTACATAAGATCAAAGGTGAATGAATTCAATCACATTTAAGCTAAGACACCATAAAAAAAGACAAGACAGAAGATGGGAGAAGATATCTGCAACATATAACAAACAAAGGTTCATATCTTAAAATACACATATAGGATCTATACATTGCAGAGAAAGACAAACCCAATCTAAAACTGAACAGGCGTGAATAGGAATTGCAGAGGAAAGGAAGCATGGATGTAAATAAATATATCAAAAGATATTCAATCCCATTAGTAACCAGAGAAATGCAATTTAAGGCCACAATGACATACTGTTTTTTATCACTAATTTGGTAAAAACTAGATGTCTGATAACTCTAAGCATTGCCTATGATATGGATCAACAGGAATTTCTATATACACTGATGAAGGGAGTATAATTTGGAACAACCACTTTGGAAAACAATCTGGCATTATCCAGTAAGGTAAAAATATACAAATTCTAATATCCAGGAATTCTGCTTTTAAAGCACATATCTTTGGGAGACTCCCATATATCCACATATACTAGAATGTCTGCAGCACTGTTCATAAGAGCAAGAAACTGGAAAAGCTCACATTTCCATCGAGAATAAACTGTGTTATATTCGCAGAAGGCACAATTATACTACAGTAAAAGTGAATGAACTAGGGGCGCCTGGGTAGCTCAAATGGTTGGGCATCTGCCTTCGGCTCGGGTCATGGGTCTCGGGGTCCTGGGATCGAGCCCCACATCCAGGCTCCTGGCTCAGTGGGGAGTCTGCTTCTCCCTCACCCTCTGCCTCTCCCTCTGTCTCTCTCTCTCTCAAATGAATAAATAAAATGTTTAAAAAAGTGAATGAACTAAACTACATGCAGTAACACAGATAATCTCAGAAATAAAACACTCAGGGCACCTGGCTAGTTTAGTCAGTTGAATGTCCGACTTGATTTTGGCTCAGGTCACAATCTCAGGATTATGGAATCCAGCCCCATGTCAGCTCCGCACAAAGCACAGAGTCTGCTTGAGATTCTCTTTCTCCCTCTCCCTCTGCCCCTCCCCTCACTTGCAGGCGCACTCTCGTGCACACTCTCTAAATAAAATCTTTAAAAAAAATTTTTTTTAAAGATTTTATTTATTTGAGGGCGCCTGGGTGGCTCAGTTGTTTAAGTGACTGCCTTCGGCTCAGGTCGTGATCCTGGAGTCCCAGGATCAAGCCCCACATTGGGCTCCCTGCTCAGCAGGGAGTCTGCTTCTCCCTCTGACTCTCCCCACTCTCATGCTCTCTCCCTATCATTCTCTCTCTCTCAATAAATTAAAAAAAAAATCTTAAAAAAAAGAAAGATTTTATTTATTTGAGAAAGCGTGAGAGAGAGAGAAAGCATGAGCGGAGGGAAGGGCAGAGGGACAGGGAGAAGCAGACTCCCCACTGAGCAGGAAGCCCGATGTGGGACTCAATGCCAGCATCCTGGGATCATGACCTGAGCCGAAGGACCTGAGCCACCCAGGTGCCCCTAAAATTTTTTAATTAAAAAAAATAAATAAATAAAACACTCAATGAAAATACAAGTTGGCCACATACTATTTTTTGTAAGTTCAAAATTAAACTTAGCAACAGACTAAGTGATTCAAACACAAGTAATGATTTTTTTAAAAATTCAAGGGTGAAATAAGCAAAATTTAGAATAGCGGTTATTTCTGTGGGGAGGCAGGGAGACGGGATAGGAAAGAAGCACACAGGTATAGAAAATAGTACTGGTAATGTTCTAGACGACAGAGTAGCAAACTACAGCCCTTGGCCCAAATATGGCCTGCTAACTGTAACTGTCAGTAAAGTTTTGTTGAAACACAATCATGTCTTCATTTATGCATTGTCTATGGCTGCTTTCTTGTTACAACAGCAACGATGAGTAATTGTATGGCCCCCAAAACTTAAAATATTTACTATCTGGTCCATTACAGAAAAAATTTGCCAATTCTGGTTCTAGATATTAAGTTGGGTAATAGGTTCATGATGTTCATTATATGAGGTTTTATATCTTACATATATAAGTTCTATGTATCCTTTTATATATGTAAAACTTTTGCATTCTTTTGTATACCTAATAGTACATTTTAAAATTTAATGGTAGCTCATTATTTTAATTTGCTTTCATTTCTGTTGTTGCTAGTTAGACCAAGCTTTCTCCCATACTGGTTCGTCAGCTGATTTCCTTTTCCCCTACCAGGGGCCTGTATCTTGGAATACAGTCATTCTTCACAAAGTAAACAAATATGCTATCCTCTATCCTTATGTATACTACAATCACTGAAATATTTTCTCCAGTTTGCCTTTTTTTTAATATGCATAAAATTATTAGGTATTCAAACCTATACCATTTTTCCTTGGCAATTTCTTTTATTCCTCCTAATTTTAAAAAGTCCTTCCCCAATTCCAGAGGTCGAATAAAATTAAATTTTCCGCATGCTTTAATTTTTATAATTTAACTCTGTAATCTACCTAGAAGTTATTTATGCCTCATAAATTAAAACCTACATAACATTTCTCTCTAAATAGTAACATGTACCTCTCATCTCTACCGATTCCCAACCCATCTTTTTTTTTTTTTTTAAAAGATTTTATTTATTTATTTGAAAGAGAGAGTGAGAGAGAGAAAGAGCACAAGAGGGGGGAGCGGGAGAGGGAGAAGCAGACTCCCTGCTGAGCAGGTAGCCCGATGCAGGACTCGATCCTGGGACTCCAGGATCATGACCTGAGCCGAAGGCCGTCGCTTAACCAACGGAGCCACCCAGGCACCCGATTCCCAACCCATCTTAAATAACTGATCAATTATAAGATCTCATGGCATCAAAAATTTTTTTTGGTTTTTTAATCTATCCCACCTAAATAAATGGGTACCAATCTCCCATCCAAATACTTTTAATTCTATAGTCTCCTCAGGATGGCGCCAAAGTATGGCCTTTACCAATTTTAAAAAGGGGTTAATCCCCATATTACACATTGATTAGTGGCTTAATATATGATAAAGGTGACATTTCAACCAGTGGGGGAAGTTGAACTATTCAATTAATACTTTTGGGAAAAAGGGCAGCCATTCAGAAAATAAGATGGATCTAAACTGGATCATAAATTATAATGTGAAAAATAAAACTACAAAATTTCAAGAAAAAAAGTGGGACAAATTCTTTATAACTTGGAGTGAAAAACGATAAAATAGTGTACATGCTATGTTATTCTGTGTATATTCATATTTGCTTGCACATACTAAAGAAACTCTGGAAGCCTAAAAAAGTGGAAGAGACTTTTCCCTGAATACTTTTTAATCCTTCTTGGGATTTTAAACATGTGAATGTATTACCTATTCCAAAAAAAAAAAAAAAAAACAACGCTTTTTTTATGGTTTCAACTTTTATCATACTAAAAGACTAAGAACTTCAAAAATATTTCACTCAAGAAACTAGCACAATATAGACACCAAAGATTGTTCCTATATTCGATTTTACCCAGATTTAACAGACCCTCAGCTAGTAATTCTTCTATAAAGGCTATACCAAAACACTAGTTTTAGACTCAGAACAGACAAGAACTATCTCCTGACAATCTCAAAATCTCATGGTGTCAAAGAAGATTGTGCCCTACAAACTCTTCCGTTTAATTTCTGGCTAAACAACTCAGGGGTTACTGCATTAGGTCTCTCTAGAAAATACGAAGATGACAGTTTTCTTTATGGTGATGGCAGAGTCATCTATGTCTGATGAAAGGGGTCTCAAAAGTGAGCTCATCGAGCTAAGAGGAAGCAGCAGCTGAGCAGCGATTACCAAAACTAAGATTGTGTTTGGCAAGTGTTCATCTCTGAATAAATGGTCATTCTTTAAAAAAAAAAAAAAAAAAATACAGCAAATAAAACCACTAAAATAATCCCTGAAGTATTTAGGAGAACATCTGCAGAAAATGTAACTCTTACTAAATTTAAATGTTCTACAGTAATTACATTAAGGTCCTTCTGTGTATTAGCCCTAACCACTCTCAAGCTACTGTTGTCTTTCCCGGGTTATATGGAATGGGGTTTGCAGGATCTCAACCAAGTCATCACACAAGTATATACTTGAGAAAAGACAACATGTAGGCATTTTCTTTAACTCTGAAAAATACATCAGTTCTATTTACAGGTCCCCCACAATAAAGTTTATGTGGTTCTCAATCAAGCACTTGCCAAGTACTCCAAGCCACCAACTATTTGCAATTTATCGTCCAATTTACACTTCACTCAAAACCCTTCAATATCCTATTAGAAAGTTGCCTAAAATTACAAAATATCCATCTGCAAAGCCCCTAAAAGTACATAAACCTTTGCAGAGCTAATAAGAATTCTTTATGAGCAATCCTCCTAATGACTATAGTTCCTGAAACAGACACACAAGGCAGATATAAATATATTTTTAAGGTAAAGCAAAAAAGAAAATTTTTATTTTTTAAATCTTTCCTTTTAAAAACATAATTATAAATATACATTTTTAAATAAATAGGATCATATAACATATGTTACTACACAACCTTTTTACATTTAATAATATGTCACAGACATCTATGTAAACACAGATAGATCCATCTATCTACCTTAACCTTTTAAAGGATTTGAAATAGGGGCACCTTTAAATGGGCGGCTCAATCAGTGAAGCATCTGACTCTTGATTTCGGCTCGGGTCATGAGATGGAGCCCTATGTCAGGCTCCGCACTAAGCGTGAAGCCTGCTTAAGATTCTCTCTCTCTCCCTCTGCCCTTCCTCTCTGCTCTCTTAAAAAAAAAAAAGACTTTAAATAAGTTTTAAAATAAACTTTTAAAAGTGCAAATGTACCATAATTTAACCAATTCCTCAAAAATACCCATTTAAGTTGTTTCTAATTATTCCCTATTATAATAATGCTATAGTAATACATATCCTTCTCCATATATTTTTATGTACTTATTTGGATAGTTCTTTAAAATACTTTCCTAAAAGTGAAATACTGGATCAAAGGATGTAAACATTTTAAATTTTGATACTGACCCATAAAGACTATGAATTTGTACCAATACATTTGCACTTTCTCAATTATTGTGATGCTACATTTTTTTTTTTTAAAGATTTTATTTATTTATTTGAGACAGAATGAGAGAGAGAGAGAGAGCACAGGGGGAGGGTCAGAGGGAGAAGCAGGCTCCCCGCCGAGCAGGGAGCGCGATGCGGGACTCGATCCAGGGACTCCAGGATCATGACCTGAGCCGAAGGCAGTCGCTTAACCAACTGAGCCACCCAGGCGCCCCTACATTTTTTTTTTTTTTTAAGATTTTATTTATTTATTTGACAGAGAGAGAGGGAGACACAGTGAGAGAGGGAACACAAGCAGGGGGAGTGGGAGAGGGAGAAGCAGGCTTCCCGCGGAGCAGGGAGCCCGATGTGGGGCTCGATCCCAGGACCCTGGGATCATGACCTGAGCCGAAGGCAGACGCTTAACGACTGAGCCACCCAGGCGCCCCTGCTACACGTATTTTCATGAGTATATACTCACCATTTGTACTTCTTCCTTTGGGACTTGCCTTTCCATGTAAGAGAGTTAAGATTTTAACCCCGTAAGTGTGTTTTTAAGTTCAATGATGGATGAGGGAAGCAAATAGTACATAATTATGATACTAACAGCTTATACAGAATTTGTTTCCTATTTTATAACTATAATAGGAAAATTAGCACAATGAATATTTAGTGAGAAGCTGTTCATAAGTGTTAAATACATAGAGGGTTGAACAGTATCCCCCCAAAGTGCATATCCTCCTGGAATCTCAGGACATTAAGTTACTTGGAAATTACAGATGTAACTAGTTGAGATCACACTGATCAGGGGGGAACCTAAATCCAAACAGCAGTGTGCTTATAAGAGAGAACACACAGAGACACAGAAAGAAGGCAGCCATGTGATGACAGAGACCAAAGTGACGCACGCAGCTCCAAGCCAAAGGACGCCAAGGCCCGCCAGCAAACCCTAGAAGCTAGGAGAGAAAGAGGGAGCAGATTCTCCCTCAGAGCCGCCAGAAGGAATCAATGTGGACACCATGACTACAGAATTCTGGTCTCCTGAACTGTTAGGCAGTAAATTTCTGCGGTCCTAAGCCTCCCAGTTTATGGTACTTTGTTACAGCAGTCCTAGGAAACAGATAGAATATGCACACCCAACAGTGATACAAAATTTCAAAAGTCGGGGTTAGAAAACCTTAAAAAGCTCTTCCTATTTCCTGGAATAACATAATAAAAGTGAATTTTAAAACAATGTTTTGAAACATTAAAATGCTTGAAAATACAACGGAATGCCTTTTTCTACGTTTATACCTGATAACCTGAGAACATGCTGAGGATCAAGTGCATGAGGAAGTCCCTGAACTCACCCCCTCCTCAGCAGTCTCATTTAGGAATGCCCTGGACACCTCCCCTCCCAGTGACGAACAAACCCAAGTTCAGGTTTGGTAAAGGTATGTCTAGTAAGAGTGTGAAAACCCTAAAGGAACACATCACCTACACACTCAACTTCCTCTATATACTCCACTCAGAAAAGTCACTTGCAACTGCTTTTGAAATAGAAGGTTCTAGCTCCAATGTTGCCTGAGCAGATTTCTCTCCAAAGCTAGACCCCAAACTTGGATTTCTGAATAGCCATCTAATAGGCTCTTGAAGTCTCCTGCTCAGGAAAGCTGCCAACCACATAAAAATATCACACAGTGACAAACAGAAGGTAAAGGTAAGAAGTCTCTCAAACTCGGTTTCTTCTGTATTATGAAGACCAGCTGGAATGTAAATCTTAAACTGAACAAGTACATTAACGTTCTTGGATTAAATAAGTCAAATAAATTGAAAATGATGAATTTTATGTTTATTACAGGCTATGAAAAACTCCCACTTCAAAAGGCAAGTTCTTCTGGAAACTAAACATTGTATACCCTCTAAATTATTTCCCCAAAATAACAGAAGAACTTCTGTTTTAGCCCAATATGACTTTGGGGCAAAAAGAATCTAGATGTAAATCTCTGCCCCCCCCCACCCCCCACTTACTAGCGGAATACTGTGAGCAAGTTCCTTAACTTTCCTAACTCAGTTTCTTCATCTGTGGGATAAAAGAGACAGTATCAGTTTATGGAAGCACTGGGAGCATGAAGTAGCAAAGTAAACTAGCAGTGTTGGTGCTATGGTCTGAATGTTTGTGTCCCTGCCAAATTTGTATGTGGAAATCCTAACCCCTACAGGTGATGGTATTAGGTGGGGCCTTTGAGGGGTGATTAGGTCATGAGGACAAAACCCCTGTGAATGGCACTAGGGTGCTTATAAAAGAGACCCCACAGAGCTTCCTAGCCCTTCCATGCATGAGGGTACAACCAGAAGGCTGAGAATAGGAAGACAGACATCACCTGACCATGCAGGCACCCTGACCTTGGACTTCCAGCCTCCAGAACCATGAGAAATAGATTTCTGTTGTTGATAAGTCACCCAGTGTATGGCATTTTGTTATAGCAACCCAAAGAGATGGGCAGTGGGAAATACAGCGGAGCCTGGAGAAATGGCAGCTATTTTTATTCCTACTTTACTGGGAACCTGAGAAGCTCAGATAAGTTTATAAACAAACATGCTAGTTTAACACATGTGTAAACTGAAGACTAGGCATTACATGACACAAGGTCTTAATGAATAAGGAACAAAAATAAGACAATGGAATCCAAGACTCCCGACTCGTAATTTCTCTAAGCTAACACCTAGTCAACACTTCCTGATACTCACACATGACCCAGCACCAGGCTCTGCGCTAATCACAAAGATGAAAACACACAGCCATGCCGTGCATCATGTTACCTTCCTTTGAGAATTTAATTGTACTTGGTAATTATCAGCTGACCAATGTTTAGTGTTCCTTTATTTAGCGCTTTTATCTCTTGTAAACCAGTAATTAAAACAGGCCTCTTAGAAAGATCATTGATGAATATGACCACCACCACTTCAGATGGAAAAATTAAGGTGAATTCTAATGGTCGCAGTAAGGCAGAAGCAAAAAAATGAAGTGGACTCTAAATACTATTCTTTCTAAGAGAACATGCTGTTCCTCTTCAGCATTCACTGGATCCATAATTTACATTTTCTGATCACTATTTAATTCCAAAGATCAAATCACCGGTCTAAAATAACATCATTTGTAACACACCTTTCAATTTCCCATCAAAGTCAGGGCTTGTGGCCACCTGGAGTCCTGGGTGTGGTAGGAGAAAACAGATGACGTTGGAAAAGCAAGAGTGAATGTGGTTTCGGACATTCTGAATTTCCTCGTGTTGATGTTCTTTTACCTGCCAGTGAAGACCAACAATTTACAAAAGACCATTTGTTTTTCTTCACTAGGAACCACTAGTATAGGACAAAGGAAAGATTTCCCAGCTCTGATGGATCATAGCAACCTACATTGTGTCCACTGAGAAAACTCAGTACCCTAGAAGCAAATAAATGCATACATTTGATTAACCATGGTTTGGTTCCCATAGCAACCAAAGAACAGGGACTAAAGTTTCTTAAAAAACAGTATTGCAGGGGCACCTGGGTGGCTCAGTAGTTAAGCATCTGCCTTCAGCTCAGGTCATGATCCCAGGGTCCTGGGATCGAGCCCCGCATCAAGCTCCCTGCTCAGCAGGAAGCCTGCTTCTCCCTCTCCCACTCCCCCTGCTTGTGCCCCTCTCTCGCTGTGTCTCTCTCTGCCAAACAAATAAATAAAATCTTTAAAAAAAAAAAAAGTATTGCACAATACTTCGGAAGAACAAGGGAAGGTTTGTGGACATGAAAGAGGATCTAACTAGTTATTAGTGATTGACAAAGGACTCCCGTATTTTAATTTTGGACAACAGGCTAAGCCTGTTTATATCCACCCCAAAACAAGAAAGAATTCTGAATAAGAACAACAGAACTAAAATTCTGAATACGACATTCTAAAGGCACATATAGAACCTGGTGCAAAATGTGAAATGGAAACCACGATCAAAGCTTGGGCCAGAGTCAGAAGTCCTTCAAAAGTCCTTCAAAGCCAGAGTCCTCTGCAATCCCTGTGCACTCGATACCCAGGCTCTTCACTCCTATGTGAATACCATCAGTGCACTAATATTCATAAGTATTTAACACACTTAGAAGAATTTTCCATAATCTGCTTTAAATACTATAGCTAAAGGCAAATGAGAAAGTTACCACTACTTTCCTTGTAGGTAATTCCTCAGAAGATTATATTTCTTCTTACCTGTAGACGCTTATCCAAAAAGGACATTCCTCCCTGTAGTCCATAGCTGTATTCATAAGGGAAACTCCAGTCTCGAACCAAAAACATCAGTGTCTATTTAGGAAAAGAAAAAACACATTATTAAGGTTGCAGAAATTCATTTTCAAAATAACAACTGAAATACTTCTTTGCATAGTGCCAACTTCTTCAAAGGGGGTAAGAAATTGTAAAGGATTTATTTCTTCTGTAAAGTTTTAGAAACCTTATAAACACTAGAAGGACATGTATTAAGTCAAATGTGAGGTGAATATATCCTATCGGCTATTTTTGTTCCCATGGGTTGGTAAGAGCAGAAGAAAGAGATTGAGGAGATGTTAAATTCAGGGCTCTGCTCTAAAGTCAAGCGCAAGGAATGTGGTAAAGGACAAGAAAACAACATGGTACCAGCTAATCATGAAATCAGATCTACTTTTAATGTTAGAAAGGAAAACTAAATTAAATAATAATACTTAAAACTCCTCTAATCTTACTGAGGTTACTATGCATTCTCATCCTTATGACACAACTGGCTAAAGCAGGGGCCAGAAAACTTTTTCATAAAGGACCTAAGAGTAAGTATCCTAGATGGTCATAACAAGAATGGAGCAGCTATGGAGGGTCCCTGGGTGGCTCAGTCTGTTAAGCATCTGCCTTTGGCTCAGGTCATGATCTCAGGGTCCTGGGATCGAACCCCGCATCTGGCTCCCTGCTCAGCAGGGTGTCCACTTCTCCCTCTGCCCCTGCTTGTGCACGTGCTCTCTCTCTCAAATAAATAAATAAAATCTTAAAAAAAAAAAAAAAAAGCAGCAGCTATGAACAAATGAGTATAGCTGTGTTCCAATAAAACTTTATCTGCAATTTAAATGTCAGTGTCGGGGCGCCTGGGTAGCTCAGTCACTAAGCATCTGCCTTCGGCTCAGGTCGTGATCCCAGGACCCTGGGATCGAGCCCCACATTGGGCTCCCTGCTCAGCAGGAAGCCTGCTTCTCCCTCTCCCATTCCCCCTGCTTGTGTTCCTTTTCTCACTGTGTCTCTGTCAAATAAATAAAATCTTTAAAAAAATTAAAAAATAAATAAATGTCCGGGTCCACAGCTAATTTACACATGTCATGAAATAGTATTGCTTTTTTGATTTCAACCATTCAAAAATATAAAAACCATTCCTAACTCACAGGTCATATAATATCAGGCAGCTAGCCTGATTTGGCCTGCGGGCTGCAGTTCGCTGATCTCTGAACTAAAACAAAGACATGAGGGGCACGTGGGTGGCTCAGTTGGTTAAGCATCCAACTCTTGGTTTTGGCTCAGGTCATGATCTCAGGGTCGTGAGATCAAGCCCCATGTGGGGCTCAGCACTCAGCAGGGAGTCTGAGATTCTCTCTCTCCCTCTGCCCTCCCCAACTCGAATGTGCTCCCTCTAAAATAAGTAAATCTTTAAAAAAACAATACAAAGACACGAATTACATTTATAGTTAGCATTCTACCTGAAAGGGTTTTTGGAAAATTTCATCCATTGCCAGACGACCATATTCTGTGAAGAGCTTTAAAAAAGAAGAGTTAATGGTTTGTTAGGCAAAATTATTTAAAGTATTTCTATAGCTATTATTTAAAAAAGAATTCATTTAACAGACTCAAGCTACTTATGAGACCCAAGTTCTACAGTTTCAAAAGCCTGGAGAGCCATGAACCTTAAAACAATCTGTTGTTCCTGTCTCACATCCATATGCCAAATCACTAGCAAACCCATAATCCAACCGCTCACAGCTTCCGTGTGGCTTGGAATATTACGACAGCTTCCTAAACTGGTCTCCCTACCTCGGCCCTTGCTCCGTCCCCAGACTATTCCCCGGACAGTAGCCACAATGGCTCTGTTATAAGATTACTTAGATCACATCATGCCTCTGCTTAAAACCCTCCAACCTCATAGCAGAAAAGCCAGCCCCTTCCAGTGAGATCTGGCCACCTTGGCCCTCCTCACTCTTCCTCAAACATGCTGTGCACACTGCTACCTTAGGGCCTTTGTTCTGACTCCTCCTTCTGCCTGTAAGGTTCTCCCCCCAAATAATGGCACAATCTGCTCCCTCACTTTTTGTGGTCTTCACTCAAATGGCTCCTTCTCAAAGAAGGCTTCCCAACCATCTGCCTCAAAAGATTACAAGTTTCCCCACAATTCTTCTTACCCCCACATCTCTTTTAAATATCTTTCCTTAACCCATCTCACTATCTAACATACTATACCTTTACTTATTTTGATCAGTGCCTGTCTTCACTACTAGAATTTACGCTCCAGGAGGGCAAGGATGTTTGTCTGTTCCCTCACTACTGTATCTCCGGCAGCAGGAGGAGCACTGGGCCAAGAGCGTGTACACCACGCAAATGACCAAATGACCACGTTCTCTAAGGTCAGGGTTTACACAGACATTCATCTCTATGTCCTCATGAAGCCTCTCACTAAAAATATAGCAAAATGAAGTTTAAAAGTTATAAACTCACAGGTCAAAGGGGATGAGAAATGATAGGGCAATAAAGAAGAGTTGTCAAAAACACTCTGGAAGGAAAACAGAGAAATGAAAACTATCTCAGGTTTTGGCTTTCTCTGCCTTATCTGTGACAGGCCAACAAAAACAAGCAGATTTTCTCAGCAGAATCCCTGAAAGGCTCAGAAATTAGAAGCACCCATCACCATGAAGGAGGGGATGAGGGAGCAGGGCTAACAACTAAAGAAACGATTGAAAGTCTCCGGAGAGAGCACCTACACTCCCAGATCCTGCTCCCTCCCTGTGCTCCAAATTCTCTTCCTGCCCCCACAGAAAACGGAAAGTGTACTGTCTGGAGATAAACCAGAAATAACTTACACTTTGATACCAAACTCAGCCGAGAGGAGTAAGGTAAGTCCCCTACTTTACTGGAAATGGGCACTTAAGTCAAGGTCTACATACTGAATAGTGAGACTCCTTGGCCTCCCATTCTGCTGGAGACACAGCAAGCTTCTACCCACCCAGGCAGGAGTTTAAAGAATTCTTCTCTGGGGAAAATGACAGCCCAAGAACAGGCTGCAAATACAGACATTCAGGGGTTGCAACAAAATACCCAAATATTCTTGCCCAGTCACCTCACTGTGATCCAAAGCAGTACACCAGGCCCACCCTCTTACCAAAGGTCCCATCAGATTTTTAACAGCTCCCTCTTAAATACACATGGCCAAGGACACCAGACCTTTGTGAGAAGCTACTAGCAGGAAAGAAAAAAACTTGTGGGGCGCCTGGGTGGTTCAGTTGGTTGAGCGACTGCCTTCGGCTCAGGTCATGATCCTGGAGTCCCTGGATCGAGTCCCGCATCGGGCTCCCTGCTCGGCGGGGAGCCTGCTTCTCCCTCTGACCCTCCCCCCTCTCATGTGCTCTCTCTCTCTCTCTCATTCTCTCTCTGTCTCAAATAAATAAATAAAATCTTTAAAAAAAAGAAAGAAAAAAACTTGTGTCCTTCAATTCTAGAACATCATCTTATATTATTCCTTATAATTTCTTTCCCTCCATTTTCTCTGTTTTACTAAAACACCTGTCGTTATTAACAGGTGCAACCTCTCCTAAACTGATGCTCAAATTTTCCTTGTTGGCTATGCCCTCCCATTCTCCCTCTCCTCCACCTCTCCCGCTCCTCTCTTCCCTTTTTCCCTCTTCTCTCCTCCCCCGCCCGGCTCTTCTGTCTCTGCTTCATTCCCTCCCTCTGGTGTGACTTCTGCTCTGTCCTCTCATTCAGCCCACCAGGGAGATTTTCTCCAATTTAGCTTCCACCTCCTTCTCTACTGAAGTTTCCAATTTTACTGACATAGTGTTCATTTCCAAGCTTTTGTTTGTTTTCTGAATGTTGCTTTTTAACAGCATCCTGTTTTTTCCTGGTTGCAACAGCTGCAACATTTTATCTTTCTGACCATATGCATTTACAAAGAATGAAGAAAAAGCCCACACTAAGGTACATTACCATGAAAATTCATGCCAAGAATAAGAAGATCTTATAAGCTTCAGAGAGAAAAAGGTCACATACAAAGGATCAGGAATCAGATGGTGTGGGACTTCAGCAGCAACACTGGAAGCTGGAAGGCAATGAAGCAATGCCCTCAATTCTAAAAGAAAATTATTCCTATCCTATAATTCTAAGATAAAATTAAAATATTCTCAGACTTACAAGAACTCAAAAAAGTTATCTACTATACATCCATTCTATCCTTTCTCAGAAAGCTAGTGTAGAATGTTTAGAATTAAGAAGAGAATAAACCAAAAAAAAACAGAGAGAGAATAAACAAAAGATTAAAAGGGCTCCAACTGCAAAAGGAACTGAAAAGAAATTCCCAGGCCCGGATTTCAAGCTATAGTAATCAAAACAGTATGATATTGGCACAAAAACAGACACACAGATCAATGGAATAGAATAGCTTTCTATTCTCCCAGAAATAAACCCCTGCATATATGATCGATTGACTTTAAGACAAAGAAACCAAGAATAGACAATGAGGAAAGGACAGTCTCGTCATTAAGTGGTGCTGGGAAAACTGGAAAGCTACATGCAAAAGAATGAAACTGGACCACTTTCTTACACCACACACAAAAATTAAATCAAAATGGATCAAAGACTTGAACATAAAACCTGAAACCCTAACACTCTTAGAAGAAAACATAGGTGGTAAGCTCCTTGATGTCAGTCTCAACGACTGGATTTGGAAACAAAAACAAAGGCAGCAAAAGCCACAACAAACAAGTAGAACAACATCAAACTAAAAAGCTTCACAGCAAAGAAAACCACTAACAAAATGAAAAAGCAACCTACCAAGTGAGAGAAAGTATTTGAAAATCATTTATCAGATAAGGTTAACAGCCACAGTATAAAAAGAATTCATACAACTCAACAGGGGAAAAAAAACCCACAATCCAATTAAAAAATGGGCAGAAGATCTAAATAGACATTTTGTAAGGAAGATATATCCATTTGGCATTTCATGGCCAATGAGTATATGAAAAGATGCTCACCATCAATAATATCAGGGAAATGAAAATAAAAACCATAATGAGATACCTCCTCACACCTATTAGAATGAATATTTATCAAAAAGAAAAGAAATATTAAGTGTTGGTGAGAATGTGGCAAAAAGGGAACCGTTGTCCACTGCTGGCAGAAATTTAACTGGTGCAACTATTATGAAAAACAATATGGAAGGTCCTCAAAAAATTAAAAATGAAACCACCATATGATCCAGCAATTCCACTTCCAAGTAATTACTTGAAGAAAACGAAAACAGCAACTCAAAAAGACATATGCACCCCCATAGTCAATGCAGCTTTATTCACAAATGCCAAGATATGGAAGCAACCTCAGTGTCCATCGGTGGATGGATACAAAAAACATGGTGCATATATTCAGTGGAATATTATGTGCCATAAAAAAGGCGGCCATCTGGCCATCTCCAACAATATGGATGGACCTTGAGGGCATCATACTAAGTTTTACTAAGTCAGAGGCAGAAAGGCAAACACCGTATGATCTCAATTATATGTAGAATCTGGAAAAAAAAAAAAAACTTAAACACTTAAAAAACAAACAAGCATATGGATACAGAGGTGGAGTGGGAGTAGGGGAAAAAAAGTGAAGGGGGTTAAAAAGTACAAACTTCCAGGGGTGTCTGGCTGGCTCAGTCAGAAGAGCATAGGACTCTTGATCTCAGGGTTGTGAGTCCAAGCCCACACTGGATGTAGAGATTACTTAAAAATAAAATCTTAAAAAAAAAAAAAGTACAAACTTCCAGCTATAAAATACATAAATCGTGGGGATACAACATGGTGATTATAGTTAATAATACTTAAAAGTTGCAAAGTGAGTAGATCTTTAAATGTTTTCATCACAAGGGAAAAAATAATAATTTTTTTTAAAAAGAAAGAAATTGCCAGTGGGATAGCTGTGTATCAGGACTAAAGGAAGCAGTGCAGGGTAGAGGAGAACACAATGCCAAGGAGTGATGCTCCCAAGGAAAAAAAAAAAACAACCTGAAGTATGAAGACCATACTGAGAGGTTTTAGGAGTCTATCCCTTGAGATACATTAGTGATAAGCACACAACACTAAAACTAGCAAAAAACATGATACAGGTAATTCATTACAAGAAATGCAATCATAATTCACAAGAAACCTCAGTTAAGGAAGAACATATAAATATACCCATATAATAAGGCAACTACGAATACTTTTTTAGTCAAAAACTGTGATCTAACTGTTGGAAGGATGAGGGAAAGGAAGATGTGGGAGAGTGGTAAAGATGCTAAACCCTAACTT
This sequence comes from Leptonychotes weddellii, assembly GCF_054177405.1. Lineage (NCBI taxonomy): Eukaryota > Metazoa > Chordata > Mammalia > Carnivora > Phocidae > Leptonychotes > Leptonychotes weddellii. The sequence continues at coordinate 7,628,521 of NC_138379.1, read as the reverse complement.
TATAGAAGAAATTATTACTATTTCAATTATAAAAATCCAGAAGAAACAGCATAACCATCTCTTTGAAAAATTTTGAAGCAAATAGCAAAAGACACAGCCCAAAGGACAAGTGATTGCCTCTGGAGAAAGGAGTAGGAGGTCGAAAGGATGTTCTTTTTTATTATGAACATTGCAATACTACCGACTTTTATACTGTGTGTGTGTGTGTGTGTGTACGTGTATGTCACTTTGTTAAAATAAAATGATGCTTTAGAAAAAGAAATACATACAAAATACTGTATATAAACAAAACACACGTACAAAACTGTACAAAACCCATGATCTCTCTCTCTGTAATTCTGAAATCCAAAAAGCTCTAAAAACCCAAGTTAGGTGGCAAACTCCTTTGAAGGAAAACCTGCCTTGAACGGATGTGAGGCTTTTTATAAGCTTTATTTATCCCATTTCATGAATCAGTCATGCCTTTACCTGCAGAAACAGTAGCATGTTTCATCAGGAGGTGTTACCTGAACGCCCATTCCTGTCCTC
>NC_138379.1:7583397-7627493 GCF_054177405.1 Leptonychotes weddellii | reverse complement strand
CTAGACAATGGTTTCTTAAATATGACACATAAAGCACAAGCAACGAAAGAAAAAATACACAAATTGGCTTCATCAAAATTTAAAACTTTTGGACATCAAGAGACACTATCAAGAAAATAAAAAGACAGGGCGCCTGGGTGGCTCAGTTGGTTAAGCGACTTCCTTCGGCTCAGGTCATGATCCCTGGGGGTTTGGGGATCCAGCTCTGCTTTGGGCTCCTTCCTCAGCGGAGAGTCTGCTTCTCCCTCTGCTGCTCCCCCCTCTTGTGCTCTTTCTCTCTCTCACTCTCTCTCTCAAATAAATAAATAAAATCTTTAAAAAAAAAAAAAAAACTTTAAAAAAAAGAAAAAAGAAAAGAAAAAGACAACGTACAGAATGAAAGAAAGTAATTGCAAATTATCTATCTGGACAACTGGTCTAGTATCCAGAATAAATAAAGAACAATTCAACAACAAAAAAACAAATGATCCAACTAAAAAATGAATTTGATTTGAATAGATACTTCTCCCAAGAAAATATACAAATGGCTAATAAGTACATAAAAATATTCTCAACATCATTAGTCATTGAGGAAATGCAAATGCAAATGAAAGCCACAAAGAATCAAAATAAAAAGCTTTTGAACAAACAAAATTTAAAAATCTTAAATTAAAAAAAATGCTTTTACACAGCAAAGGAAACCATCAACACAACAAAAAGGCACTACTGAATAGGAGAAGATATGTGCAGATGATATATCTGGCAAGGGGTTAATACCTAAATATAAAAAGAACTTATACAATTCAACACCAAAAAGGAAATAATCTGATTAAAAAGTGGGCAGAGGGGGCACCTGGGTGGCTCAGTTGGTTAAGCGGCTGCCTTCGGCTCAGGTCATGATCCCAGGGTTCTGGGATCGAGCCCCACGTCCAGCTCCCTGCTCAGTGGGGAGCCTGCTTCTCCCTCTCCCTCTGCCTGCCTCTCTGCCTACTTGTGCTCTCTCTCTCTCTGTCAAATAAATAAATAAAATCTTTAAAAAAAAAAAAAAAGTGGGCAGAGGATCTGAATAGACGTTTTTCCGAAGAAGACATACAGATGGCCAACAGTCACATGAAAAGATGCTCAACCTCATTCAATAATCATCAGGGAAATACAAATCAAAACTACAATGAGGATCAGTCAGAATGGCTAGTATCAAAAAGAAATAACAAGGGACACCTGGCTGGCTCAGTTGGTAGAGCATGTAACTCTTGATCTCGGGGTCATGAGTTCGAGCCCCATATTGGGTGTAGAGATTACTTAAAAAACAAAAAGAAAAAGAAAGAAAAAGGAAAAGAAATAACAAGTGTTGGTGACAGTGTGAAGAAAACAACCCTCATGCACTGTTGGTGGAAATGTAAATTGGTGTAACCACTGTGGAAAACAGTATGGAATTTCCTCAAAAAATTAAAAATAAGGGGTGCCTGGGTGGCTCAGTCGTTAAGCATCTGCCTTCAGCTCAGGTCATGGTCCCAGGGTCCTGGATCGAGCCCCGCATCAGGCTCCCTGCTCAGCGGGAAGCCTGCTTCTCCCTCTCCCACTCCCCCTGCTTGTGTTCCCTCTCTTGCTGTGTCTCTCTCTGTCAAATAAATAAATAAAATCATTAAAAATAAGAAATAAGTATTGATGAGGATGTGGAGAAAAAAGAACACTCATGCACTGTTGGTGGGAATATAAACTGGTGCAGCCACTTTGGAAAACAGTATGGAGGCCCCTCAAAAATTAAAAATAGAAAAACCATATGATCCAAAAATTCCACTACTGGGTATTTACCCAAAGAAAACAAAAACACTAATTTGAAAAGATACATGGACCCCTGTGTTTATTGGGACATATTTACAAGAGCCAAGATGTGGAAGCAGCCCAAGTGTTCACCAATAGGTAAACTGGATAAAGATGTGGTATATATCTTTGAATATTACTCAGTCATAAAAACAAGAGAGCGAGATCTTGCAATTTGTAACAACATGGATGGACCCGGTTAGTATTAAGCTAAGTGAAAATAAGTCAGACTTAGAAAGACAAATGTAATTTCACTTATATGTAGAATCTAAAAAACAAAACAAAAATACTCTTAAATACAGAGAACTAGTGGTTGCCAGAGGGAGGTGGATGGGAGGATGGATGAAATAAGTGAAGGGTACTAAGAGGTACAAACTCCCAGTAATAAAATAAGTAAGTCAAGAAGACGAAAAGTACAGCATAGGGAATATAATCAATGATATTGTAATAACATTATGTGGCAACAGATGGGGACCATACTTATCACAGTGAGCAATGAATAATGTATAGAACTATCAAATCAAGATGTTGAAACTAATGTAACAGTTATGTAATATCTACGTCAATTATACTTCAAGAATTAAAAAATAATTAAAAAAATTTTTTTTTAATTAGAAAAATAAAACCACAATGAGATACTACTTCACACCTAGGCTGGCTATAATCAAGAAGACAAACAAGATCAGGGTGGCAAGCATATGGCAATGGGAGCCTCCTGCATTTCCAGTGAGAATGGAGGCTGCGCCGGCTGCTTTGGGAAGCATTTTTGCAGTTTTTCGAAAGGTTAGATATGACCCAGAAACTCCACTCCACTCATGACCTGAGCCGAAGGCAGATGCTTAATCAACTGAGCCACCAGAAGTACAGTTCCAGAAGTACTGAAAACATGCTTAATCCTACAACTCAACAAGAAGGGAGGGAAGGAATAATCTGATTAAATAAATAGGCAAAGGACTTGAATAGACATTTCTCCAAAGACAACATAAATGGCCAACAGGTATGTGAAAAGGTACTATCACTCATCAACAGGAAAATACAAATCAAAACCACAATGAGATACGACCTCACACCTATTAAAATGGGTATTATCAAAAAAAAAAAAAAAAAAAACACAAGAGCAATAGGGGCACCTGTCTGGCTCAGCCGGTAGAGCATGTGACTTGATCTCAGGGTCATGAGTTCAAGCCCCATGTTGGGCACAGAGATTATTTTGAAGAAAAGAAATAATAAGTGTTGGCGAGTCCTTGTACACTGTTGGGAATACAAAATCATACAGCTGCTATGGAAAATAGTATGGAGATTCCTCAAAACATTAAAAATAAAACTACCTTATAATCCAGCAATTCCTCTTCTGGGTATATACCCAAAAGAATTCAGACCAGTATCTCGAGTTATCTCCATTCCCATGTTTACTGCTGCAAGATTCGCAACAGCCCAGATATGGAAACAACCTAAATGCCCATCAACTGATGAATGGATAGAGAAAATGTGGTATCTACCTACAATGGAATACTACTGAGCCTTAAAAAGGAAGGAAATCCTGCTGTATGTGACAATATAAATGAATCAGGAGGATATTAAGTGAGATAAGCCAGTCACAGAAGGACCAACACTGCTTGATTCCACTTACGTGAGGTATCTAAAATGGTCAAGCCCAGGGAAACAGAGAGTAGAATGGTGGTTGGCAGGGGAGAAGGGGAAACGGGACTTGTTCAGTGGGTATAAAGTTTCAGTTATGCAAGATGGAGGAGTTCTCGAAATCCCCCCACAGCATAGTGCCTACAGCTGGCAACACTATCCTGTGCACCTGGAATTTTATTCAGACGGCAGACCTCATGTCAAGTGCTCTTACCACAGTAAGAACAAGGAAGAAGAAAGGGTGTGTTCACACAAACACTTGTACGTGGATGTTCATGGTAGCATGATTCGTAATAACCACAAAGTAAAAATAACCCAAATGTCCTTCAAATGATGAAAAGATAAAGCGTGACGCATCCACACAACACAGCAGTATGCAGCCACAAAAAGAAATGAAGTGCTGACGCATTCTTCGACATGGCTGGACCCTGAGGGCAATGGGCTGGGAGGGTGGGGGCGTGGGGGAGGCCAGATGCGAGGACCACAGATTATAGGACTCCATTTGCATGAAATGTCCAGAGCCGGCAAATAGATGCGTGGAGAAGGAAAGGAGATCAGGGGCGCCTGGGTGGCTCAGTCGTTAAGCATCTGCCTTCGGCTCAGGTCATGATCTCAGGGTCCTGGGATCGAGTCCTACATTGGGCTCCCTGCTCAGCAGGAAGTCGGCTTCTCCCTCTGCCTGATGCTCCCCCTGCTTGTGCTCTCTCTCTCTCTCTGACAAACAAATAAATAAAATCGTTAAAAAAAAAAAAAAGGAAAGTAGATCAGTAGTAGCCAGGAGCTGGGAGAGGAGGGAAATGGAGAGTGACTGCTAATGAGTAGTGAGTTTCTTTCTGGGATGATGAAAATGTTCTGGAATTAGATGGTGGTGATACGTGCACAGCCTCGTGACTATACTAAAACCTGCTCAATTATACACTTTTAAAGCATAAATTTTATGATATGTGAATTAGCTCTCAATGAAAAAGAGCTCATCCTAGCATATATTTACTAACTAGAAAAATGAGGCTGTATCAGGGAAATAAGCTCTTGAGGAATAGGAGTCATACATACACTCAGATAAAGTGCTGGGTATTTGGGGGAAATGGTGTTCTCCTATCATGTAGTGAAATGGTAAACTGCCATCAACACTGTCAAGAACAATTGGGCAGGAGCTAGGAAAAGGGGAAATGGGCATTCTCAGACCCGGCAATTCCACTTCCAAATGGCTTTCTAATGTTTTGGACTCCAGAACGCAGAGAAAGAAATATACTTAACATCCTGACTAAATACACACATACATAAAGCTGCACTCTGACACTTTCTACAATGTTCTAGTTCTTTCTTTTTAAACATTGGTCATGAGCCAGTAAGTTGATTTCTCTACCTTTAATGGGTCATGGACAGAGTTCAAAAAACTGTGGCCTGGAGTCATGCTTGCATAAGTCCCCAAGGAGACATTTACCAGATTGTTCACTGTAGGAAGGATTATAAAAATTAAAAAAAATAATAATGAAAAAGGAAACAATCCATATGCCCACCAGTGGGTAAATGAGCAAAATAAAATAAGATATATTCGTATGATGATTACCACGTAACAGTTAAAAAGAATAAACTGGAGCCACATATTTAAGACTGTAGTTTTTCGGGGCGCCTGAGTGGCTCAGTCGGTTAAGCGACTGCCTTCGGCTCAGGTCATGATCCTGGAGTCCCGGGATCGAGTCCCGCATCGGGCTCCCTGCTTGGCAGGGAGTCTGCTTCTCCCTCTGACCCTCCTCCCTCTCATGCTCTCTCTATCTCATTCTCTCTGTCTCAAATAAATAAATAAAATCTTTAAAAAAAAAAAAAAAAGACTAGTTTTTCAATTAAAAAGTAAAAACAAATAAATTATCTACTTTTTAAAAAAGATGTGATTTATTTATTTATTTATTTGAGAGAGAGAGAGAGAGAATGCACAAGCGGGGGAGGGAGAGGGACAAGCAGAGGCTTGACTTCAGGATCCTGAGATCATGACCCGAGCCAAAATCAAGAGTCAGACGCTTAACCAACTAAGCCACCCAGGTGCCCCCCCCCCAAATTATCTACTTCTTTAGCCAGATACATTCTAAGCTAAAATCTCACCAGGTATATTAAAAAACAAGACAATCGGGGCGCCTGGGTGGCTCAGTCGTTAAGCGTCTGCCTTCGGCTCAGGTCATGATCCCAGGGTCCTGGGATCGAGCCCCGCATCGGGCTCCCTGCTCAGGTGGGAAGCCTGCTTCTCCCTCTCCAACTCCCCCTGCTTATGTTCCTGCTCTCACTATCTCTCTCTCAAATAAATAAATAAAATCTTTAAAAAAAATTAAAAATAAAAAACAAGACAATCATGTGAAACTTTCATTTGGGTAACTTCTAAAGAACTGCTTATTAGTATGGCATTTATCCAATATTATATTGATTTTTTAAAGCACCCCTGATCCTGCTGAATGCCTGAACATAATATTTCTTAAAAGGGTAGGAAACAGGGGCGCCTGGGTGGCTCAGTCGGTTAAGCGTCTGCCTTCGGCTCGGGTCATGATCCCAGGGTCCTGGGATCGAGCCCCGCATCGGGCTCCCTGCTCTGCGGGAAGCCTGCTTCTCCCTCTCCCACTCCCCCTGCTTGTGTTCCCTCTCTCTCTGTCTCTCTCTCTCTCTGCCAAATAAATAAATAAAATCTTTAAAAAAAAAAAAAAAAGGGTAGGAAACACAACAATGAGATATCCCTACACATCTACTGAAATGACCAAATGCTGACAAAGATGTGGAACAACAGGAACTTTCACATTCATTACTGGAAAAAAGGCAAAATTATACAGGTACTTTGGAAGACAGTTTGGCAGTTTCTTACAAAACTAAACATCACCTTGCCATACAATCCAACAATCATGCTCCTTGGTATTTACCCAAATGAGTTGAAACTTATGTCCACACAAAAACCTGCCCACAAATGCTTACACAGCAGCTTTATTCATAATTGTCAAAATTGGAAGCAAACAAGATGTCTTTCAGTAGGTGAACAGATACACTGTGGTACATACAGACAATGGAATATTATTCAGCAATAAAAAGAAATAAGCTATCAAGTCAAAAAAATGTGAGGATCCATAAAAGTACACTGCTAAGTGAAAGAAGCCAATAGAAAAGGCTACATACTGTATGATTCCAACTACATGATGTTCTAGAAAAGGCAGGTCTATGGGGACAGTATGAAGATCAGTGGTTGCCAGTTCATAGAGGAGGCGGGAGAAGGAGGCAGGAACAAATAAGTGGAGCACAGAGGGTTTTTAGGGCAGTGTACCTACTCTGTCTGAGACAGCAATGGCAGCTGCATATCATGACACACTTACCAAAACCCATAGAACATATAACACAAAGAGGGAACCCTAATGTAAACCATGGGCTTTGGCTAATAACAATATATCAGCATTGGTTCATTAATTATAACAAATATAAATAACATATATATAGTAGAGAGAAACTGGCAGGGGGAGGGGCATGTGAGAACTCTGCGCTTCCCAATCAATTTTCCTATAAACCTAACATTGTCTTAAAAAATAAAGTCTATCAATTTTTTAAAGGTCACGAAACCAAGATGATGTCAAAAAACATTGAGCTTATCCCAGGGTTCTGGGATCGAGCCCCACATCGGGCTCCCTGCTCGGCGGGAAGCCTGCTTCTCCCTCTCCCACTCCCCCTGCTTGTGTTCCCTCTCTTGCTGTGTCTCTCTCTCTCAAATAAATAAATAAAATCTTAAAAAAAAAAAAATTGAACTTTATAGAGGAGTCAATTCAACAAGATAAAAAAAATGAGGGCACTACAAATGTTAGATAACTAAAAGCAAAGCTTGCTTACTAAAATTGTAGAGATTTCCTAAACTATTATGAAAATATACCAGTTGCCCCAAAAAATAAAAATCAGGTCCACCAGTTCTATACAAAGGGATCATATAATCAAAAATAATTATTTATTCCTAAAAAGAAAATTATGAAAGCATCTACCACACACTACCAGAGAAACAGAAGAGAGCAATGATACAAAACAGGACTGAAATAAAAATTGTAGGGCCTGTTGTAATGCCAGATCTAAGAGCAGCTGTATTACCCACAGCAGGCCTTAACTGCTGTGGGTAATACAGCAGTTTAGAGATGCCAAACATCTCTAAAATGAAAAGACTGGACTTCCACTTCCAGTCACAGTCAAAATGGTGTAACAGAGACTGAACTTACCCTCCCACCTAAAACCAAAAAATAACAGACAGAACACATGAAACAACAGTTCACAACACTGGACATCAGGTAACAAAGGATAATGATCCTTGAGGGAAAGGAACAGATGAGGTGAGCCTTTCTGTTGTCCCAGCTTACTGACTAAAGCGCGGGGAGGGGAAGCCAGGCAGAACTCAACGGATTCCCTGAGTTGAGGAGACACAGCTGAGAGTCAAGGAGACCAAGGACACTGGAATTCTCAGGCAGAGTGTCTGAGAGGAGAGAGATACAAAGACAAAGAACCCCAGGGATCTGCAGAGGGTCCCCATCAAGAGTTCAGCTGAATACTGACAAGCGCGTGCGCATGAGGACGCTACCTGAGGCTAGAGACAACCAATCAAAAGGTTTAGAGGGAGCAGTACCCAGTGCTCGCAGAGGGCCAAGAACAGGCCTGTTCCCTCCAACCAGACTGAAAAAAATCCCGTAATTCTAGAGTACTCAGAAGAGTACTTGCCTCAGTAGTGAGGAATAAATAGCTCTATATTAAATACTGCTCTGGTGCCATTTAAGAAACCTTAAAAGCCAGAAAAGAAAGGATCCAACTGTTTCCAAATTTCTTAACTGCATCCTAGAATAAGGTCAGGGAGGGGCACCTGGGTGGCTCAGTCGTTAGCGTCTGCCTTCGGCTCAGGTCATGGTCCCAGGGCCCTGGGATTGAGTCCCACATCAGGCTCCCTGCTCGGCGGGAAGCCTGCTTCTCCCTCCCCCACTCTTCCCCACCCTGCTTGTGTTCCCTCTCTCACTGTGTCTCTGTAAAATAAATAAATAAAAATATTTTTAAAAAAAAAAGAATAAGGTCAGGGAAAATATGGGAAATGGGGGAAATCAAGGAACACAAGAAAGTATGACCCAATGAGGAGAAAAATCAATCAAAAGTCAATTAAAATTAACCCAGAACAGGGGCACCTGGGTGGCTCAGTTGGACTTAGGCATTGGACTCTTAATCTCGGCTCAGGGCTTGATCTCAGGGTCGTGAGTTCAAGCCCTGCTTTGGGCTCCACACTGGTCGTGGAGCCTACTTAAGGAAAAAAAAAAACCCCAGAATAGATACAGATGTTAAAATTAACAGAAAATGACTCTAAAACAGCATTCTGTATAACTGTATTCCATATATTCAAAAAGTGACGTAGTGACATGAAAGACATAAAAAAGACCTAACCTGAACTTCCAGGGACGAAAATCACACTTCTGCAATGAAAAGGAGACTGGATTATAAAGACTTGGGAACTTGAAGGCCTAGCAATAGATACTGCCCAAAAGGAAAGAGAGAGAAAAGTAAGTTAAAAAAATGAACAGTGCATCGATGAGCTATGGGACAGCCTGACGTATGCGTAATAGGAGGCCCCAAAGGGAATAAAGGAAAAAAAAATTGAAGAAATAATGGCCAAAAAATGTACAAATTTGATAAAAATTATGAACTTGCAAATTCAAGAGGCTCAACAAAATCCAAACACAAGAAACATGAAGAGAATTACACTTAGGTACATCATAATCAAACTGCTCAAAAAACAAAAAAATGCTAAACTGTTAAAAGCAACCAGAAAAAAAAAAAAAAAACACATGTGAAACACACCGCAAGAACAAAGATAAGGATAAAAGATTTGTCATCAGAAACAACCAGGAAAAAGGCAAAGAACTGACATCTTAAAGCACAGAAAGAAAAAATTGCCAGCCTAGAATTCCATATCCAGCATAAATATTTTCCCAAAAAAGGCAAAATGAACACTTTGCAGATATATGAAAACTAAAAGAAGTCAGCACCAGCAGAATAGCACTACAAGAAATATTAAAGGAAGTCCTTTAGGCAGAAGGAAAAATGGACACAAAAATAGAAATATGGACACCCAAAAATGAAGAGCACAGTTAATGATAACTACATGGGTAAATATATGGCTTCTTTCCTTTTTTTCAAAGATTTTATTCATTTATTTGAGAGAGAGAGAGACAGAGAGAGTGTGAGCATGATGGGGCGGGGGGCAGAGGGAGAAGCAGACTCTGCTGAGCAGGGGCCCAACATGGGCCTCAATCCCAGGACTCTGGGATCATGACTAGAGCTGAAGGCAGATGCTTAACTGACTGAGCCACCCAGGCATCCCTGGCTTCTTTCTTATTATTTAAATATCTTTAAAAGATAATTGAATGTTTTAACAGATTGTTTAAACAAAAAAATAAATACAGGGGCACCTGGGTGGCTCAGAGGGTTAAGCATCTGCCTTCGGCTCAGGTCATGATCCCAGGGTCGTGGGATCGAGCCCCGCATCGGGCTCCCTGCTCTGCGGGAAGCCTGCTTCTCCCTCTCCCACTCTCCCTGCTTGTGTTCCCTCTCTTGCTGTGTCTCTCTCTGTCAAATAAATAAGATCTTTAAAAATAAATAAATAAATACAACGTTATTAAAGTAAAATATGTGACAATAGCCCAAAAGTTAGGAGGGGAGAAATGGAATGTTAATTATATCTCAATAAAGCTGTTAAAAAATTAAAGGCAGACCCTCCAAAGAAAAAGTTTATAATGTAATATTTCAATGTTACAACTTCTTATTCTCCTAGATTCTCTTTCTTTAAAAAATGTGATAACCTCTTCATTTTGCTACATATTTTTTATATGTGCATCTATGCATTAAAAAAAAATTAGAGGGGCACCTGAGCGGCTCAGTCAGTTAAGCGTCTGCCTTCAGCTCAGGTCATGATCCCAGGGTCCTGGGATCAAGCCCCACATCGGGCTCCCTGTTCAGTGGGGAACCTGCTTCTGCCTCTCCCTCTGCTGTTCTCCCTGCTTGTGCTTTCTCTCATTCTCTCTCCTGCTCTCTGTCAAATAAATAAATAAAATCCCCCCCAAAAAATTAGAGGGTTTTCCAATATACCTTTCTCCTGGAATCTCACTAAAAGAGAAAGAGAAATAAAATTGTAAAAGAATTAATGAGGAAATTTATAAGGAAAAAGAATAAAAGATGTGGAAACGGCAATCAAGACTTGTGCATCGGGGCACCTGGGTGGCTCAGTTGGTTAAGCGACTGCCTTCGGCTCAGGTCATGATCCTGGAGTCCCTGGATCGAGTCCCGCATCGGGCTCCCTGCTCGGCAGGGAGTCTGCTTTGCCCTCTGACCCTATCCCCTCTCATGTGTTCTCTCTCATTCTCTCTCTCTCAAATAAATAAATCTTTAAAAAAAAAAAAAAGACTTGTGCATCAACTCTCCAGCTCCCAAAAATATCGAATGGCATAGCATTTAGGAAGAGGTTGAAACCGAACAATCTGAAGAGGCGATCTGAAACCTTAAGCCCTAGAAAGACTCAAGAATGAGAGGCACCAACAGCTGTGAAAGCATGCTTTAGGATGGAACTAAAAACAGAAGGAATAGGTTAAAATCTGTTTAAGAAACAGTGATAACCCCAAATCCTCTCTGCCACTTTGAGAAGACACATGACTCACCTTTGACAAAAAAATGTAGGGGAGGCTGTAGGACTGTAGCTTACTAGGCACAGAAGAGATGGGGTAAGAGGTCTACTGATGGCTGCCCCAGGGGCAGGCGGAGGACGCTCACCTTCTGCATGTGAGACGCCCTAGTATCCTGTATCTGCTCAGCTCCCAGAAGAGTGGCAGCCAGGTCTATGTCACCCTCACAGGAGTAAAGAAAGTGAAGAACAGAAGTAACGTCTGAAACAGTTGAGATCGTTAACCCCCGGAGAAGTGAAAACAAGCAGAGGGAAGAACAGGGCACTTGATAGCTACTTTTTGGTTTTGATAGCTATTTTTTGTTAGAAACCTTGTATTACTGGGGTGCCTGGGTGGCTCAGTCGGTTAAGCATCTGCCTTCGCTCAGGTCAAGATCCCAGGGTCCTGGGATGGAGCTCCACGTGGGGTTCCCTGCTCAGCGGGAAGCCTGCTTCTCCCTCTGCTCTTCCCCCTGCTCATGCGTTCTTTTTCTCTCTCAAATAAATAAAATCTTTTTAAAATTTTTTTTAAAAATTAAATTAAAAAAAGAAATCTTATTATTTGACCATTTAAATTATACTCGTGTTATTTTTAAACCATGCACTTACATCATTTTGATAAAAATTATTTTTAATTGAATTATCAGAATACACATTAAAGTTCTCATTCTGTTGTTGTTTTTTAATTTACAAGTCTTTTCTTCCTTACCTTCTTCCCACCCGGCTTCTCCACTGTGAAAACTTCACTCCAGATCTGAATCCCCGTTGTTTCTGGGTCAGAGCCCCCTCTCCATGAAAACCCTGTTAACGGTTCTTCTGAGTCACCCAACCAATTTGAATGGCCACCTTCCTTCTATAGGAAAAATAAGAAATTTCCATTAAATCTTAAATTTTGAGTAATTTTACCTATCAAGGATAATCCACAAGCTTATTTTGCTCTTTTGGACACACAAGTCTCATTTCCAATCTGAAATGAAATAATTCGAGCTTACCTGGAAATATAAGTATCGTAGCATGAAGTCCAGGAAGAAGGACTTGCCCTTTCGGAAGGCACCAGCCACCGACACCACCACCACATCAAGGTCTCGGATGTGGTCCTGCAAGAGAATGCTGGCCAAGGCTTTCTCTTCTAACTCAAAGGAATGCTGGTCTTTCTGAACCAAAACAACCTGCACTGGGCCAGGCTTTCCACTCTCCATGGCATCACCTAGATTGTTGCAGAGGAAAAAAAAAATTTGTTTCAAATCTTTTTTAAATTTGTATTTTTGAACATGGGAAAAGCAAAAACTTCTTAAATGGTACAAAAACACTAACCATAAAAGAAAAAATGACAAATTAGAATCCATTAAAATTAAAGAGTTTTGTTTATTAAAAGACATTATTAATGGAGGGATGGGGTAACTGGGTGTTATGTAAGATTGATGAATCACTGACCTCTACCTCTGAAACCAATAATACATTATATGTTAATTAACTGAATTTAAATTTTAAAAGACACCATCAAAAGAAAGTAAAATGAAAGCCACAGACCAGGAAAAAATATTCACAATACCTATATCCAAAAGACTCACACCCAGAATCAATATGGAAATCAATACGGAAAGGACAAATATTCAAATTTTTAAAATAGTAATAAGCAAAAGGCACTTCATTAAAAAAAGGATACCCAAATGGTCAATTATCCTATGAAGAGGTGCTTCCATACCATTACTTACCAAAGAAATAGAAATAAAACCATATTGAGATACCACTACCTGTCCCATGAGAATGGGGCTAAAATTGAAATGACTGACAATATCAACTGTGAGAGAAGTTGTGGTACAGCTGGAATTGTCACACATTCTAATGGGAATATAACCACTTTGGAAAACTGCTTGGCAGTAGCTACTAAAACTAAACATACCTATAACCTAGCAATTCTACTCTTAGGTATATAACTTAGAGAAATAAGTGCTTATGCCCACCGAAAGACATAAATACAAGAATGTTCACATAGGGATGCCTGCGTGGCTCAGTCGGTTAAGCAGCTATCTTCAGCTCAGGTCATGATGATCTCAGGGTCCTGGGACGGAGTCCTACATGGGGCTTCCCTGCTCAGCGGGGAGTCTGCCTCTCCCTCTGCCCCTCCTCCCTGCTCATGTTCTCTCTCTCAAATAAATAAAGATGAGCAGAGAGCCCGAGGCTAGGCTCTATCCCAAGACCCTGAGATCATGACCTGAACAAAAGGGAGACACTTAACCAACTGAGCCACTCAGACGCCCCAATAAATAAAATCTTAAAAAAAAAAAAAAAGGTTCACATCAACTTTATTCAAAATAGCCCAAACTAGAAACAATCCAAATGTCTATCAGCAGTAGAAAGGGTGCCTGCCACTGCTAAGCCTTTTACATACATTTTGTTTAATCCTCAGAACAACCCCATGTGGTAAATAATACTGCCTCATTTTTAAAAATAAGGAAACGAGGGTTTACAAAAGTTAAACATCTTGTCCAACTGGTTCTGGAGAAAAGCTTGAAAGGATCTTTAGGTGGCTAGGACTTGCAGATCATTCTTAATAACCTAGGCAACACATTAGGGGCAATTAATTCTTTAGCTCAAAATTAAGCACTAACTAGTAGTTTCCCTACCAGAGTTGAAAGCAGAAAGATATCAATTCTTTGAAATTCACAGAACCACTCAGTAGCTATGGATTTATGGAAAGTTTATGAAAAACTACCAGTGTAGCCTAGTAAAGCCTAGAAGCAAAGCACTATTTCCCTAAGTGTATGCACCACTGGTATTAAAGATGTTTTCATGTATTAAAAGGACATTTATTTTAATAATTATGTATTTTAATGTATACAAGGAAACAAAACCATGTTTTAATGGATTATTACTCGGAAGGATGCTAAGTTTAAAAGGTGAATCAATTCAAAGTAAATTGAAAAACAAATCCTAAGCAAAGCACAGTAAGGTAAGCAGATATGGCAAAAATCACCAAATTACTTTTGTCTGGGAAACACTTGAAGGCTGCATGATCACAGTAGACAAAAGTCAACAAAACAGCTTGACTGCCAGACTCTACCCATTAAGCTATGGGAACTGCTGCTCACTTTTTATACCAGAAAGCAACAAAGGGTTCTTGCCACTTTTATCTTTTTATCAAACTAGTGGAAAACAAGTTATAAATATACATTAACTGTCATGGTATCATTGTAATAAATGTATATTACTATTTTTCTTTCCCATTACTGCCCGGATAAAAAGGAATTATTTCTGTGAATAATCTCTTACAGTTCTTTATTGCCACAAAAGCAGGTGAATCCAGGACCTAAAGACCTTCAATCTTTCATATAAAAGAACAAACGATCTTATGGATAAGCCACAGGGTCAAGTATGTGCAAGACTCGGAGCAATTCCAAAGTCCCTGAAATGGCTGGTTGCTCCCCCAATATTCATTTTCCCCTCCTGCTATGGCAACTGATTTTTAGCTGGGCATAAAAACTGCCCCAAAGAAACCCAATTTCAACCCAACCTTGTAGCAGGGGTATCACTGTGTGACTAAGTTCTGACTCTGGAAATGATAGAGCAACTTCTGGGGCACGCATTTTTCCCTTTCCTGCTAGCGGGATGTATTCACAGGAGGGAGTCATCCTGTACCAGGCACATGAGGGCAACACCGCAGAAATAGTGGAGCAACAAGAGGTAGGGCCTAGGACTTCATGTAGCAGAACTGCCCTGCTGGCTCACTTTTATGTGAAATAAATAAACAAATAAATGTCTACCTTGTTTAGGTAACTCATTTGAAGGTTCTATCAGGTATGGCCAAACCCAGTAAGCAGTACAACAGTCCCCTAGGACTTCACAATTAAGTTCATGATACTGGCTCTTTCCATTTCATCTATTAAACCATTAAACTTTACTGAGCAAGTGAAGGTACTGACACACAGCAGGCACACAGTAAACAATCGTAAAAAGAATGAATCAGGGCGCCTGGGTGGCTCAGTCGGTTGAGCGACTGCCTTCGGCTCTGGTCATGATCCTGGAGTCCCGGGATCGAGTCCCGCATCGGGCTGCCTGCTCGGCGGGGAGTCCGCTTCTCCCTCTGACCCTCCTCCCTCTCATGCTCTCTGTCTCTCATTCTCTCTCTCAAATAAATAAATAAAATCTTAAAAAAAAAAAAAAAAGAATGAATCATATGTATTGTAACATAGCTGAAGGCCACAACCTTGAGGATGCAGGTGGTTTTGCCAGAGCAACAGGCACAGAAGATAAGGTTACCTGGGCTACTGACAAGGTGGAATAATCCAATGACAAGAATGTATGCAGTTGTGCACAATGAACTGTACTTCAAGAGAAGATGAAGACCAGTGAGGGCAGTTGGGGGGAAAAAGGTGCTAAGGCCCTTCACTCACCTCTTCCTCTCTTTCTGCCTACAGCACAGTGAAAAGGAAGAGAGAACCAGGCTATGTTTAGTTGGAGGAGCTGGGGTGATCTTGCATTTCTCTTCAAACAGTTTATTGGGCACACTGGATTTAAAAAGATCTTGTTCCTTTGGTTTCCGTCCACTTAAGGGAAAAATCATTGTGAACTGCACACATCACCAGTAATTCAATTTAAACAAAGAGTTGCTCACTTTTCACCATATCATCTTTCTCTCTCATTTCCTAAGACAGTATCTTTTTTTCCTAAAAGATATATTATTTTGAGAGAGCCAGCGAGCAGAGGGAGGGGCAGAAGGAGAGGGAGAGAATCTCCAGCAGACACCGCACTGAGCATGGAGCCTGATGCAAGGCTCAATCTCACCACCCTGAGATCCTGACAGGAGCCAAATCCAAGAATCGGACACTCAACTGACTGAGCCAGCCAGCTGCCCCCAGACGGTATCACTGATCTTCCAAGCAAAAACTTTATTTCTACTCACCCCTTTCCAGATGTCATATAATTGCCCTTTGCTCTTTAAAAAAATTGCTAAAAGGGGCGCCTGGCTGGCACAGTTGGAAGAGTATGCAACTCCTGACCTTGAGGTCATGAGTTCGAGCTCCACATGGGGTATAGAAATTACTTAAATAAATAAAACAAAAAAAATTTAATAAAAAATAAATGTCCTTTGCTGATTTATCCCCATATCTCAGGCTCCCCAATCCCTTAATCAAAACCTCAGGACCTTCTCCCTTAGGCCTTACCACCTCCCAATCTTTCTCGCCTGTTAGGTACCATCCCCAAGGGTTGCTTTAATGATGCGACCTCATCCTTTAGGGCTGACCCCCTTCATTATAGTACATAAATACATCACAACAGCAACTACTTAAGGGCTAGCAAAAACACTTTATGGATCAAGGGCTCAAAGCTAAATCTCCATCCTCTAAGTCAAAGCCTTTCACCATTCTCCCCACTGCCTTGGTTCCTCTTCTTCCTTATGCCCCTTATCCTCTCAGGAAGATTTACTTTCACTGGTCTTTCTACTGAAGAAACTTAGGATTCAGGTCCTGTCCTGCCTTGATTCCAAAATTTCAAATGTACAACCTATTCAGCCACTTGTTCCCATGGCCTGAAATGCATATTCCCCGCCCAACTCCAGGCAAACACTGACCCTTCAACACCCACCTTACCCTCCCTCTGTCCCCATCCTCTGCCTATCACTTTACATGGTATACTAAAAAGAAAACAGGTTCTGGAATCAAGATACAGCAGGGCTTGAATGCTTACTTTCTCCCCTCTAAAATGTAAGCTCCATGAGGGCAAGAATATTTTTTTTAAGATTTTATTTATTTATTTGACAGAGAAAGAGACAGCGAGAGAGGGAACACAAGCAGGGGGAGTGGGAGAGGGAGAAGCAGGCTTCCCGCTGAGCAGGGAGCCTGATGCGGGACTCGATCCCAGGACCCTGGGATCATGACCTGAGCCAAAGGCAGATGCCCAATGACTGAGCCACCCAGGCGCCCCCATGAGGGCAAGAATTTTTGTCTCTTCTGTTCAATGCTATATCCCCCAAGATCCCAGAACACTGCCCACACATATTAGATATCCAATAAATATTTGTGGGATAACTGAATAAACTTCACCACTTAGTCTCTATGTGACTATGGCTAAATCCTAACCACTTGCAGTTTCATTTGGAAATTGAATACTCCTCTCAAAGCCCAGAGTCTAACACATATTAGGAACTCAATAAAGTGGTTCCACTTTCCTATTTCCACTAAAACCTCATACATACTCTATTATCCCATCCATTATAATATTATCATTTGTAATCATGATTTACCACCCAACTGGGAACTTCTGGGGAGTAGGGAAACTATCACGTTCAGCCCCAGTATCTAAAAGAAGAATAAAGATAAACTCAAAATGGATGAAAGACCTCAATGTGAGACAAGAATCCATCAAAATCCTAGAGGAGAACATAGCCAGTAACCTTTTTGACATTGGCCACAGTAACTTCTTTCAAGACATGTCTCCAAAGGCAAGGGAAACAAAAGCAAAAATGAACTTTTGGGACTTCATCAAGATAAAAACCTTCTGCACAGCAAAGGAAATAGTCAACAAAACTAAGAGGCAGCCCATGGAATGGGAGAAGATATCTGCATATGACATTACAGATAAAGGGCTGATATCCAAGATCTACAAAAAAACTTCTCAAACTCAACATTCAAAACACCAATAATCAAGTCAAAAAATGTGGCAGAAGACATGAACAGACACTTCTCCAAAGAAGACATAAAAATGGCTAAAGACACATGGAAAAATGCTCAACATCACTAGCCATCAGGGAAATACAAATCAAAACCACAATGGGATACCAACTTACACCAGTTAGAATGGCAAAAATTGACAAAACAGGAAACAACAAATGTTGGAGAGGATGTGGAGAAAAGGGAACCCTCCTACACTGTTGATGGGAATGCAAGCTGCTACAGCCACTCTGGAAAACAGTATGGAGGTTCCTCAAGATGTTAAAAAGAGAGCTACCCTACGACCCAGCAATTGCACTAGGTATTTACCCCAAAGATACAGATGGAGTGAAAAGAAGGGTCACATGAACCCCAATGTTCATAGGAACAATGTCCGCAATAGCCAAAGTGTGGAAGGAGCCGAGATGCCTTTCAACAGATGAATGAATAAAGAAGATGTGGTACATATATACAATGGAATATCATTCAGCCATCAGAAAGGATGAATACCCACCATTTGCATCGACATGGATGGAACTGGAAGGGATTATGCTAAGTGAAGTAAGTCAAGCGGAGAAAGACAATTATCACATGGTTTCACTCATATGTGGAACATAAGCAATAGCATGGAGGACCATAGGGGGAGGGAGGGAAATCTGAAGGGGGAGAAATCAGAGAGGGAGGCAAACCATGAGAGACTATGGACCCCGGGAAACAAACTGAGGGTTTCAGAGTGGAGGGGGATGGGGGGAGGGGGTAACAGGGCGATAGGTACCAAGGAGGGCACGTGCTGTGATGAGCACTGGGTGTTATACGTAACTAAAGAATCACTGAACATTACATCAAAAACTAATGATGTACTACACAGTGGCTACCTGAACATAAAATTAAATAAAAGAATAACAGTTTCCTAGTATTGTGAACACTAAACCCAGTAATACTTGTCAAGCACCTCAATAAAAACCAGTTTCTTCCCTTCCCACTTGCAGTCTCCTTTCTCGGCCAAACTCCTTGAAGGTACGTCTTCATCCACTTACCTACGCATTCCCTTCTCATTGCCTTGCAACCTGACTTTCCTCTCAATCTTCTTATTGAAACTATTCACTAGTTTATCAATGACCTCTCTTGCCAAATCCAGTGGCCCTTTCTTGATTCTCATTCAACCCTCTCTGTAGGACAAAACACAACTGCCACCTGCTTCTAGAACTCCTGAAAACCTTTGGTCTCAGTGACAGTGCCCATTCCTAGCTCCCTCCCAGCCTCTTCACCACCTCCTTTCACTACTTCTTTTTCTCTTCAGCCTCCTGTGAGCTCCACCAGCGCTCTGCTTCAGTCTTGCAGTTCTCTCACTCCCTCAATGGGCTCTTTATTATAATTTCGCTATACCCTCTTTCAGTGATGCAACTTCATTAATTTCTGACCTGCATTCACGTCCAAACATACAACTGCCTCAGGGGCAGATGCACCTGGATATTCCACCATCACCTCCTTCTCAGGAGTAATATGTAGAAATACATGGGTGTAAGAGTCAAGAGACGAGTTCCTGTTCCAGTTCTACCACTAACAGCTTGTGGGATTCTGGGCATGTCTAGTCTTCGGTCTCAAGAGTGAAATGAGTCAAGATTTAACTTCTAGAAACCCTCCAGTACTAACACTTTCTATGTCTACTTGTGGTAGCATCACAATGAATCCTCTCAGTTACTCCACTTCTCTCAAATCTCCACCTCTCAGCCTCCACATCTTCCCTGACTCTATCTCCCTATATACTATATACCTCCAAGTCCAATCATTTCCTCCTCTTTTTTTTAGATTTGAAAGAGAGAGAATGAGCGAGCATGGGGGTAGAGGGGCAGAGGGAGAGGGAGACAGGATCTTAAGCAGACCGCGCACTGAGTGTGGAGCCTGACTCAGGGCTCCATCCCATGATCCTGAGACCACAACCCGAGCTGAAACCAATAGCTGGACGCTTAACCAACTGCACCACCCAAGCACCCCTCATTTCCTCCTTCTATGACTTAAGCTTGTTTTGGCAAAAGTTGTTACTCTCTAGTGAGGCAGAATGTACAGGAGAAAGGCCTTCCCGAACACTCAGGGCTCAGCTGTACAATGACTGTACAACCATATGAGTAAATCATTTTACCTCTCTGGGTCTGTTTCCTCCACAAAACCAGGCAGTTAGGTAAAGCTGTTTTCTAGCTCTAAGATTCAATGACTCTTTAACAATTGAAAATTTCCTGGATGTCTAAATTGGCCAAACTGGCTAGGTAACCTATGCATCCCTTGGCTTAATTTAAATTTTATAGGCCTGGCTAAAGAACAGATCAAAATTTATAATGATAAAAACATTAAAGCAACTTGCTCAGTAAGGACTCACACAAAAGCTTTTGAGGTTTGGGGTTTTGTTTTGAGGGTTTTAGGGGGGAGGGGTTTCTCTTAATTGCACTGAAATTACTTCCATTTCTCAGGAATCTTAACTCTGGAGATCTAACCTCCAGGAATGGTATTAAAAAAACTTAGGTGACAACCTGACATGCTTCTCCCTTTAGTGAAGCAATTATTTCCCAAGATCTAGATATCCACTCTGAGACAACAGTAATGCTCACTTATATGAACAGTTAATGCTTATTTAGATGAACAGTTAATGCTGTACTATGTTCATTTATATGAATAACAGATGAGATATTTTGGTACACAAAGATATGGCCTGACGATAGTTACATCTGTCATCCATATCCACATAAGTGAACTTAAAACCTTTGTTTTTAAAAATGATGAGTAGAACACTGTATCATAATTCCAATTCTGATTATTGCTGTAAATAGCATATGGTAATACTGAATCAGCCTTCATTTCAGTTATGCAGGAAGTGCTGAAAATATTTAGATAATTAAAAAGCCTTTCAACAGTTTATGTGGAAGCTACAACCTTTTTTCTAATTACTTTTATTTTTTTAAAGATTTTATTTATTTATTTGAGAGAGAGCATGAGTGGGGTGGGGGGGGACAGAGGGAAAGGGAGAAGCAGGCTCCCCACCAAGCAGAGAGCCCAACTCAGGACTCATCCCAACACCCAACCAACTGAGCCACCCAGGAGCCCCTCTAATTACTTTTAAAGTACTGATTAGCCTTTACTTTTGGCACAATACACCTTAACCCAGACTAACCAATAGGTTTAAATATGCCTGCTCAAATAATCTCTGTAATAACTGCATTCAATAGACTGGCTCTGCACTAAAATGACAAAAACAGACAACCCAAGTAGAAAGACATTGAGACTAACAGGTGAAACTAATTATCATAGGGAAAACTAGAGATCTGAGCAAATTACAGCATTAACTCTCTTAGAATGACCTAACTCTGAATTTTTGTCTTAAAGATTTTTTATTTATTTCTTTGAGAGAGGAAACGCACAAGCAGGAGGGGCAGAGGGAGAGGAAGAAAGAATCTCAAGCATACCCTGAACTGAGTTAGGAGCCCAACGGGGCTCCACCTCATGACCCCGAGATCACAACCTAAGCCGAAACCAAGAATCAGACACTCAACTGACTGCGCCTCCCAAGAGCCCCTGCAGCTACTTTTAAAAAAGTCTTTTAGGGGCACCTGCGTGGTGCAGTTGGTTGAGCATCCAACTCTTGGTTTCGGCTCAGGTTGCAATCTCAGGGTCCTGGGATTGAGGCCCACGTTGGGCTCCGCACTCGGTGTGGAGTCTGCTTGATATTCGCTCTCCCTCTGCCCCTCCCACTCATGCTGTCTCTCTCTCTCTCAAACAAATGAATAAAATCTTAAAAAAAAAAGTCTTTTAAATATTCAAAAGTAGCTGCATAGGCTAAATAAAAGCCGGTGAGACTACTTAATCATAATTGGCCTTTCCAGTCCTATGGAAAACATACATTCTAAGAAATAAATTCTATCAAAAAACATTACAGGGGAAAAAAAGCTTAAATTCCCCTCAAATATTTGAAAAGACCATCTGAACAGTGATAAATTCAATGAAACTAGTTAACTGGAAGCAGTTACAAATGCTATTTCAGAAAATTCATACAGAATTTAGTTGATCAATTAAACAGTGCAGACCAGGGTTTCTCAACCTCGGCACTACTGGTATTTTGGGCTGGATTAACTCTTTGTTGTGGGGAGCTAGCCTATTCATTGTAGATATTTAGCAGCAACTCTGGCCTCTACCCACTAGATACCAGTAGTGCTACCTCCTGGTTGTAAGACCCAAAAATGTCTACAGATATTGCTAAATGTCCCACCGCAGCAAAATCACCCTGGGTTAAGAACCACTTACAGCAGAGCCAGCCCCAGTGCTCATCTTTACAATTCAGAGTTCCAAAAAGCAAATTAACTACAGTTTCAGAAACATTTCACTAAGTAGAGTGAATGACTCATGGTAAAGTTATGACCTGAGTTTTCCACTTTCCTTTTAAAACACATTCACTAAAGGGCAAGAACAACACACCCAAAAACAGAAGCATACCATTTCATGCCTTGTTCTCACTGGCAGTCTTCAAAGTTCCTAATTCAGGCAAGGCCAGAGAAAACACATCATCATACATGTCGGTAAGCCCTCAGCCAACTCAAGGGCTGGGTGTGGTTCCATTCCGCTGATGGTGGGGGAGTGCTTTTATATAGTCTATTTTGTCTTAAGGCAGTAAATATACTGGTAGATACAGACACTTTTAAAGTTGTTTCAATAAAAATACTACTTATGCCCAACAGAAGAGAATACTGGGGGAAATTTACATTAGAATCAATTAAAGGGTTTAAGAGGAAACTTTTTCTCAATTCATCTGTCATAAGAAATCTTTATACTTTAGCACAGAAAGAATGCTGAACAAAACCATATTTTGTCAATTTTGTAGTGCTTTATAGATTTATAAAGACCAATTATGACTAAACAGTACTTAAGATTCAGAAATGCAGGGCGCCTGGGTGGCTCAGATGGTTGGGCGTCTGCCTTCGGCTCAGGTCATGATCCCGGGGTCCCAGGATCGAGTCCCGCATCGGGCTCCCTGCTCTGCGGGGAGCCTGCTTCTCCCTCTGCCTCTCTCTCTCTCTCTGTCTGTCATGAATAAATAAATAAAATCTTTAAAAAAAAAAAAAAGATTCAGAAATGCAGAGACTAGGTTGAATCTAAAAATTATGCCAGGCTATGCTATAGAAAAAAAATTATTTTTAATAGAATGAGTTCAATATTCATCTTATTTGACTCAGCCCTAAAAATAAAAAATCACCAAAATCAGGGCGACTGGGTGGCTCAGTCGGTTAAGCGGCTGCCTTCGGATCAGGTCCTGATCCCAGAGTCCTGGGATCCAGCCCCGCATCGGGGCTCCCTGCTCAGCAGGAAGCCTGCTTCTCCCTCTCCCTCTCCCACTCCCCCTGCTTATGTTCCTTCTCTCACTGTGTCTCTCTCTGTCAAATAAATAGATAAAATCTTTAAAAAAAAAAATTCACCAAAATCATTTTGGTTACCTGAAGGTTTTGTGTTCCAGATGAATAGGCTTTCTTCTTTTTTTTTTTTTTTAAACCAGGGGAAAGCACAAACGCAGTTAATTGGCAATATTTGACTTGGATTCCTTATGATTTCAAGACATAAATACAGTTAATCTACTTTGTTTTTTTCACCGACTATACCAGTAAAGTCTATTTCCTAACTTGTAATATACTTTAGCTGTGAAATATATCAACAAATTCTATCAAAATACATGCTAATAAAAAGCATTCTTTACAAATTTGCAAAGAGCATCAACTTCTCAATACATTGATATTATAAATTAGACTTCCTATTAAGTAGCAAATCAATTCAAATGTAAGCAACCACCTATAGGGAAATTTTATTATATTAGTATGCAAATCAGAATTACTCAATGTTTGTTTGTTTGGTTTTTTTTTAAAGATTTTATTTATTTGACAGTGAGAGATACAGCGAGAGAGGGAACACAAGCAGGGGGAGTGGGAGAGGAAGAAGCAGGCTACCCGCTGAGCAGGGAGCCCGATGCGGGGCTTGATCCCAGGACCCTGGGATCATGACCTGAGCCGAAGGCAGACGCTTAACGACTGAGCCACCCAGGCGCCCCCTCAATGTTCTTTTTTTAACTGTTGCCTGGCCCCTTAACAGATTAAATCAGAATCTGTGGGTCCCATGCACTGTCAGGTTTAAAATACCGCAGGATTTTTTTTTTTTTTTTAATGTTGTCTACTCCTTTACTGTTCTCTCCCCCACTAAAAATATGGAACGCTTCACGAATTTGCGTGTCATCCTTGCGCAGGGGCCATGCTAATCTTCTCTGTTCGTTCCAATTTTAGTGTATGTGCTGCCGAAGCGAGCACACCGCAGGTTATTCTAATCATGCAGCAGAATGGAGATCCACAGCCCAACTAAAGGGTTTTTTTCCTTTAAATAAAAGCTTTCCCCTCACTTTTCCCCCTTGATGTTTTTTTAAAGAATAAACTCCCAAAACCTCAAGATAACTTGGGAAAATGTTTTAAAATTCAGATAACTTTAAAATGCAGCTGTGTTATTTGAACAATTTCTCAGTTCACAAGGCCATAGACACTTTAACAGGCATGCCTAGTCATTATAGGCAAATTCTAGTTCTCAACAAGTTCACACAACCTGGGGTTCCCTATTTCATTGGAATCTTAATATGTAGCCAAACCTTTAAGAGACCTAGCACTGGGGGTTGGAGGAGGTAGAGAAAACTTTAATTTCTTCCTTCTTACAATTCTCTATTATCTCATTTTAAATTAGTGTACATCTATCCTTTATTCTAAGATTTAGAAATCATAAAAATGAAAAACACACCTGCTCCACCATAGAACACCAATTTCAAAAAGCCTATTCTACACTATTGAGTGAAAACTACAAAAAGTATGCTAGTACACATTATTTATCCTTTGCTGTCATTTTTCCTAATTTCATGATTACTCCAATGAGATAGTAATTGGTAGCTAATAAAACAATGTGCTGTACTAGTGTTAATTCTTCATTATATAGAGATCCTTTTCATCCAAGCCTTTCCTTTACAGGTGGTAAAGCAGAAACAGGGATTTCTAGACTACAAGCTAGTTTCTGTGGAAAGTGAAAAAAAAAAAAAAGCACTAATTTGAATTTCAGTTCACTGCAATACTGAACACTTGACATGGATTAAAACCACGTAGGTTTTTGCTTCTCCAAAGGCAAGCCAAAATGTGAAACTGCGTTTTTCGTCCGTTAGTTCTTTTCTCCCTTTCACAAAACATCCCACCCAACTTCGTATTCAAATTTGAGGGCTGGGATTTATTAAGATTCTTCAATGTTTTCTTTTTTTGCTTTTAGATTTCGCACGTGAAACTCCTGGCGATTTCAAGAGCACACACATTAATCAAGAATAAAGCCAGATAAAATGACAGATGAAGTATCCTTCAATTTTTGATGAATCTCTACTTAATTTTTAATTCTTTTACCATTTTTTATGTCTTCAAGAAGCAAAAGAACAACGTACTAAAAACTTCCTAAAAAAGCAATTTAGGCCACATTCTTTTATCTCGTTTATAGAAAGAAGTGTGGGCTTAAAATCAACTTTCCTAATGCTTGTCAGCGCCTCGAGGTCGTTAGGATAAAAATTAAGCTTCCAACTCCGAAACACTTCGCAGCCGTCCAGCGCTTTGTCAAAGACTGAAAGTAAAGCATCTACGTTCCCGGTTCCCGGCCCGCGACCCTGCGAAGCGCCAGGCAAGGAGGGAGCCGCAGCCCCGGAGCGCGCGGCTCGGTCAGGGCGGGGCCGGCACGCCGCCCGTCCCCCGGCCTAGCGCACTGCCGGCCTCCCGCGAGCGCAGGGCCCGACCGCCGACGGCTGCCGCTCCCTCGGGAGCCGCGGGAAGCGCCGCCCGCGCCCGACCGGCCAGGCCTCACTAAGAGCCCCCAGCCCCGAATTCGCGGGCCGAGGGTACCCCGGCGAGGGGCGCAGGGTCCCAGCCCTGGGACGAGGAACGGGCGGCGGTGCGGGCGTTCTCCTCGGGGCTATAGTCGGGAGGGCGGCGGAAGGGCCACGGAGCGGGCCCGGGGAAAATTGGGAGCCTCACCTGCTCCTCCCGAGGCAGCCGCTACCGCTCGCTGAGGGGACAACATGGAGCCTCCGCCTTCAGCAGAAGCAGCAGGGGCGCAGAGAGGGATGGGCTGAGTCGTGAACGAACCGGGCCCAGGAGGTGGGAAACGGGCGGGGCCTGGGCTCTAGAAGAAACTGGGTAGGAGGTGGGGCTCGCAGAGCTTCGAGGGAACGAACACAGGGCGGGTCTGCGAGGCCGGACGGACCGCGCTACTCGCGGCGGGCGCTGGGCGGGCAGCGGCAGGAAGATGCACGCGGCCAAATCCCGCCACCGCCCAACGCGTGTGCTCCTGCGCGCGAGCGAGCCGCCGGCTACCTGGGACTGCGCACTAGGGAAGGCGGTCCGCTGGGAATTGTAGTCCCAAACTCTCTGGGTGCCCCTCCTGCCGTCCCTATTCTGCGCACTCATCCGGGGCGGAGAGGAAACGGAAGAGAGGGAAGGGGCTTGGCGCGTCTCTTCGACGACTAAACTACAACTCCCAGCAGGCCATGCGGGGAAGGGACGGGCGGGCCGGCTCAGGCCGGGGTCGGCCGGCCAGCCAGCCCCGCCGAGATCCTAGTCTTGAGACCCGCCCCGGGGCGGAGGACTTGGGATAACCTGCTGCTAGCCCCTATCTGCCATGTTTGACAGTTTCAGTGCTTAAGGACCAAAGGACCAAAGGGAGGCCTCAAACCTGGATGACGTGAGCGTCACTGGATTTTTAACGATTTTGACTTCACAAGGAGATGAGGACGTGACTTCATCACCACCATCATCAGTTTCACCCCATAATCGCATGCCTGGCCAAGCCTAGTGGTGGACCATCACCACCACCCTTAACAGATAAGAACTTCCAGGGAAACTCCTTCCACAGGCTCTGTCCAGCCTAAGCCATGGCCATGTTTTGTAAATGTCGGGTTTACAGGGCTTGCTTTGAAGCTCCTTTTGCAAGCACACCCTACTTAAACTGTGTGTTAGGTCAATACAAAACAAGGTTCTCCGAAAATGCTTTTTATTCACACTTCACGTGTGATTAAGAAAATGTCAGTTGTGAAGAATCTTGTTAGTTTGGATTTGTTGGGGGTAAGGGCAGTTATTGGAGATAAGAAGCTGGTGGAGCTTATGGGAGGCTAAAGCATCCATCCATCCCATCACCACCACCTCTTGGCATCACCATTCCCTCATTCATTAGACAAATTATTATACTTTCTTCTGCCTCTAACTTTTTTTTAAGCTTGTTTGTTTGTTTTTAAGTAATCTCTACACCCAACGGTGGGGCTCGAATCCACCAGAAGATCAAGAGCTGCATGCTCCTCTGACTGAGCCAACAAGACGCCCCACTTCTGCCTCTGCCTTAACTATTATAATTCGCCCAGAACCTCCTTCCAGCCACCTCCAGGCCCTGCCAAGCCTTTGAGCTGTTTTTTTTTTTTTCTTACTTCCTGAGTGATTAGGACAGAGGAGAAGAGAGAGGTAATTTTGCCTAATCTTATCTAAAGAAATCCTGTTTTGATTTCTTTCCCTCTGCCTTCTTATTCTCCCCAAACTCTCAAGATTACTTGAATACCCTCCTCTAGGCTTTAGATTTAAGAGTCTATAGATTAGATCTAGTCCACTCAGGCCAGCAAGAAACCAGCCATGAACATCAGGGCAAGTGGTTATTGGGGTTTCACACTAGGTGTGCAGAAGGCAAGACCTACAGGATGTGACACAAGTCCAGGCCATTATGTGGCATGCTTAGGGAGAGGGGCCAAAGGCCAATGACTTGACACAATTGCAACACACAGTGTAAGAATTTAAAATTGCACACACATCCCAGAATTCTCTAGTCCCCTTCCCCGTCCAACTTCATTAGACTTCTTACCATCTGACTTATGTTTTTTATTTATTTGAGAGAGAGAGAGCGAGCACGAGTGGGGTTAGGGGCAGAGGGAGAAGCAGACTCCCTGCTGAGGAGAGAGCCAGATGCTGGGCTCTATCTCAGGACCCGGGGATCATGACCTCAGCCGGAGGCAGACCCTTAACTGACTGAGCCACCCAGGCGCCCATGACTTATGTTTTAAGTAAAACATAATCTTTTTGTTTCTCTTCCCACTAGAATAGGAATTTTTGTCTGTTTTTGTTTACTGCTGTATCCACAGTGCTTCATACAATGCCAGGCAGATAGTAGAAACTCTAATATTTATTGAATGGATGGATAAAGAAGGGATATGAAACACCTAACACTGCTCACTCACTTTCTTGCTCCCTTAATATTAAGTCCCTAACTTTCGCTTTGAAACAAAATACGCTGTTCTATTTTAAGGGCTCCCAGTAGAGATCCACTGAAATCCATCCTATTAGGAAGTGACCAGCAAACACTGACATTACATCTGTCTCAATTAATTGCATCAAAGTCAGTGTCAGCACATCAGCCTTCCCCATACCTTGTAGAAGTTTTTGGAATTTAGAACAACACAGTACAAATTATAGGTAGACTTTAGGATTAGTCACAACTTAGAAAGCTACTCCTGTATACAAGAACTACGTTTTGTTGTTAGTGTTGTTTCCTTCTCAAATAACCAGGGTCATCAAAACAGTGGACATTCAAAATGCTAAATATTGATAATACTGATTACAGCCTGCCTTCAGCCATCTCACTCTGAATTGAGTCATGTGGTATGACCAGAGGCTGAGCTTTCCTTGTGGTTTTCCAGAAGCAGGTGACATGTAGACATGTTTGAGTGGTTAAGACCACAGGGTCTGGGCTGGGGCACCTGGGTGGCTCAGTCGTTAAGTGTCTGCCTTCGGCTCAGGTCATGATCTCAGGGTCCTGGGATCGAGCCCCACATCGGGCTCCCTGCTCGGCGGGAAGCCTGCTTCTCCCTCTCCCACTCCCCCTGCTTGTGTTCCCTCTCTCGCTGTGTCTCTGTCAAATAAATAAATAAAATCTTTAAAAAAAAAAAAAAAAAGACCACAGGGTCTGGGGTCAGACTCACCTGGCTTTGAATCCTGGCTTCGATGCTTACTAGCTGTGCAAACCTGGGTGACTTACTTAACCTCTTTGAACTTATTTCATTATCTATTGCCAAATGATTTGAGTTGTTGTGGGTTAAAATAGATCTAAGTATTTGGCAATTATGACTGATGCATAGTTAGTGTTCAAAAATTGGTAATCATATTCATTCTGGAAAGCCAAAACAAAGTCATAATCAAGTATTCTATGAAGCACAGAAATAATAAAATTGTTTTCTGCAGTGACATCCACTGTGACTCAGGTTCCAAAGCTTTCCAAAAATAGCTTTCCAAAATTCTTATGTGCCAGGCATAGTGCTAGGCAGTATTGCTGACATATGCATAAGACATATTCCTGTCCTCCAGAGACTCCCAGTCTTGTGGGATAAACAGCCAAGTAAATAATTATCACTCACTGTGACTGTGCTGGGCCTCAGTTCAGCCTTTTCTCTTACCGCCTACTCGTAGGATCCATGTTTAAGCAACAGTCTGGGGCCTCAGAAGGGACAGACTGGACCACTGGCATCCCTGGGCATCATTAAAAAAAAAAAAAAAGATTTATTTATTTATTTTAGGTGGGGAGGGGCAGAGGAAGAGGAAGAGAGAATCCTCAAACAGACTCCCTGCTGAGCGGGGAGGCCCACATGGGACCTTGAATCCCAGGACCCTGGGATCATGACCTAAGCCAAAATCAAGAGTCGGATGCTTAACTGACTGAGCCATCCAGGCGCCCGACTATTTTCTTTTTATAAACTATGAACACCAAGTCAATAGCTCATTCTATACACAGAGCAAACATTTAAGTACTTAATATACAAATATTTAAATGATGCCCAGCTGGGAACCTGGTGTCTTAGGGTCCAAGATTCTGTGAGACTAAGCCCCAAGCTGAGTTGGGCTCTGCGCTGGATGTGGAGCCTGCTCAAGATTCTCTCTCTCCCTCTCCCTCTGCCCCTCCCCTGCCTCTCTCTCTGAAAAAAAAAAGAAAGAAAAGAAAATATAGTCAACCCCAACTCACAGGCTGTTATAAAGTTGGATATCAGGCCCTCAACATGGTGGTAATACTCTAAGAGCTCAAGACCTACCAGCTGCTTCATTCTTGTTCTTGTTAACAGTATGGCTCTCTGTCTCTTCAAAAGGATACTAGAAAGGATCACTAGAATTTACAATTAAGGAAAGGAAGCAACATACCTGTGTATAGCATGCTATCATTTGTGTTAAAGAGTAAACGAAGGGGCGCCTGGGTGGCTCAGTCAGTTAAATGTCTGCCTTCGGCTCAGGTCATGAGCCCAGGGTCCTGGGATGGAGCCCCAAGTTGGGCTCACTGCTCGGTGGGGGGAGTCAGCTCCTCCCTCTGCCCCTCCCCCCTGCTCATGCTCTTTCTCTCCCTTTCTCTCTCAAATAAATAAAATCTTAAAATATAGGGCGCCTGGGTGGCTCAGTTGTTAAGCGTCTGCCTTTGGCTCAGGTCATGATCCCAGGGTCCTGGGATCGAGCCCCGCACTGGGCTCCCTGCTCGGCGGGAAGCCTGCTTCTCCCTTACCCACTCCCTCTGCTTGTGTTCCTTCTCTCACTGTGTCTCTCTCTGTCAAATAAATAAAATATTAAAAAAAAAAATCTTAAAATATATATTTTTTTAAAAAGAGCGAATGAGGATAAAGATTTGCTATATTCACCTTTGCATTTGCTACAAAAAGCTCCTAACAGTACTTACCTATGTGTGTGTAGAGGGGGAGACTAGGAGCTAGAGAGGGGTTAATAACAGAAGAAAACTTTAAGGTATATATATACTCATATATATGTGAACATATATATATATATATGACATACAAATATATTCGAAGAGATTTTTTTAATTAAAAAATACTTTTTTCTAATAGTCAAGAAAAAGATGGGATAATGAGATGGCCCAGAAGCTGAGTGGGGAAATTAGCAGTCCTATAAGGACTGTAAATACCAGTGTAAATACCAGTCCTACAAGGACAGGGCCAAGGAAGAAGAGGCCCAGCTCAGTGCCTCAGCAGTAAAAATTGCTCCACAGAACTGAGAAGTGGCTATGCTCCAGTGAGCATTTAAAAATCCCATCTGAGGGGCGCCTGGGTGGCTCAGTTGGTTAAGCGACTGCCTTCGGCTCAGGTCATGATCCTGGAGTCCTGGGATCGAGTCCCGCATCGGGCTCCCTGCTCGGCGGGGAGTCTGCTTCTCCCTCTGACCCTCCCCCCTCTCATGTACTCACTCTCTCTCATTCTCTCTCTCTCAAATAAATAAAATCTTTAAAAAAAAAAAAAAATCCCATCTGAGCCCTTCCCTGCCTGCAAACATTCACTGAATCCCCATCAGCCTTAAAAGGAAGCCTTGGTTCCTTAGTGCTATAGTACCTCTTCTCCACACTCTGGCCCCAACACATCTTCCCTATTTTATCTCCGTCTTGTTAGCCCTTGGCTCTAGCCAACCTGGGCTAACCACACCCAAAACACCTTACCCAGGGTCACACTCGGACCCTCTAGCCACCACAGATGGCTGTGCTTTCTATGTGTAGGTCTAAGGCAGCCTGTGGAGGGGAGGGGCAAGAGAGGATCAAATCTAGGCCAAGTTCTGCTAAACAAGCCAGCATTGAAGGGCATCAGGGGTTGGGCTGGGAGGAAGGGGTGCTCTTCTGTGACTGGTCTGCCCACAAGGAGGTCTTATTGTACACTTGCACAAAAGCAGCCCCTGGCATTTGCTTCATACCATTCTCCTCTGCCTTTAATGACCTCCTTACCATTCCAAACTCCCATCTAACTTTGCGCTTCTTCATAAAACCTCCGGAAGCCACTACAACTCCATAGTGACTCCCTCTCCCTTTAAATCCATACAATTCACTGCCATCTAAGCAGAACACTATAGCTTTGTGTTGCTGGGGGTTGTTTTGGTTGCTATTTAATTTTTATTTTTATGTGAGTCTGTTTTAAGCCCCAACTAGCTTGTAAGCTCATTGAAGACAGGACAAACATTTTTTGGATTCCTCCAAATTTCCCAGGAGAGTGTCATTCACTCAGCAGGTGATCAGTAAACATTTGTGGAACAAACCTTATATACAAATAACATCTCAAGCAAGAGTCAGTCTCAGGGAATTTACTGGTACAGCAAGAGGGAGCAGGCAGGAAAGGCAGCTTCAGGAATTGGACCTGGCACAAGGCCTCTGATGTAAGAAATCTTAAGAGTATGAAAGGACCACCAAGACAACATCAGTGTCTTGATTTTTAGTTTCTTTTCTCTGCTTCTAGTTACCATGAAAACAGGATTCCTTTCCAAGCAGGGTCTTCAGATCCTAGCAATCGCTGTCAGGGCTAGGGACCAGCATCGTTCATTTCCTTATCCAGCTCCTAATAACATACATTTTTAAAGTTTATGCATTTATTAGAATGAGTAGATAACTGCTTGGTTATCAGATTGGCTTGTATTTCCCTTTGTCATCTAAAGGACAGATTGCTGCATTATCAAGTGATGCTGTAAGTGTCAGAGTAAGATATTTGCCACGAAGTTATTTTGGGAAATATTTTCTGTGCCTGTTTTTCAGAACGTTGCAATGGCCAGTTTTTTTCCTGTTTGAGCTTTACCTGACCTTAAAAACTGTCAAGGGCAGATGTAGTCCACTTCCTGTTCTAGAAGATTTCCACTGGTCAGATCGCTTTTCCTCTGTGTTGCTGCCTGGCTTACTACCTCCCCCTTCATGAGGCTGCATCTCTACAGGATCTGCTGATCTTGCAGTTGCCCTTCAGGTCATCGATTGCTGCTTTAGCAATAACAAGGGCAACAGTTTTGATCATGGTCATTTCCAGTTTACGTTCCCCTTTTTAAAAGAATTATGCACATTTCAAATATTTTAACCAGGCCTATGGAGAAGGCTTTCTATTTCACAATCCAACCAAAGAGAAGACAAAAAAATTCAGTATAAGCTAGATATCTGGTTTCAAGTAAATTCTCTGCAAAGGACTCCATTTAGGCTATGAATAAAATTCAACTATGTGTATTTTGTGCCCTATTCTCAATTTTTAATACCTTATCTTACCCTCCTTCATGACCGCAGCCAGGATGTTATCTCCTGGC
Source organism: Leptonychotes weddellii (assembly GCF_054177405.1). NCBI lineage: Eukaryota > Metazoa > Chordata > Mammalia > Carnivora > Phocidae > Leptonychotes > Leptonychotes weddellii. The sequence goes on along the minus strand of NC_138379.1, from coordinate 7,594,563 downwards.
TCTTCTTTTTCCTCATTAGCTCAGCAATTTTTTCTTCAAAATATGTCTTCTTTACCTGATAGCCTATTTGGAAGAAAGGACAACCTTAAGACCCAAGGTGGACTCCTCTTTGGGAACAGAAACAACGTAAGAATATGAAGCAGGTTCTGCAGCTGCATTGCAATGTGACTGGAATGAGTAATAGCTTTTCATTCTGTCTAGCATCTTGCTCCACCTACCGAATGGGAGACAGTGCCATCTCTGCCTCATGGTGATATTACGACACATCCACAAAAATTCATAAAGCACCTTGCAGAGTGGGCCTATCCACATTGTGGTTTTCACTTTTCATTGGCGTCACACACACACACAGGCCGAAACGCATCAGACAATAGACATCCGCTCTGGAATTTATGGGAAATACATACTCCAGCTAATGGAAGCAAAAGAAACTAATATCGTTAAAACACATAATCCGCCGCCCCTGAAGCATTCACAAAGAGTTGTAAAGAGACACTAACCTGCAGGGTCCCCTCCCACTTCGGCCGCAGTGGTGGGCGGAGCTTGATACTTGGCCACGCCCCTTGCGTCTGGTTCCCGGAGGGGCACGGCCCACCCCGGCCTCCCGCGCGGACGCAGCGTGAAGCGAGTTTTGCCCCTCCTTCCCCGCAGGAGCGCGGAGGGACAGTTCTTGCGCTTGCGCCTTGCGTCGCTGGGCGCCTAGGCGCGACCGCCGCCCGCCCGAGAGCCTTTTGTGCGCCTGCGCGCTCGCGCTCCCGCCCTCTAGCTGCGCTCGGCTGAGTCAGTCAGTCTGTCGGAGTCTGTCCTCGGAGCAGGAGGAGCGGAGGGACTTCTGAGAGCTTGCTGCTCGATTATTTTCTTTCCCCTCCCTCTCTCCCGCCCCGCATCTCTCTTCACCCCTTTCCTGCCCTTGCTCGCGCAGCCATGGCGGAGCCGTCGGCGGCCACTCAGTCCCCGTCCGTTTCCTCGTCGTCCTCCGGGGCCGAACCCTCGGCGCCCGGCGGCGGGAGCCCTGGATCCTGCCCCGCCCTGGGGGCGAAGAGCTGCGGCTCCTCCTGTGCGGGTGAGGCGCGCGGGGGAACCCCGCCTTCGAGGGGCTTGTTTTGGGGGTCGGGGAAGGCAGATCACCCTCGCCTACTGGAGGCTTCAGCCCCCGGGAACGAGCGTCTGGAAAATGGGCTAAGGGGGAGGGGAGCGTAAGGTGGTGCAGACGGTGAGGAAATAACGGGGTGTGAGGCAAACAGGTTGGAGGCGGGGAGATATTCTAGGGAGTGGGCGTTAACGCCGAGGCAGGGTAGGTGGGGAAAAACAGCAGTTTGGGGGAGCCGTCCGCTGAACCGGGGTTTAGTGGAGGATTAGAGAGATTGAGAGGATTGGGGCAGATTGGTTGTAGGAGAAAGAACTAGTTACGATTTTGAGGGGATGATGGTGAAAGGGTTGCATTGCAGGTTTGCGGACAGATGTTGGCATAATCAGAAATTCATGGTAGTCTTGCAAAAAAAATTTTTTTTGGTTTCCCGTGGGGAGGATCAGGAAGTTTCATGGAAACATGGTAGCCGTTTTCTATACTCTTTTTATCTGCTTGCTTTTGTGTGTGTGTGTGGCTAGACTCTCTAAATGCCCGCTTTTCTGAGGCTCTGAGGTAAGAGGAGGCGTGATGAGAATAGCTCAGGAAGATTTGGGAGGGAGCAGCTGATGGTCCAAGATGGATCCGTGGCTGCATCTGCAACACCGCCTGCTCTTCACTGGCGCGCCGTGGGGGTAGGGACAAGCAATCAGTTGCTTATATTCTAGAAGATAATAAGAGTCACGCCAAGCCATTAACAAACACATTTTGATTTCATGCTCTCTATGGGCTATTATCGATCCCAGTGTAACAAAAGGGGGTGTTTAGCGCAGAAAGGGGGAGGGGGAGAAAAATTAGACAAAGCAGGAGCTGGTTGAACCCCATTCTCCTATCTCTGTGAAAGACTAGGAGGGAAGCTGCAGGCCGCTTTTAGTTTCCATTGTATACGCGTTTGCCTGCTGGTGGGAGCTGGCTGGCAAGCTCAAGCTCCCCTCATGCAGAGATCTGCAGTGCAGATGCCTTCTTGAGGGGAAAAAAAAAAAATGCACCCTGGGCAGGTGGTGGTTCTTAAAGGAACGCAGTCTTTGAAGAAAAGAAAAAAACCTTTTTGTCAAAAGAAGTGGGCCATAAGCCCGGGAGAGTACAGATAATTTTGCCCTGTATTTAGTTACCTTAAAGGATTTTGAGGGGTTTTAAAATACTTCACTGTCTCCTTTGCCAGAATCTCAGGTTGATGTAAGGAATGTAGAATTTCTGATCTTCACTTTAAATACATTCTCTAGGTGTTGGGTTTTTGTTTTGTTTTAATTAATGTCTGCACCCAAGGTGGGGCTCAAACTCACAACCCCGAGATCAAGAGTTGGATGCTCCACCAACTGAGCCAGCCAGGTGCCCCTTTTTCTTTAGGTGTTTTTTGAACAGTGGATTTCCACATAAGAGCTTTGGTAACCTTTTGGATTTTCCACTGTGGTTTTGGCCATTTCAGTAGAAACAGTATCAAAGGAAGCTTCTGCAAGGTCAAGATTAGCTGTCCAGATAAAGGAATGAGGCTGCAAATTTAGAACTATTTTTCCCTTTAAACCACCAGCGTTTCTCCTCCAAATTTTTGTGTTCTGGGCAAAGGTCCAGATGAACAGCAGTTTCCCTATAACTTAGCAACTTGGTGTTTTGGATTTAATCACTTGTCATTGCTTACCGTTTGGTTGTTGGCCCTTTTGTACATAGCTTTTGATACTTCTTGATTTTAAATTTTTGATTCACCTGAAAAATAGATACTTTGTCTTAAATTCTTATCTTTTGTAGATGTGTATTAATATTATCTAAAAAAGCATTAATACAGTTTTGGTGGGCCTCATTTGTCAGGTCACTACTTGAAAAGGTTAGCTTAAGCTACTGCAATGTGTAGTTATCATTCCATTGGAGAAGCTCTTCCCCTTGCAGAATATTTTCTCCATACCTCATAGGAAATGTCGTAGGCTTCTGCACTATGAAAATAAGATGAAGCTTGTTACTCCACAATTTAACCTATTTAAAATGGATATTTAAAAATCTATCTTGATTGCTTAAAATCTACAAGTGTTGATGTCAACCTTCAGCTTCACATTCTTTCACCAAGCTCCGCTTGGTTTTAGAGACTTTCAAAAAGTAAAAGAAGTGGTCGATTGATGTCCTGCAGGAAAAAGTTTTGTCTCGATTGACCTATCCAGTAACAACTTTCAGAAATATTAGTTCCTACTAAAGGTAGAGAATGAGTGATCGCACTCCCTGGTCTAGTGCCTCGGGGACTGGTGCAACCAGCATTGTAATATGCTTGGAGAAGGAGGTCAAGTGCCAGAATTGGCTTTCCAGATTTCTGCCTTTGAAGAAAATCAAAGATCTCAAAGGCAGAAAATTGAGATTAAGGTAAAAGAAACTTAAATATTTGGTGTTCTTTTCAGGAGGAGAATTACCTTTATTAGGCATCAAGTATAGGTACATGTCTGTTGTCTGAACTTTAAAAGTTTACTGTTTTTATAGCATTTGAAATTCTGTAACTTGCCAGCGACTGTTCTTTATTATTGCTATGAAAATCATGATGCCAGAATAAAGCTGCATTTCTTTTATCTGTTCATGGAAATTAAGTCAAAGCAAAAACAGCTTGCACAATTAAAAAAAAAAAGTTTTTGCTTTATACTTACTTTCCTTACTTATGAAACCTAGTTGTCCTGTGTAGTTTTTATGGCACCATTTCACACTTTGTCCTATCATGTCAATCAAATGTGAGTATGTAATTTGCATTTTTTGTCTTAACCCTTAGAAATCTACTTGTTCAGCACTGACATTATTATATTCGTGTCACATTGTCAGTGGCAGTATAACATGGTGATAAACACACAGATTTGAGCTCCAGAGGCACAAAGATTTCAAACCTAATTCTGTCTCTTAATTGTATGACCTTGTGCATATCATGAGCCTCAGCAATATGACCTAGGCAGATTTGCTTTGTGCCCTAAAATCTGAACTCTTATTGAGTAAAAATACCTAATATTTGATATATCTGTTTGCAGGTTACAAACTATTTGCACATACATACAAAATAGCAATTGAATTACAAGTGAGAAATCATAATCTTCCTCAAGATGAAGTAAGATCTGATAGGACTTCTTCTTTTTAAAAGTGAATCTATTTCAGCTTTTGACCTTTCACATTAATGTCTTAAAGCTTCCAGCCCTTTCATTCAGCTAGTCTGTTAGAAGGGAGGTGGGGGGTAGCCAAAGTGTTTTGTAGATAGCTTGACATGAACCAATATGCTAAAGTATTGGGGTGCCTGGCTGGCTCAGTGGAAAAAGCATGCGACTCTTGATTTTGGGGTGGTGAATTCAAGCACCATGTGGGGTGTAGAGATTACTTAAGTAAATAAATGTTTAAAAAAGATATGCCTAAGTATTGTCTGCAGCATTCTAACCATAAGTGTAGTTCTGATGCACTATGAACCTGCTGTCACTGGAAGCAAGAGTACAGGAGACAGCAAGAATGGTCGTGTCAATATAGTTTACATTTGCCTGTTGAGTTGGATGGTTTTTTTGTTTCCCCTGAATAAAAGGGTTCTTTTAATGCTTTTTTCCTCTTAGAGTCACATTCACAAATAATTTAACCATTCTGATCCAACAAACCAGTCTCATACATTTGACAGGTATACCTTAATCTTAAATTGAAATCTTTAGAGGATTGTTTATTAAATTGCTGGTAAGTGCATCATTTTTAATTTTTATGATTTTAGAGATGGTCTGAAAACAAAACAAAATGAATATCATTGCTTTTATTGTATTCTGTGGTAAGGAAATTATATATTTGTCTTGATATAGGACTCACTGCTTTTACTGTATTCTCTGGTAAGGAAATTATATATTTGTCCAGATACCAGGACTCACTGTTTTTGTTTTTGGGGGGGTGGGAAATGACTCACCTGTTTAATCCTGTTCATGTTTCAAGCACTTGTTTTTTGTTTTTTTTTTTTATTCTTATGTTAATCCCCATACATTACATCATTAGTTTTAGATGAAGTGTTCCATGATTGATTGTTTGTGCATAACACCCAGTGCTCCATGCAGAATGTGCCCTCCTCAATGCCCACCACCAGGCTAACCCATCCTCCCACCCCCCTCAAGCACTTGTAAATGAAGTTTGGTAGTAAAGGAATTGGTGACATGTCATTGAAGTTTAGGGAAAGTTAAATTTTCCAGTTTTGTTTGAGGTTGTTTGTTGTATAGAAAAGTACTTCTCTTTAGTAGTAATCCTGGAACTTACCGTTTTTGTAATTCCAAGTGGAATTATAAAGGCTCCAAATAAATGAATAACTATGCATATTTATTGTATGTACTTAGCTTATAGTTTGTGCTTGACTTTATTGTTAATGGTGAATTTATAACTGCCTCCTAAACTATATAAACTTGTGAAAAATATATAAATTTCATAATAAAACTTTTTAGGTAAAAATTATCAAGTTGGCATTATGTTCATATAATTATCTCATTCAGAAGTTGCCCAGGAAACTGACTTACCTTTTATTCAGTTCATTTATAACAGCTGTTAATTCTAGAATTATTTTTGGTCATTGGGTATGCTAAAGATGTTTTGAAAAATTGTGTATGCCAAGTAATTTCAGCTATAATCAGTATTGCTTGTGATTGCATTCTTGAAGTCTTTTGCTACATTTCCATGATGTATGTAAGACATGTTACTCTGTGGAACTGCAATTTCTCAGAATCCCTTTAAATACTGTATAGGATTTGTGTTTTTATTTTGTTAGGAAAGGGTGTAATTGTCAGTAGGTAGCCCACTCTCATGATTTTTTTTTTAATTTCAGAGAAACGTACTTCTCTGTTTTCTCCAATCAACTGTTTTATTTCTCCCTGTAAGCACATCGTCATAACCTAACCAGGAGAGGTGCAAGCTTTCTGACATGTTCCTCATTGGCCGCTCGCCCTTAGGATATATTGAAGGGTATTTGGGGAAAATTTTTTAAGCAAAACTGATACAGAGGCCCTTTTGTCCTATTACCTGAAAGCATTTCAACAGTGAGAAAGAAGTGTCTTCATTTTAATTAGGAGGTAGAAATATTTGATTTTTATGTCTTATATTTGTGTATTGCTTTATGGTTTAAGTTTTGCCTATCCATTAACTTAATTTAACAAATGTTTGAGCATACAGTAAAGCTCTTTGGAAGATAGGCAAACAAAACAGATCATCTAGATCTCTGGAGGCTATATTTAATAGGAGAAAGCCTTATGTTATGTTTATCTGTGATGTAGGTAGTGATATAAGCCTCATTTTACAGATGAGAAATCAGGCTCAGAGAGATTAAGTGACACGCCTAAAGGTTTGTTGCTGTAACATTGAGGGTAGGATAAAACTAAGGGATTGAGGGCCCAATTCAGTTCTCTTCCAAATATACATACTTCCTTGTCTTTAAAATTTGAAACAACAGGTGATAAAAATCATTCGGTCACCCTCTTCACTTCAGTTACTGGTTGAAGTTAAAAATTTTAATTTCTGGTCCCATGCTTCCTCAGCCAGGTGCCTTTTTGCTCCACTTTTCTACAAAAACTTTCTTGTCACATTCACTAGCTATTTTCCACATTGTTAAGTCTGGTGGCTACTTCTCAGACCTCATCTGAAATGCCCTGTCAGCAGCTTCTGGTAAAATTGATCACTTGCTTCCTCATTGAAATACCTTTCTCATTTGTCTTCCATACCACCACATACTCTCACTGGCTGCTCCTCCTGTGTCCTTTGCTAGTTCTTCTTCTTTTCTTTTAATTTAAGATACAGTTCACATAACATAAAAAGCACCATTTTAAAGTCTGTCTAGTTCCAGAACATTTTCATCCCCCCCAAAAGACACTCTGTACCTGTGGCAGTCACTCTCCATTCCTCCCTCCCTCCATTCCTTGGCAACCACTAATCTTTCTGACTCTGTGGATTTCCTTAATATTGGTATTTCATATTGCTAATTCTTTTTGTCTCCCCAACTTCTAACATGTAGAGTACTCCAGGACTCACTTCTCAGAACTTTTCTCTTTGCATTGGTCTCATTTATGATACCCATCTTGTGGTTTGAAATACCATCTATAAATTGGTGACTTCCAAATCTTTATCTTTGGTCTTCATGTCTAATGGGCATCTCAAACTTACTGTGTCTAAACCTGAACTCCTGATCTTTCCTTTAAATCTATTCTTCTCACACTCTTGTGCATCTCAATAAATGGTCATTCGTCATCCATCTCTTGCCCAAATCAAAAATCTTGGAGTACCCTTGACTCCTCTCTTTCCTTCATACAGCTATCAGCAAATCCTATTGATTCTACCTTCAGAATCTATCCAGTGTCTAACCATTTTTCTCCACCTCCATTGTTATCACCCTAACCCAGGCTGCTCTCGTAGCTTTCCTGGATTATTGCACTTACCTGCTAACTGGTCTTCAAACTTTATCCCTTGCCTCTTTTCAGTCTGTTTTCTGTACAACAGTTGGTGTAAGCCTGTGAAAAAATAAGTCAGATCATGTCATTCATGGGCAAATGTTCCAGTAGCTTCTGATCACACTCATCAGAGTCAACGCCAAAGTCCTTAGAGGGCTTTTGAAGCCTTATGATACCTGGCTTCAACCTCCCTCTTACTCACCCAGCTTTAGCCACACTGGCTCCCTTGTTGTTCTTCACACCTCAGAGTCTTATTTGCTGTTCTCTCTGCTTAGAATGCTCTTCCCCATTTATCTTTGCAGCTTTTCTCTCCCTCACCTTTGTTAGGTCTTTGACTTACCTTATCTAAATTGCACAAGAAAAAATAACTTATAGGCCTCCCCTGCTTTATTTTTCTTACCATCTGTCATAATCTTCCTATCTTTACATGTATAAGGTATGTAATCTGACTTACTTTGTTTATTGTCTGTCTTCCACACTAGATATTAGTTCCACCAGAGTAGGGGTTTTTGCTGTTTTATTCACTGCTCTATTTCTAATGTCTGAGCAGGACCAGGTGCAAAGCAGGCTCTCAGATATTTTTGAATGAGCAACCAATCATTTTTATTCAGCAACTAAAACTAGTCCTTGGTTCATAATAGGTGTTCAATAAATATTTATGGAATGAATGGAGAAATTCTTTTTTTTAAGATTTTATTTATTTATTTGAGACAGAGAGAATGAGAGACAGAGAGCATGAGAGGGAGGAGGGTCAGAGGGAGAAGCAGACTCCCCGCCGAGCAGGGAGCCCGATGCGGGACTCGATCCCGGGACTCCAGGATCATGACCTGAGCCGAAGGCAGTTGCTTAACCACCTGAGCCACCCAGGCGCCCGAATGGAGAAATTTTATTCCCAGAAAAACATGCGTATAAACAAAGTATTGCATATGCTTTCACAAGGTCCATAGTGCGTGAACTACAAAATTGTTCATAGACTGCAGATTAAGAATGTTTGGTTTTTGAAAATTGAATTATGAGTTTTGCAAAAACTTAACCCCTATGGAAATTGACATATCCACAAGAGTTTTTATGTAAGCCCATAAAACTATATCTGTGATATATATATCTTATGTTTAAGATTGGTTTCTTTTACTATTCTGTTTACTTCTGGACTCATGGTATTTTCCACTAATGGCTTTAATCCAGAAAAGTTTCTTTTTATAATCACTTGAATGCCACATTTTGGTATGTTACAAAGAGACTCCATTTCTAATAAGGACTCAGTGGTAGGCTAGTCTGATGTGTCAGGATTTTTAAATATGTTAAAATAAGTTTAATTTCCATCTTATTCCTAACAAAATCTGAGGTTTTGATTCAATACATTGATCTTGAACATTATTTGGAAAAGGGTAAGACATTTCTAAAAGTATATGCATTATTTTAGAAGTTGGGTCATTAAGGGGAGCCTGGATGGCTCATTCAATTAAGCAGTCTGCCTTCAGCTCAGGTCATGATGCCCATGATGCCAGGGGCCTAGGATCAAGCCCCGTGTAGCACTCCCTGCTCAGCGGGGAGCCTGCTTCTCCTTCTCCACCCCACTTGTGCTCTCTGTTGGCTATCTCTGTCTCTGTCTCTCTCAAATAAATAAATAAAATCTTAAAAAAAAAAGTTGAGTCATTAAAATATTTGTAACCAATTTCCTGTTTACACAGTCCATTTTATTTCTTTCTGTTAGACTTTCTAATTGTGTTTCTTTTGCAACAAGAATTCTGCTTGTTCTTCCTCTTGGACTGCATATACATTTACTCCATAAATGTACAAAGAAAGCCTTCCAACTCTTTTAGGGTTCAGAAGAGTTACAGTGGGAAGTGCTTAGTGACTTGTTTCCAGAGAGTGCAGTGTGGACCAGTTCACATAACATAAAAAGCAAACCATCTCAGCCAGGGGATCGAGGTTAACATCTTCAGTGATAAGTCATATTGATAACATGTACCCTTGATATGTTATGACAAGGATGGCCCTTTACCTAAGTGGTAATCTTCCCCAAAACTCCATTCTAACCATAAGACAAACTCAAATTGAGGGACATTTTGACCAATATTCCTCATATATCTATCTGACCAATACTCCTTAAAACTATCAAGATCATTAAAAGCAAGGAGGAAAGTCTGAGAAATTGTCATAGTCCAAAAGAGGCTAAGGAGACATGATGACAAAATGTGATAGGGTATCCTGAATGGGATTTTGGGACAAAAAAAGGCATTAGGGAAAAATTAATGAAATCCGAATGAAGTATGGAGTTTACTTATTAGTAATGTGTCAGTGTTAGTTCTTTAAATGTGACAAATGTACTACCATATTAATGTAACTTGTTAACAATGGGAGAAACTGAGTGCTGGATATAAAGCAAAACTCCACTACCTTTGGGCCTTTTCTGTAAATCTAAAATTATTCTAAAATAAAAAGTTTCTTTGTTTTTTAAAAAAAGCCTTAATCATGAAATCAGAACTGCTTTGGACAAGGTAAGGAGGTCCTCTTTCACCACTAATAATATTCAGTGATACAGTGGAGGTCCTAACAAAAATATAAGGGAAAAAAATGGCATAAAGTTTGCAAGGGGGAAATTGGTCTGCCTATCCCTGGAATTCTAATAGGACAGTGGGTATTAATAGGCTCAGTTTAGCAGCTTCTACGGAAATGATATGAGTTGCCATCAGGAATTGTGGTCATGGGAAAGAGTGGAAAAACCCTTTTCAGAGAGCCTAGCTTTATAGGCAAAAAGGAAAACTGTAAGTGACAAGAATCTTTTAGTTTTTTGGTTTTGGTTTTTTTTTTTTTTTTTTGAGAGCGAGCAAGTGAGAGCACAAGCGGCTGGGAGGGATAGAGGGAGAGGAAGAAGCAGGATGCCTGCTGAGCAGGGAGTTACATGGGGCTCCATCCCAGGACCATGACCCGAGTCGAAGGCAGTTGCTTAACTGACTAAGCCACCCAGCCACCCCATGACAGAAATCTTTTATTTTAATAGTAGAAAGAAAAGGTGTTTGAAAGAGCTAAAGAATTTCTAATTTTCATTATATTAATTTTAGATAAAATTTCAAACACTATTTTTCCTTATGTATTGGAAGATGCTTTAATAATCTATAGAAACTATCAAAAAGGCAGACATTTTGAGGTTAAATATAGAAGTCATTCATTGTACAAAGTTGTTCCTAAAAGTAACTTTGCTGCTTTTCTAAAAATAGAGTTTGTGGGGGTGCCTGGGTGGCTCAGTTGTTAAGCGTCTACCTTTGGGTCAGGTCATGATCCCAGGGTCCTGGGATCAACACCCCCCACCCCCCTGCATCAGGCTCCTTGCTCAGCTGGGAGCCTGCTTCTCCCTCTCCCACTCCCCCTGCTTGTTTTCCCCCTCTCTCTGTCAAATAAATAAAATCTTTTTTTTTTTTTTAAGATTTTATTTATTTAGGGTGCCTGGGTGGCTCAGTTGGTTAAGCGACTGCCTTCGGCTCAGGTCATGATCCTGGAGTCCCGGGATCGAGTCCCACATCGGGCTCCCTGCTCAGCAGGGGGTCTGCTTCTCCCTCTGCCCTCTTCCCTCTCGTGCTCTCTGTCTCTCATTCTCTCTCTCTCAAATAAATAAATAAAATCTTTAAAAAAAAAAAAAAA
>NC_138379.1:7504622-7582897 GCF_054177405.1 Leptonychotes weddellii | reverse complement strand
TGGGTGGCTCAGTTGGTTAAGCGACTGCCTTCGGCTCAGGTCATGATCCTGGAGTCCCGGGATCGAGTCCCACATCGGGCTCCCTGCTCAGCAGGGGGTCTGCTTCTCCCTCTGCCCTCTTCCCTCTCGTGCTCTCTGTCTCTCATTCTCTCTCTCTCAAATAAATAAATAAAATCTTTAAAAAAAAAAAAAAAAAAAAGATTTTATTTATTTATTTGACAGACACAGCGAGAGAAGGAGCACAAGCAGGGGGAGTAGGAGAGGGAGAAGCAGGCCTCCTGCGGAGCAGGGAGCCCGATGCGGGGCTCGATCCCAGGACCCCGAGACCACAACCCGAGGGGAAGGCAGACGCTCAACAAATGAGCCACCCAGGCGCCCCAAATAAATAAAATCTTAAAATATATATGTATATAGTTTTTATTCTGCTGGTGTTGAGGGACAGTTATCACTAAAATGAACAGTTCATTGGAACAGTATTTTCACTGGGGGTTAGAAAATTCAAACAGATTTATTTGGTTTATTTTCCCCCCATCTCAATCAAAACTTGAGTCTCATGTCCAATCCAACGCACCTCTCTTCCTCTCCTCTCTACCCCCAACAATATCTAGCACAGGCTTGACACAAATTTGAAAACCTTCAGTAGTGGGCCATTTGGTCTTTTTCCTCCTGTTTTTCCACTTCTCACCCACTCAATATGCTGCTGGAGAGAAGGGTGAAGGCGACAAGATCTTATCTTACTGGTAGAATGATAAAAAAAGGCACAGACTTTAAAGAAAAGTGCAGTTTTTTGTTTTTTAAAGATTTTATTTATTTATTTGACGGAGACACAGCAAGAGAGGGAACACAAGCAGGGGAAGTGGGAGAGGGAGAAGCAGGCTCCCTGTGGAGCAGGGAGCTGGATGCGGGGCTCGATCCCAGAACTCTGGGATCATGACCTGAGCCGAAGGCAGACACTTAACGACTGAGCCACCCAGGCGCCCCGAAAATTGCAGATTCAAGTATTGATAAAAGCTTTAAGTTTTTGTGGGTTTTTTTTTTAAATCTTAAATGAGTTTTGTAAAGATTTCATTTAATATGTATATAAATATTTAGCTCAGTGTCAATCACAAATATTCAGGACTCAGTAAATGGAAGGACCTGTTTTCAAAGAGGCAGGATTTTTGGCGGGGGGTGGGGGAGTAGTTTTGACTGTTTGTTGCAGATTAGGGTCTTACGAGTATTGAAAATCTAGTGGTGTAAAGACTAAAAAGATTATTCACTCAAGTTTTATTGAAAGACCTGGTAAGAGATCCCATTTTAGGTGTCCTTTTTCTCTTCAAAGGTTGCTAACCTGTTCCCTGTAGAAGTGGGGAATTAGGTATGTGTTGGGAATTCATAATTCTATTTTTTTTTAAGATTTTATTTATTTATTTGACAGAGATCAAGCACAGGCAGGGGGAGCAAGAGAAGGAGAAGCAGGTTCCCCGCTGAGCAAGGAGCCCAGTGCGGGACTTGATCCCAGAACCCTGGGATCATGACCCGAGCTAAAAGCAGATGCTTAACTGACTGAGCCACCCAGGCATCCCAGGAATTTATAATTCTTGAAAAATGTATGTCCATAACAAAATTTAGGAAAATAAAAATACAAAGAAAATTAAAAATCAGCGAGTAGAACCACCCAGTTAACATTTTCATATATATTCTTTCATTTGTAACAAAATAAGCTTTTTTGAAATAAGAATACAAGTTCATTATTTTCAAAAACACAGAGAAGAAAAAATATTTGTTTTTAATTTTCATAATCTACTCAGTAAATATCATTATCCCTTTTTCATCTTACATGAATTTGTATTTTTTACCAAAATTGGGTCATGTTTAAGTTTTTTTGTACTGTTCTTTTTTATTCAGTGTCCTATCAACAACTTCTAGTGTCAATAAATTCTTACCCACAGCACGATTTTTAATGAATAGTATACCATTGTATGGATATATGGAAACTTACTTAACCAGTCTCTAATAGACCTTTGCTAAGTTTACTAACCAAATAAACTGATGCCAAGATTATGCAGTAGCTTTTCAGTTAAGTCTATGCTCTACCTGCTGCCATAGTTCTTTTTAAAACACCTGTGATATTGTCAGTGTGATTCCTCATCACATATAGGATATAATCCAAATTTCATTACATGACATTTAAAGTCGTTTGGAATGTGGCAAGTTATTCCTTCTCTCCAGAATGGCTTCCCCTGCCGTGGTGACTTGATGACCTTAAAGACTAAGTTTACCATCTCTTCTGCAATGTACCCTACTCACCAGCCTCTGCTGCCTTCCGACAACTCATGCAGTTTTACTGGCTTGTATTTCTCCTTCAGTTATGTGGGCATAGCTGTCATCTCTGTATTCCAGTGCTGATACAGTGCCTGGACCTAGCTAATGATTACTGTTATTAATGATAATGTTTGATTTAATTAATAGCATTTGAGAATTAAGATCACCATTCTTGAGTTTAGTTTCCTGTGGCATAAATATGGAATATGAATACAGTGTGGTTTTGTGAGTTAGAAGATCTCATGCAATATTTTTGGAAAGTGTTACTTGTTATCTGTGTTTTGTATCAGAATAGATGCTGTGTATAAGAATTTGTATGTTGAAATTTTCCATTACGAGGGGGTGTTACATGGAGGTGGATAGTCAAGTTCATAGGATCCTTTTTGGCGTTCGGCTGAACTTATTAACATTTGGTTTTTCAGGTTTATTCAGATTTAAACTCATCATCTGGCAGAGATTTAATGTTGAAGGTAAATATAGGGATGAACCCATCTGGAAACATTAAAGAAGCAGAAATGCTTGCTTTAAAAAAGGAAAGGAGATGGGGCACCTGGCTGTCTCAGTTGGAGTGTGCAACTCTTGATCTCAGGGTGGAGAGTTCAAGCCCCACGTTGGGGGTAGAGATTACTAAAAACAAAACAAAAACAACCAAAAAAGAATAGTTTTTCATTTGTAGTGGTAAATGTGATGCTTCATCTTAAGATAGTTAAAAAGTAGTGAATTTTTAAATTCTGGTCCTGAGTTACTGAACTGTGCCTGTGGTCTACTAAATTCTGTTGCTGTTAATGTGCTTCATATTTATTGACTAAATAAATTTGTATTTATCGATACAAGCTATAGCCCAGTCCTTTAAAGCAATCAATCTCCCTATTTTAAGTATATTTCTAATATTTGTGAAAACATTTTTATAGTTGCAAGGAAAAAAGGAGTAAAGGCCAGTATATTTAGGGGCACTTTGTGGCGGGGGGGCTGCTTTTCACATTTTATTTTTATTAATTTTTTCCATTTTTAGTGAATTATGTGCTTGGTTTGTTTGTATTTTTTTTTAAGGGCCAAAGGTGGTGGTGAAAAGCCAATCTCCCCCATTTCAGACCTCAGAGTCCCTTTTGCTAGCAACAAAGGGGGGCACAAGTATATACTTCTGCACTTTGCTTTTTTAATTTATCAACTGTATCAACATACATAGCTGTACTTTACTGTTTTTCATAGCAGCAAGTATTCCATCGTTTGGATATAACTATTTAGTTTCCTGTTGATGATCACTTAGAGTATTCCTAATATTTATAACCAGTGCTCTGATGAATATTCTCATGTACACGGGTTTGTACTCTGTGCTAATATTGTAGGTTAAATTTCTCGAGGCATAACTGGCCAAATTAAAAGAATAACTATTATTGGTGGGGACAGTACATGCATTTACAATTTTGATAAATGTTGCCAAATTTAGAGGACTATAATTTTAGAAGGTGGAAGATTTCTCGTGCAGTCTTATTTTCCTAATGGATTATTTGTGATTTTTTTTTTTTTAAGTATTCAGGGTCAGCTTTGCATATTTGCCAAGTTTATAACTTCAAATGCTTGTATTAGTGACCAGCTCTTCAAAATGCAGTTGATAATGATTAAAAGCAAGTATCAGTTAGTACTCAGGTACCTATTTTTTTTTCCCACAAAGAATTGCAGGGGAGTATCCTCTTTCTTGAGGTTATACTTGTTTAAAAATGCTAGAGGTTCCTCTTTTCTTTCTTTGAAGGTGAGAATATTTGACCAAAAAAATTGAATTGATTAACTTTTAGAAATGCATCTTGAAAATAAAATAAGATTTTGCTGCCAGGTGAGTGTAAACAGTAAATGGAAATAAAGATTTGAGTTTTCCCCTCTTGTTTAAACCCAATGAAATTATGATGCTTGGCCAAAAAAAAAGGAGAGTTGGAGAGTTAAAGTTAAAATTCCTGTGTGAGGTTGTCAAATTCTCATGCTGTATATTTTCTTTCAGATTCCTTTGTTTCTTCCTCTTCCTCTCAGCCTGTATCTCTATTTTCGACCTCACAAGGCAAGTCTGTCATTTTTTTGTGTGCATTAATAAAAGAAAAATGTTGAGAAAGAGGCTGTAACTGGGGATATGAGGCGCAAGTTTTCTATTGCTCCCAAACCCCTTGAAATAAAAACTACAAGCCAGTCCTTCATATTTAGTAGTTTGCTTTGGATTTCCTGTAAAGGTTAATAAAATAGGGTAAGACTAGGTAGGTGAACCCTTTAACAGCACATAAGCTTTAGGTGCAGTTTTGAGCATTTCTTAAAAATTAGAATTTAGAGCAGACAGAATTGTGGCTCATAACACAACCCAGTGCAGGATGCATTTAACCTACTGATTTGCAGTTATGTCACTGGTTTGGAGAGACAGTAGATTTGGAAAAAACAGTATAAAAGTGTGCTTCCACTGAACTACTAATACACTAACTTAGCTAGAGTACTTTAGTGTGAATTTATCTGAGATTTGTCCCAAGAGCGAGGCTGGTTCCAAAATGCCTAGGAACACTGAACAAGTCAGTTGACTTTTTGGCAAGCAAGGCTTGTTTTCCTAGAGATTAAGCTGTGGCTTTGTGGGGTTGTTTGTTTGTTTAATCTGCCAGCCAGTGAAGAAGGGAATCGAGTGTGATAGCTATATGTTTGTGGGGGTAGCACTATCAAGAATCTGTAAGAGAGAGCACTATGTGCTCTGTCGAGTCGCACTAGTAATAAGCACAGTTTCATTTGTCTGGTGTACTCAATCTAAAATATAGGTCAATGGAAAACCCTTATTTTAAAAAAAGGTAATTAAACTCACTAGATAGGTCTGAGAAGCCCTGTGCAAACAGATTACTGTCCCAGCTGGAATTCTCTAGATGCAAAGTCTGGATGCTGGTTTGGTAGGAAGACTTTGACCTTTTTTTTTTTTTTTTTTTTTTTTTAAGATTTTATTTATTTATTTATTTGACAGAGAGATAGTGAGAGCAGGAACACAAGCAGGGGGGGTTGGAGAGGGAGAAGCAGGCTTCCCGCTGAGCAGGGGAGCCCGATGCGGGGCTCGATCCCAGGACCCTGGGATCATGACCTGAGCCGAAGGCAGACGCTTAACGACTGAGCCACCCAGGGGCCCCAAGACTTTGACCTTATAAGAATAAAAACATAATGGGATAAAGTGAATGTAGCATATTTCTTATGAAACATGGTAGATAATTTGTTGCTTTTAAATCAGACTGATAATATTAGGTCCCCCAGCCCCTTTGTAATGTGTCTTGGGTGAATTTGGGTAACTTGTGGGTCAAATCATGACCTTTGAAATTAAGTGTTTGCATTAAAAGATAGATATTTTGTGAATATTAGAAAAATAATTCAAACCTATAAAGTGACTTGACATCTGAAATCCAACCAGATTGATTTTTTAAAGAGTTTTTTTCCTTATGAGCAATTTAATAATTTAGGCAAGTAGGTATTACATGTAATCTACTCTGGAAGATAAACTGGTAAAAATAGCATAATGTAGATAGAACAAATCATTACATTTTCTCTTGTAAATATTTTAGATCTTTTAAAATACAATTTTTTTTTAATGTTTTATTTATTTATTCATGAAAGTCAGAGAGAGAGAGAGAGGCAGAGGCAGAGGGAGAAGCAGGCTCCCCGCCTAGCAGGGAGCCCGATGCGGAACTCGATCCCAGAACCCCGGGATCATGACCTGAGCCAAAGGCAGACGCTTAACCATCTGAGCCACCCAGGCGCCCTAAAATACAATTCTTCATGGTTAGAACTTTCAGCCACTTTTTTCATACAGAAGGGGAATAACCGATATCCTAAATAGTGTAACAATGCAAGCCAAATACAACATAACTAATGTATGGAATGTCGACAAGATAACTGTTATAGCTTAAAAAACTATTTCAGTCCTATTGGGAAACATACATTCAAATAGAATAGAGGTAAATAAGGATTTTGCTAATTAAAAACCAATGTTTAAGTAGGCTTCAGCGTCACAGTGAGTATGAAAATTTGTAAAAGAAAATAGATTTGCCATTTTTTCCTTTTTGCTTAAAAAGAGTTATTTAGAGCAGTGCAGATTCAGGATGTTATTGTTAAAAGAGTATTATAAAGAGGCAGTTAAAAAAACCATATCCCTGAAGGTGTTCCAGTCTAGCCTCTATTACTACTAGCATTTTTCTCCTGCAAAAAAACACGTAATGGAAAAGTAACCCAGTTGGTGCTCTACTTCATTGGCAGGTCTAGAGATCAATCTGTTGTTTGAGGAAACACTTTGGCAAGTGATTAGGTGCATTCTAGAGTAGCCAAGAATGGTAGCTTCTAGTATGCCTTATAAAAATAAGGAAAGAGGATGTTGGTGTCCTTGTTTAACTGGATTAACCCCTTGGAGAGAATTGCTGGGACCAGTCTGGCCCAATGCAGGGCTTTCAGAGTGCTGCCACCAAGAAGAACCTTGAGTCCATCACTGGCATTAACCCAACTAACTCCTCTGTCTCTGGCTTCCATAACTCTTAGCCACTTATTTAGCCTTGGAGAATTAGCCTTACTTTTATATATCTAAGCAATATATAGCAGTTATTAAATAGGACATTTTTATATTTGAGAATGACCTCTTCAATCCTGAAATAGTTATTATTGGTCTTCAGGGAGATGAATATACAAAAAACTGCCATTAATTTGCACTGAATAAAGGAACGGCAGTTAAATTTTTCAAAAGAAAATTATGTAATATTTATTAAATTGTACTACTTTGAAGTAGACAGCTATTTAAGTTAGCAAAGCAAACTTTTTGACAGCTATTAAATATATTTGTAATGACAATATTAATAGAATAATCGATTTCTTTTTAAATACGTTGTATTCCTGAGTAGGTCCTTTGTAGTCTTTTCTTTTGATTCCTTCTTTCTTATCAAGCAGAATTTAATTTCAGCCTAATCCCTAAGTGTTTCAAAATAGGGGAATAAATTTTAATGGCGTTTTCCTGTAATGTAAAATAAAGATATTAACAGAGGTATACATGTAGGATGTGGCTCGTTTTTATTGAGCTTTTACTGTGTTCAGTACTTTATGTGAATTGTTTCAATACGCACAGCCAGTTTTATGGAGGAAAGGTACTAGCTCATTTACCAGTTGACACAGGTTTAAAATGGTGCAATAACTTGCTCAAGATCACAGAGTGAATAAGTGACAGATGTAGGACTCCAAAGCCCATACTCATAAACACTGCCTATGATAAAGTATATTAGTTGTATTTTAGTGTTTGCAGATATTTTTAGAGATGTCATTTTGAGGTTAATGTTACAATCATAAGAGCAGGGGAAGAGGCAGAAATTCTATTTTAACCATATTACTGCTGTTAGTGATGTAAATTTAGTATCATCAGGGGGCTCTGCTCCCTCCATGAGCACAAAATCAAACTGAAATTTGGTTTCTACTTTTGAAACCTTTGAAAAGAGTGGAGGCTGAAAAATACGCTGATTTTCTTTAGAGAGCATGGAAGAAAAGTAGGTAAAAATAAGATGGGAAAGAGAGGAACCTGAAGAACTGGAAGCACCTTTGTAGTAATGAACGTTTGCATTCAATTTGAGTAATGCAGTAGGCATCTGGAATAGGAAGTTAGTTAAACACTGAACTTTGGGGCAGGCATTTGAGGGAAAAATTTGCCAGTTACAGCCTTTTTTTTAACAAAAGCAAAACATTTTTCTTTGTACAGAAGAGACTTTTTGTTTAGGATTAGCTTGGCTGCAAAGTGTCTGCTGGCTAACTTCCTATTTTGATGCTGTGGCTGAAAGTTGCTGATACTGTTTTGCACGAGAATTTGTCTTTCCTTCCTGTTTCGTGAACATAAGAAAATTCAAGTGTAGGAAAACCTATACCTGAATATTTCAAGCCTCCCTTGTATGAATAAGCATAGTATTTCTTTGCTGATGTGTATGGTTTTTCCATGTTACAGCTATCCTTTTAATTAAAAGTAATGAATTTCCTTAGGAGGGTTGGAAAGTAACCAAATGGTATCTAAAACAGGATTCTAAGCTATTCACTCTTTTTAGGAAGTACTCTGATAATAGGATATAATATTCATTATTAATTACTTATTTCTAGATCACATTGTTTTCAGTAATTAAGTTACCAACACCTGAATAAAAATACTGAGTCTTTTTTGAAAAGGCAGTTTGGGGGACAAGAAACAAAGTAAAGAGAAACTATTTTGAAGGATAGAGTAAACAATATATGAAGAGATTTTTTTCAATTCGAGTGTATTTACTTGATGTGAACACAGTATTCACTTGGAAGTTGATTTTTCATGTCATTTTTAACTCCCCACCTTGTTCTGAGATATAAAATACTGCAGGCAAGGAAGAGGGAAAATTCTTCCTGAATTCCCACACCTTATTCTCCAATCAAATGGAGCTTTTGCCTTATTCCAATCAAAATTTCGAGTTACTATACTTTAAACTTAGTAGATAGAAGTATTTGAAGCAGGCACAAAAGGACCACCCATGCCCTACTAAACTGTAAGCTGTGCTTCTGGACAAGGACAGGGGCAAGAGTGAGAGTGAAAAGCGTCAGGTTCATCTCCTGTGGGATTTTTACAAGACTAGAGTTCTGAAGTACAGCTCAATTTTTCTACCTTTCTAAAATTCATAAAGTTCTGGTTTTCAAACCAGGTTCATTACCTAGGAAACTTGTAATGCAGATTGCATCCATTTCAGGAAATTCTGAGTCAGTAAGGCAGAGATAATATATGAAGTACTAGTAGTTCTAAAGTTTGAAAGGGAGTGTAAAAGACGTCATCCAAGACTGTTTTTGTGCCAGGTTGTTATATTGTTCAGCTGGTTGTACATTGAACTAAAATATACTTTGGCCTTGGTGGTGGTAAAATGAAACATTTTGTTCAGAAAAAGTTCTTTTTTCTTTCAACCTTGCCTTCCATTTTTTTATGTGTTGGACCGTCTTAAATGTCTTTACCTACATAGAATCCAGTATGATTCTTGGAATGCCATAGGCATTTGTTTTGTAATAACTGATTCAGAAGTTGCATCACCCAAATTTTTGAAATAGATAAAAGCTCTTTAAATTACTTTTATTTGAGAATGGTAGGAGGGAAAAGTGTCTAAAACTCTGAATGAGGATTTATATACTCTCCCCTATCAAAAAAGCATATGATCTGGAGTCTCTATGTCAGGAGATTTTTTTTTTTTTTTTTTTTTGAGAATGTGGTGTCTGGGGACATTTACTGAGGATTTACTAAGTGCCAGATAGTGCTCTAAGAACTTTTCACCTATTAACTCATTTAATCCTCACAGCAATTCTCAAGTTAGGTGCTTTAGTATCACCGTTTTTTAGATGAGATTAATCAACTTGCCAAGGCCACACGATTAGTAAGTGTGATCAAATGATTTTGCATCTTTTAATAGGAATTTTTGGTCTGGGAGCAGTCTAGAAATTTAGACTGCCAACTTAATTTCCTAGTCTTATTTCGGATAGTACACTTAAGTGGAGACTTATAAGTATTTAGACCTTAGGAAGATACGGGTAAGCAAACAGCTCAGTACTGGATAAATTTGGGAACATTCTCATGATTATTATGGGGTTATGACATTTTTCACCTCTACCATATATAATTCCTTTTTTTTTTTTTAAAGATTTTATTTATTTGACAGAGAGAGACACAGTGAGAGAGGGAACCACAAACAAGGTGGGGGTGGGAGAGGGAGAAGCAGGCTTCCCGCGGAGCAGAGAGCCCGATGTGGGACTCGATCCCAGGGCCCTAGGACCATGACCTGAGCCGAAGGCAGTTGTTTAACAACTGAGCCACCCAGGCGCCCTATAATTCCCTTTTTCAACAAACTTATTAGGTGTATAGAGCCATACCATATTTTTAAGTAATTAGAATTCTTGAAAATGAATATGCACATTAAATCCTATTACAGCAAATAACTAAAAATATTCATAATGAGGGAATTTTTTGACAGACATTGGTTTTGAGTAATGTTGAAAGTCTCTTGTAGTGCGTATGAACGGTTGGATCTTTTGAAAAGGAAAAGGGAATGGACATTTTCTGAGATGTAAGATGATCCAGAGTCATTCTATCAGGCAGTTTTACAGTGTTTGGTATTTTAAAAACTAACAACCTTCAAACTCCCTGGCGATTTCTGCTGTTTTACAGACTTGGACAACACCAGTGACTATTAAGTGCCATACTCACTAATTGGAAGAGTCTTTGCTTATGGGAGCTGTTCTAAAAAAGGCTTAGTAGATTCTGGTCTCGTTCTATTTAATGTTTTCATGCCTTTATAAACTTTTTACTTCCAGCCCAGTTTTTTCCATTGTCTCTGTACAAGTCAGCTCTGTCCAAGTTTGTTAGGGTTTCAACTAGCCAAAGAAACTTCCTTTCATTTGCTGAAATTCTAAACATGATAATTAAAGTTGAAGCACAGATGAGGATGCTAACTTATTTTGCTACATGTGGGAAAGCTTGATTGACAATGGTGAGAGCTAGTGCCTGTATCTCACAGTCTCAGAGAAATTAATGCAGCATTGAGCTCTGTTTGCACCCTAGGCTAACCCCCGAGAAAGCACTATCCACTCCATATATTGTCACAAAATTATTAGGAAATATGACTAAAGTTATTTGTGTGTGCATAATAGTGACATCATATTAAAGAGTCTTAATTAAAGAATGTTATAAGTTTTATTTATTGCAGGACTTGCTAGTATTCTGAGAATAAGATTTCTAACCTAATCTTCTGGCTTTACCTCAGATTATTATATACCTAACTTAAAACTTTTGGAGTATTAAGAGTTCAAAGAAGAAAGGAGAGAAACAAGGCTTGGAAAACTGACCAGGTTGTGTCCTGACAAAGCATGTTAGAATGGTTCCACCATGCGTTTTCCCCCAGTAATGTGCACATTCTTCTATTAGCATTCAGGGTAGGTTGCTTTCTTTTTCTTTTCCTTTTTTTTTTAAGATTTTATTTATTTGACAGAGAGATAGAGACCACAAGTAGGCAGAGCAGCAGGCAGAGGGAGAGGGAGAAGCAGACTCTCCGCTGAGCAGGGAGCCCGATGCGGGGCTCGATCCCAGGACCCCAGGATCATGACCTGAGCCGAAGGCAGACGCTTAACCGTCTGAGCCACCCAGGCACCCCAGGTTGCTTTCTTTTTCATTTCTTCAGGCCCACCACCACCACCACATCATCACTTTACTTACTGATTTTGCTTATTGTCTGTCTCCTGCTCTGGGTGCAGGTACTCTTAAGCACCACAAACTCAAGGATCTTTTGTTTTGTTCACCACTGTTAATCTAGTTTCTAAGGCAGTGTCTGACACATGACAGGCACTCGATTAATATTTGTGGAATTATTAATTCATTGTGTCCACTTTTGTCTATAAGATGGCTGGTCTAAATTATCTGATATCTCAGTCTCTATAAAATATACAAGCCAAGCATTCCCTGTAAGGTGGAGTCAGTTTTGATCATGTCAGAGTTCCATTCATGTTTGAAGGGAGGGGTTCCCAGTTTTACCTTAATCCAGATTTAATCCATTGAATGTTTCATGGTAGAAACAGTAACCAATAAGTTCAGTAATAACAACATAGCTCAGATCATGGAATATTTCTGATTTAAATGTAGCCTACAAATGAACTACTAAAAATGTAGTTCTTTAAATTTCAGGGTTTTGAACCTTTTAATCTATAATGCTGAGCTTCATTTATATTGTCTCCTTAATTTGATCTTGCTGAGTACTAAATAACGATACTATATAATGATAGATGCAAACCATCTTTACTACATTAGAAATAAACGTGAATTGGGGCGCCTGGGTGGCTCAGTTGTTAAGCGTCTGCCTTCGGCTCAGGTCATGATCCCGGGGTCCTGGGATCGAGTCCTGCATCGGGCTCCCTGCTCCGCAGGAAGCCTGCTTCTCCCTCTCCCACTCCCCCTGCTTGTGTTCCCTTTCTCGCTGTGTCTCTCTCTGTCAAATAAATGGATATAATCTTTAAAAAAAAAAAAAGTAAATGTGAATTACAGCTTGCTTCAAGTATTTTCTGTCCCACTAGTACAGTTTGTACCACCAAACTGTGTTTTTCCTCAATTTACAAAAACTTTTTCCCCCAATACCCAGATAACAGTTAAACTGTTCTAAAGGTCATATCCTATTACATGAAATTTCAGTGATGTGTTGAAATAGAGGAACTTTATCTGGCATTTGGAAACATTTTTATAATAGTTAAATTTTATTTTTTGGAGTAAGATATTTAGTTTTTATTTCTTTTCAGTCTTATGAAATGATTTTGAATAAAGTCACAATTTTGCTTCTATTATTCAGCTTCTCACATGAAAAAGAATATAAGCTGAATAAAAGTAATCCCAAAGGTTTTTCTCTTTCATAAATTCACACTCATTCACACTCAAGGCAGTGCTGTCCTGAGCCTGCTTAGGTCTCACCTGGCCAAACAGTCTTTGATTCACTCATTTGGAACTATTTATTTAAGACTTACTTTGTTCTAACTCCAGAGATGATAACAATGTGCAAGAGAGACAGCACTTACCTTGGGACAGTTGTTTTGATCTTTTCTTCTGGAAAAACTTGCTAGATTGGAAAGTTGGAAAACAATATGATAAATCACTGGCTGTTGTAGTATTAATAACTAATAAGATTTAATTAATGTATTACTTTTAGAAGGATATTTTCTCTTTTAAAAGGGTTTCTGGCGTTAACTCTTCTTAACCACAGAACAAACCTTACCAGTTTGCACAGTTCAGTGTTGGTTAAATTGGCAAGTTGGTGCAAGAGATTTTGGAGCAGGCCAACCATTTCATACTCTTTAGTTTAAAATGAGGCCGTCTGTACCTGAGACCAATCTTCCCTGTGGATAGAATAGAATAATTCTAGTCTGATTCTTAGGCTCAGGAGGGATCCACTGTATCTTCTAAGAATCAAAAAGAACTGTGGTCACTTTTTTTTTTCCTTCTCAAACTGTCAGACTATAACAGTGGATTTGTAGAAACTCTGTGTACTGAATTATGCAGCTTACAGATGAGAACATATCAGTACTTCATAATATTGAGTTATGTATGGATTACATTGAATAGCTCTACCAGGAAAAAAAAAAAAAGGAAAAAAAAATTTCCCCAGATTTCCCAATCTCATTATACTTCTTTATGCTCTACTTTTACAATGGAAAAAGTAGACTGAAAAGTATTTGTCATGAAAATTTTTTGTCATCTGCAATTTGTAGCATGATACAGCTTTTCTGTTTCACTCTTGGCACTTTTATGCATGTTTTATAGGTTAATTGTTGATCATTGTTTTGTTACATATTTACGTGTGTGTATGTATATATACATCCTGTGTGTGTGTGTCTATATATATATGTAACTTGAAAATGAAAAGCATGCTGCTTGGCCTGACTAGCTAATGTGTCATTGTACCTGGTAAACAAACTTTTTTCTTTCAAATTCTGACTATAGAGGGATTGAGCTCTCTTTGCTCTGATGAGCCACCTTCAGAAATTATGACTTCCTCCCTTTTTTCGTCTTCTGAAATGCATAACACTGACCTTACAGTACTACATGGAGAAAAAAGCAAAGTGTTAGGCAGCCAGCCTATTTTAGCCAAAGGAGGAAAAGACCGTTTGGATCTACTAGATGTGAAAAAGATGGAAAAGCTTCAAGGGACTAGTAAAGACATAGCATACTCCCCAGTTTCTGTTGCAGAAGGAGTTCAGTGTAACCATCCTTCCATTCCGGTCAGTTTCCCTGATCGTCCTGCTTTTCTCTCAAAGGAAGTTGGTCTAATGGAACAGCAAATAAATAAAAATCAGGAGTCCAGGAACCCAAATGAGGTACCAGGTACGGGTGATGAAACTGGCTTGGATGTTGATGACAAGTTCACTTTGCTAACAGCCCAGAAACCACTCGCCCAGCAGCCTAAGGCAGAAGGCATTTGTACATATTCCTTATCCCCATCTGAAGTTTCAGGAGGTGGTATTACTGAAAAGGATTCCCCTGAGTCACCATTTGAAGTAATTATTGACAAAGAAGGATTTGACAAAGAATTTAAAGATGCCTGTAAGGAGAGCACAAATGATTTTGGTAGGTGGGCAGTGCACATTGATAGAGAATCATCTGCAGACATTTTGGAGTCTAATGACAAACTATTTCCACTGAGAAGTAAAGAGGCAGGGCGTTACCCAACCTCTGCATTGCTCACTAGACAGTTTTCGCACACAACTGCGGCATTGGAAGAAGTGTCTAGATGTGTGAATGATATGCATAACTTTACTAATGAAATACTGACTTGGGATTTGGTTCCCCAAGCGAAAGAAGAGAGCAGTAAATCTGACTACATCACAAAAACTACAGGACTTGATATGAGTGAATATAATTCAGAAATCCCAATTGTAAATCTTAAGACTAACGCTCACCAGAAATTTCCTGTATGTTCTATTAGTGGGAGCACTCCCATCATTAAATCAGCAGGTGATTGGGCACAGGCATCTCTCCCACGAGAAAATGCTGTCACGGAAAAACCTATGCCAGACGGTCTCCATTCCACGAAGGAAATCAGTATCAAAGGTGTGGGAGGCAATGTACAGAAACAAGATAACACACTTTCAGAGTTACCTGGATCTCCTTTTGAGAAGAGTCTCTCTTTGGGTTCTGGAGTGGCTAATGTGAAAGTGGTCTTACCTGATGGCCATGTGAAAGGTGAAATGAATTGGCAGAGCTCTGTGTTAGGAGAAGCCACAGAGGCTGATAGTTCTGGTGAATCTGATGACACAGTAATAGAGGACATTACAACCAGTATTTCATTTGAAAGTAACAAAATTCAGGCTGAAAAACCTGTTTCCATTCCAAGTGCTATTGTAAAAAGAGATGAAAGAGAAATCGAAGAGATTTTCAATTGCAATAGGGAAAATAAAACATCTGAAAACTTTGAAGGGCCAGTCAGTGGCTCTGAGGCAGCGCAAGTTCAGCCTGATATTCTTGAAAGGAGTCCAGCTGGTGAGGCAGCGTGTTCACAAGTACCTGATCTGAATGGCACGTCAGAAGAGGTGGAGCAGTCGGGTAGTATGAGTGAAGTTGATCCTGAAAAGCCTGTTGCAACCGAGAACCGCAAACTTCCTTCAGCTCTGTCTCCAAGTGTTCTTCCAGAGACAGAATTCTCACTAAATGTGACAACCTCTGCCTATTTGGAGTCATTACATGAAAAAAGTGTTAAAGGTGCAGATGATTCTTCCCCAGGGGACCTGATAGCAGCCTTTACAGAAACCAGAGAGGAAGGAATTGTAGATAAAGGTGCAGGAAATGCCTTTCAGGCAACATCAGAGAAGACTGCAGACTTTAAAACAACTCTTGCTATGGAAATCTTGCATGAAAATGAATCAGGTGGTTCTGAAATTAAAGACAGAAAAAGCAAACACACTGAACAAAGCAAAGAAACTAATGAAAGTACGGTTCTGGATGTTTTCCCTGCCCAGGGTACTCCAGCAGCATCTCTTGACTTAGAACAGGAACAGCTCACAATCAAAGCACTTAAGGAACTGAGTGAAAGGAAGGTTGAGAAGTCAGCTTCTGTACTGGATAATGTAGAATCTTCTCCTGAAGAAATACTCAAGCAGACTTTCACATGTGATCCAGAATCTTCTTGGCTTCAGAGATCGTATGATGTCCTAGAACACACAGAAGTTAATACTGGATCTGATCTTGGGATTTCCAAGAAGCCCACAATTAGCAAAGAAACTCCTAGGGTAGATACTATTTCGAGCCTTAGAAAGACTGAAGTGGTAAACAAGCAAGCCCTAGCAAGACTTCTCACAAACTTCTCAGGTAATCATTTACATTAGAAATACTACATGTGATTAATTCTGCTGTGATTGATTACTTATCAGAGTGTCATTTTTCTAAGTCTCTGATTTTATATCACCAAAATTATGGCTAGAATAAAAACAACACTGCGTAATGGGGAAAGGTAGAATTTTTTTTTGTGGTTGCCTGATTTGTTTTTCTTATACAAATATTTCCCAAAGCAGTAGACCACTTGTTAAAATTAATATTCTCCTTAAAACATTTTTTATGCTTCAGGTTTTTGGTTTGTTTTTTTTCCTCAAGGTTCTGCTTTCCTTACAGGTTGGCCCTAGAGCAGTTGCTGCGTTAAGAATATCATTAGGCATTTATTTATTCACAAAGCTTACTTTTAAATCTCCATAATAGTAGCACTGCTTAGCACTTGGGTTTTTTGCTGTGGGCCCTGTGAAATCTATTTAGCAATCAAAGATAAAGGAATTCCTGCTGGGAACGACAGCAAATGAAACTTTTAATTAATTTGATCTTATACTACAGAGATTTTATGCTCTGAAAGTAGGTAACCAGTATTGTATTATAGTACTGTTTTGTGAGTATTGCTTAAGAGAAGTCATGCATTCTTCTACTTTGGACCTTACTGAATACTCTTCAGGCCAGATTTATTATGTGGTACTAGAAGCTTTTCCCTTTGTCTTCTCTTTTTTTTTTAAAGATTTTATTTATTTATTTGAGAGAGCGAGAATGAGAGAGAGTACATGAGAAGGGGGAGGGTCAGAGGGAGAAGCAGGCTCCTCGCTGAGCAGGGAGCCCAATGCGGGACTCGATCCCGGGACTCCAGGATCATGACCTGAGCCAAAGGCAGTCGCTTAACCAACTGAGCCACCCAGGGGCCCTCCTTTGTCTTCTCTTTATTTGAATGATTACTTTTCTCGAAATCAGCCTTCAGTTAAATTACTGCAAATGCTATCTGTTCTGGGATCTTGGAAGGTGTAAGAAGAAAAGGACATTTAAAGGCTTCCAAAAGGGACCCACAACCCCTAAGTTCTGCACTCACTGTACAGTCACTCTTAAATGCTATGTAGGGGTCTCTGTGGTTTTCCAGGCTTCTTTGACAGTAGATCCCTTTTTTCAAATGAAATCATATACAGAGTTACAATATTTAAAATAAAAGTAAGATTTTTTTTGTTAGGATAAACTGATAAAATTGATTATACCATTTCCTTTTTTTTTTTTTTTTATAAACATTTTATTATGCACAGAATGGGGAGGAGGTCCAGCCCTTAGCAGCCACTTTCCTATCCTGGTGGCAGCCAGAACGCTGCTCAGCTCCTCCTGCTGGGGTGCCTCTCAAAAGGAGTGAAACCGCACACCTCTCGGATCTTGTCCTACACTGATGTGATGTGCTTGGTTAGGTGCTCATGCCGGCAGAAGTTCCTTGGCTTGTTCACGTTATTGGTCACCTTGTGGTCCTTGTTGAGGTCCATGACCATGGGGTTTGCAGAGCCGTGGCTGCAGCTCTTCAGCTGCGGCAGAAGGGCACCCTTTACTTTTTATTTCCTTCCTGAAGACCACAGGCAGATTACTTAGTCTTTCTAAATTTTAATCTTTAAAATAGAGATAGTTGTGCTTACCTTGTAATAATATTATGGGGATCAAATGTGGACATGCAGATAATGCAGTGCTTAGCATATAATAAATACTCATTTAGCACAAAGTACAGGACCTGGCATGTAGTAGGTACTGGATAATTATTTGTTCATTGTTAAGTGAATGAATTGTTCAGTATCAGTGAAAACATTGAGACTGTTTTATAAACTAAAAAATTTGAAGTGGCAGTTAAGGATAGCTGTTATACTCTAGTAATTGAAGATTGCTGAGCTTGGATTGAGGAGTGCTGAATTTTCATTGTTGCTTTACAGCATCTAGAAAGCTTTGAACAATTAAGTTATATCACCTTTTGAGGCCTCAGTTTCCTTATCTGTAAAATGAGGATGTTGAAGGAGATGATCTTCAGTATCATTTTAATAATAAGATTCTCCGACTCTGGTATATTCTAGGTTTCTTTATGAGTTGTTGTCATAATTCTTACAGGTTGTTTTTTTGAATGATAAGGCATATAGGAATTAGGCTACAAGGACTTCAGTGTCTAATTTTGGCAAATTCCTGCTTCAATGTGACCTCAGATAACTCACCTAACTGGTTTGGCATCTTCCTCTGTTAATATGGTAATAATTATTTTGTCCTGCTTTATAGTGTTGTAGTAAACAAAGTACTGTGTAAATACTAATTATTAGTAATTCTTAACTGAGTTATTTAATCTGTTGTGAAAGGTGAAATGGGCTATGGAAATTTAGGATATTTGTTACTGGCCAAATTCTATCATTAGTAGACATTTTTAGATGCTAATTAAAGACCGGTATAATGAGACCAAGAAGCTAAAAGGTCTTCTTTTGCAGGCTTCAAAATAGAAAACCTTTTTAAATTGTCTTACTTTATGAATAAATATTTTAAAATACAACTACTTCAGCAAAATACATCAGTCTCTAGTTCTAAGTAGTACATCTGAATAGTCTTCCCTTTGAAGTAAAACCAGTTCTGTAATTAGGTTCTGCCTAAAATTGTTGGGGAAAATAGGCAAAAGAAACAATGAAAAATATTAATGGTATTTTTTCTTCTGCTGTCTTATGGTATATTTTATACAAGTTTGTAATGAAGCATAAGTTTCATTTCCTTTATGATATTATAGTTCAATCATTATGGTATGATCTATGGTATAACTAATTGTTTGGGGAAAATTTAGATCCTGCTCATACACCTAATTGGGTGAAGACAGGTTTTTGGATTTTAGTATCCAGATTGGCAAGAATGCAAGGAAATAGGCAGGTATATATTTTGGTGATAGGTAGATGTAAGTTTTTACAACTTTTCTGGAAGGCATTTTGGCAGTATGTAACAGTCCTAGAATTAATCTAGCAGTTTTGTTTCTAGGAATTTATTCTAAGGAAAAAAATGATGTGCAAAAACAACTACAAAGATGTGGGGTTTTTTTGTTTTTTGGGAGGTTTTGGGGGTTTTTTGTTTTGTTTTTTTAAGATTTTATTTAGAGAGAGAGCTCTAACAAAGGGAGAGGGAGAGAGAGAATCTTAAGCAGACCCCTCGCCCAGCATGGAGCCAGGTTCAGGGCTCGATCTCATGACCCTGAGATCACAACCTGAGCCAAAATCAAGAGTCAGATGCTTAACCAACTGAGCCACTCAGGTGCCCCTACAAAGATGTTTTTTGTAGTGCTGTCTAAAATATTGGCAGGTATCTCCATGTCTTATTACCTATCTGTGCAGTCGAATATTATGCAGCCATTGGAGCTGTTATAGATTGTTTTTTTTTTAAGAAATGGAAAAATATAGAAAAGTACAAAAAGATATACACTCGTATTTCTTTATGTAGAATTAACTTCTGTGAATTAACATTAATGGTCATATTTGCTTCCAAACTAAAGAACCCTTTGATTACCACCTGACCCACTTACTCCCTTCTTCCCTTCCCCAGAGGTAACCACCATCACGGACCTGATAAATCCTTCCAGCTTGTTTTAAATGTATGTGTATGTAGTATTGTTTTGTGTTTTCAGACCTTTATTAATATTACCATCTTTGTTATGCAACTTGTTTCATTCGACATTAGGGGTTTTTTTTTTTTAACTCTTTCCATATTGAAATATATAAAATTTGAATGAAGTGAATAATTTATTCATTTTAACAGCTTTATATACAGTAATCCATTTTATCTCTGTTACTTTCCTTTTGATTAGGATGTGGATTATTTTCCATTTTTTACACTTACAGACGGTGCTGAAGTTAACATCTTTGTACTTGTCTGGTTTTACACATATACAGATATTTCTCTAGGGTCAGAGTGCCACTGCTTATCAATTTAACTTCTAGGAATGTGCATTATTTTTCTAGTTATTGTCAATTTGCTGTCAAAGTTGGAGTTCCTGCTATTATGTGAAAATGTTCACAATTTTTTTTTTAAGTAATCTCTTCACCCAATGTGGGGGCTCAAACTTACAACCCCAGGATCAAGAGTTATACACTGTACTGACTGAGCCAGCCAGGTGCCCCCAGATGTTCATAATTTATTAATAAAAATTGTATTATTGAACCCCCCCAGCAGAGTTTTTGTTATGTGATAAATGATTACAGTAGGAAAACACAAGTTAAAAAAGAAATTATTCAGAATAATTATTAAAAGTGAATCTAGGGGCATCTGGATGGCTCAGTCAGTTGCTTGAGCGTCTGACTCTTGGTTTCAGTTCAGGTCACGATTTCAGGGTCATGATATTCAACCCCACGTCTGGCTCCATGCTGAGCATGGAATCTGCTTAAGATCTCTCTCTTCCTCAATCTCTGCCCCTTCCCCCACTCATGCATGCACGCTTTCTCTCTTTTTATTTTTTTTTTAAAGATTTTATTTATTTATTTGACAGAGCACAAGCAGGGAAGCAGCAGGCAGAGGGAGAGGGAGAAGCAGGCTCTCCGCTGAGCAGGGAGCCCGACGCAGGGCTCGATCCTGGGGCCCTGGGATCATGACTGGGCCGAAGGCAGATGCTTAAAGACTGAGCCACCCAGGCGCCCCCTCTCTTTTTTTAAAAAAGAAAAGTGAACCTATACTGGGGTGCCTGGCTGGCTTAGTCAGAAGAGCATGTGACTTTTGATCTTGGGGTCATGAGTTTGAGGCCCATGTTGGGTGTAGAGATTATTCCTAAATAAATAAAACTTAAAAAAAATTTTTTTTTTGATAATCTATATATCCACACACAGTGAAGCTGAAGTAAATTTAAAAAAATAACATCACAATGGTTTTTCTTGCAGTATAGTCAAGTAAGCTTTGCTGGAACTGACCTTTCTTGCATATAACTATATATTCTGGACAAAATTGGAAGAAAAAAAAGAACTGAAGATACTGGAAAATGAACAATTAGACAGATTCTGAAAAGGAGCTGACACTTTTAGAAGAGACAGCATGGAATGTGTTTTCCATTTTAACTGCTTTTAGCCAGATGACAGGCTGAGTTGGCACTTGGCAGGTTGGCTAAAACTTTCATAGAAAACTTGTAAGAGGACAGAATTTGGGTCAGCCACAGCCGATTCAACCACTGGAAAGGGTTGGAGGAGTCCTGGAAAGGAGAAATCCAGAGAGTGAGAACTTAAAATTCTGTATACGTACTCTCTATATACACCTCTGTTTAATCCTTGAACTACACACATGCATGGAAGACTACAAGCAGCTCAGCTAAAGAGAAAAGAAGTGAACTGAGATGTTGCCCAAGAGACAAGAGTTCACAGTTTGGATCCAGCCAAATTTAACTGCATACTGAAACAAATATTTATTAGCACTCTCCAGAGGAATATAACAGAGTCCAGAGTCCATTATGTACAACATAATATTCACGGTGTCCAAGATACAATGCAAAACCGCACATTTTAAAAACCAGGAAGATATGACCCAAACTGAAGAAAAAAGACAACCAACAGAAACAACTTCATTTGTTAGAATTGGGAAACGGGTTTTAAGGCAGCTATTATAATGAAATAAAGGAAAATACACTTGAATTGAATGAAAAGAACGGAAATCTCAATTGAGAAACAGCAACAAAAAAGAGCCAAGTGGAAATTCTAGAACTGTAAAGTACAGCAGCTGAAATTAAAATTCACCAAGTGGACTTAATAGCAAAATGGAGATCACAAAGGGAGGGGTCACTGAACTTGTTGATAGATGAACAGAAAATTATCCATCCTGAAGAACAGAAAGAAAAATATATTACTGAACCTCAGGGACCTTTGGGACATTATTATAAGATCTAAGTCATGTAATTGGAAGTTTCAGGAGAGGAAAATGAGAGGCAGAAGAATATATTTGAAGATAAAATAGTAAAATTTCTCAGCAAAATACATTTGCTGACTAAAGAAGCTTAGTGACACCTATTAGGATAAGGACAAAGAAAAAACATACCTTGGTACATGTGTCAGGGGTCCCCAAGACAGAAGGACTCAGGATTCAGAAACTGTTAGAGTTACCAATTTATTGCAACAAAAGGACACATTAGAATTGGCAAAGGGGAAAGGCACATGGGATAAAGTCCAGGAGAAACCAGGTCCAAGCTTCCAGGTGTCCAGTGGAGTCACACAAGGATGCTCTTAATTTTCCCATCAGTGATGTGACAGCATGTGCAGTGTTGCCAACAAGGAAAGCTCACTCAGTGTTTGGTGTCCAGAACGCCATGCAGTGCCCACATGACTGATCTCGGCTACTCAGACCCCCCAGAGCAAAAACAGATGTTTGTCATAAATCATATTGTTAGGGCAAGGTTACCTGATCACATTGGTGCAGCATGGCTCAAGTCCTCAGGCATGCAAAAACACTTCTCAGCCAGAATATTTCAGGGGCTCAGAGTTCATCTCCCAGGAGCCAGCCAAGGTCCAGTCCTAAAGACAGACCTTTTTTTGGCCTGTGCAGGGTTTGAGCATTTAAGGCCTATTGAGTTAACCCTTTCCTACACAGTATTATAGTATTACTGAAGCCAAAGATAAGGAGAAAATATGAAAAGTAGCTAGAGAACCATGACACATAAAAGGGAATGACCATTATAATTAGAGCTAGCTTCTTACTGGAAACCACAATGCCAGAAGACAGTGAAATAACATCTTAAAGTGCCAAACGGGGAAAAAAATCATTGAACAGATTTCTTTGTTGGACAAAAATACCCTGCAAGAATGAAGGCAAAATAAAGGCATTATTAGATGAAAGAAAATTAAGAATTTGTCACTAGAAGATCTGCACTATACGAAACACTAAAGGAAGTTCTAAAGATTAAAGAGAATTGATACCAGATAGAAACTCAGACCTTCCGGAAGGAAGAGCATTAGAAATGCTAAATATCTGAAACAATATTAAAGATTTATTTATTCAGGGTGCCTGTCTGGCTCAGTCCTTAGAATATATGACTCTTGATCTTGGGGTTGTGAGTTCAAGCCCACATTGGGTGTAGAGCTTACTGGGGGGCAGGGAGTGCGTGCTGGGTGGCTCAGTGGGTTAAGCTCCTGACTCCTGGTTTCCGCTCAGGTCATGATCTCAGGGTCATGAGTTTGAGCCCCGCCCGCATTGGGCTCCACACTGAGCATGGAGCCTGCTTAAGATAGTCTCCCTCTTCCCCTTGTCCCCATCCCTGCTCACGCACACACTCGCTCTCTAAAAAAAAGGGGCAGGGGAGACTTAAGTCAACTCTATCAATGTTAATGAACTAAACACTACAACCAATACAGTGACAGACTACATAAACTTCTAGACCCAACTATATCTTGACTATAAAAGGTGCACGTTAAAGACACTGAGAGGTAAAAATTAAACAGATGGGAAAATATATACCAAAAAATATATAAATGAATACCATGCAAAAGTTAAGCATGAGACAACAAAGGGTATTACCAGAAGTGAAAAATGATGTGCTGTCATGATAAAAGGTCTCAATAAATCTTCATCATCATAAATGTGTATGTGCCTAGTAACAGCTGCAAAATACATGAAGCAAAATTTGACAGAATTAAGGAAAGAAACAGGCAATTCTAAAATCATAATTGGAGATTTTAATACCTCTTTCTCAGCAATTGATCGACCCACCCACACATAGCATACACACACTGAGCACCACAATCAACCACTCTGACCTAGATAATATTTATAGAGCGCTGTCCTACAAGGCAGGATACACACTCTTTTGCAATTAGACAAGAAATACATTTACCATATGCTAGACCATTAAAAAAAAACCCAGTAAATTTGAAAGATTAAAAACAGAAAATATGTTCTAAGACCATAATGAAATTATAAACAATAAAAATAAGATACCTAAGAAAATTCCTAAGTATTTGGAAATTAAGCAAGCTACTTTCACATAATGCATAGCTCAAAGAAGAAATCACAGGCAAAAAATTTTATTGTTTTAAACTGAATGTGAAAATACAGTATATCAAACTTTTGGAATGCAGTGCTAAAAGGGAAATTTATAGCTCTGAATGCTTGTATTAGAAAAGAAAAATATCTGTATTCAGTGATCTAAGGTTTCAACTTAAGAACTTAGAAAAAGGGCACCTGGCTGGCTCAGTTGGTAGAGCATGCAGCTCTTGATCTCAGGGTTGTAAGTTGGAGCTCCAGTTGGGGAAAAGATCAACAAAATTGATTTCTTGACATCAAGAAAAGAGAACCAGAATA
Source organism: Leptonychotes weddellii (assembly GCF_054177405.1). Taxonomy (NCBI): domain Eukaryota; kingdom Metazoa; phylum Chordata; class Mammalia; order Carnivora; family Phocidae; genus Leptonychotes; species Leptonychotes weddellii. The sequence goes on along the minus strand of NC_138379.1, from coordinate 7,558,494 downwards.
CCAATATCAAACATGAAAAAGGGGTTACCACTTCAGATCCTATGGATATTAAAAGGATAATAGAATATTATGAGCAACTTTATGCCAGTAAATTTATCAACTTAGATGAAATGAACAAACTCCTTGAAAAATACAACTTACTGAAACTAACACAATTTCTATTAAATTCATTATCAAATATCTCTCACACAAAAACGTTCAAGTCCAGAGTTTTACTGGCACTCTTTCAAGCATTTAAGGAAAAAGGAGAGAACACTTTGGTAGTAATACCGAACCTGGACAAGGCAAAGACCTTGCAAAGAAAATTATAAACTAATACCCCTCATGAGCATAATAAGATGAGAAATCCTTCACAAAATATTAGCAAATCAAATCGAGCCTTGTATCTAAAGGTTAATGCCCCATGACTAAGTACAGTTTGTCCCAGGAATACAAGCTTGTTTTAAGACTGCAGAATCCATCAGCATAATTCACCACATTAATATAATAGAAAAACTGATTATTTCAGTCAGTATAGAAAAGGAATTTGAAAACGCTTAACATCCTTTTTCTGATAAAATTTTCAGCAAACTAGGAATAGAAGGTAATCTCAGTCCTAATACATGACATTTATTGAAAACTCAGCTGACGTACTTAATGCCAAAATATTGAGCGCCTTCCCCTTGAGATTAGGGGTAAGGCAGGAATGCTCATTCTCACCATTTGTATTCAAGATCACTGTGGAGGTCCTACCATTGAATTATGACAAGAAATAGAAATGAATAGATTGGAAAAGAATTTGTTAAAACTGTCTTAGTTTGCAGTTGACATGATTGTTTAGACAGAAGATCCTAAGGAATTTATAAAACAATTACTAGGACTAATAAGTGGATTTAGCAAGGTTATAGGATATTAGGTTAATACACCAAACTCAGTTTGATTTATTATGTACCAGCAGCAAATCATCAGAAAATGAAAATTTTTTAAAATTTCTTTTCCTCAGCTAAGATAGCAGAAGAGATGATTTATTGTACACCTATTACATTCAGCCACAAATGAAAACAGAATTAGTCCTGAAAGTCACAAGTCCTGGGCAAAGGACCAAAAGGGACTGTTTTTGTGTGAGCAAGGTGGGTCTCTTATAGGTCATCATGATCAGATGACTGATCATGGATGGATGATGGATGTTCTAGATCCATTGAATCATGCTCTAGAAAGTAGGCATGCAGTCCAACAAATTGTACCAGAATCCCTGACCTCTGGCTTTCCTTATTTCTGCTCCTGTGACTTCCATGGGTGCACATGCTAGTGGTTTACTTGTGGTTTTCTTTTCTGAAGCCTCAGCCTGCACATTTGCTTCTTCCTCCACTTGGTTCTCATGGTGCAGAGGTTTCCAAGAAGATGGCGCTAGAGCTAAGGGAGACCAGAAAACAAAACTTTAAAACACAGCATCAAAAGCATAAGATAGGAATGAATTTAACAAAATAATGTGCAGATAAGTCCTCTATACTCAAAACTGCAAAGAGAAGCTTACGAATGGTCTGAGAGGAAAGCTATGCTGTGTTTATGGATTGGAAGCCTCATTATCGTTAAGATGTCAGTCCTACCCAGATTCATCTGTGGATTCAATTCAAAATCCCAGAAGGATTTTTTTCTATAGAAATTGACAGGCTCATTCTAAAATGTCTATGGAAATACACACAACCTAGAAAATCCAAAGCAATTTTGAAAAAGAACAAAGTTGGAGGACTTGGAATACTCACTTCAAGACATTATAAAACTCCAGTAATAAAGACGTTGTGGTACTTGCAAGGGAGTCAACAAATAGATCTAAGATACAGAGAATTCAGAAACAACTTACCACAAATTTAGGGACTTAAATCAACACTTTAGTTATCTCACAGTTGTCATGGATCAGAAGTCTGGGCACAGGTTAGCTGAAGTAAAGTGTACTCTGGAAATAGCAGGTGTGAGCAGGATTGTGATCTTATCTCAGACAGAGGGTTCTCTTCATGGATTGCTGGCAGAGTTCAATTCCTGGATGTTGTAGGGCCAGATCCCCATTTTCTTGTTGCTGGCTGTGGGCTGGGGATCATACTCCGCTCATAGTCTCATAGCCCTCTCCTAATGTGGTAGCTTACTTCTTCAAAGCTATCAGGAGAATCTCTCTCCAGTCCACTACCAGATCTTACATAACAGATATAAACACAAGAGTGACTACTGTCCCATCATATTCACAGGTTCTGCTCATCTTGGGGGCAGGAGGAAGTATTATACAGGACCTATACACCAGTCAGCAAGAGTCTTGGGAGCCATCTTAGAATTCTGCCTTCCACAGTCCCTACTTCACACAATATGCAAAAATTAATTTAAAATGGATCAGAGACCTGAATATAAAAACTAAAACTATAAACTTTTAGAAGAAAGCACAGAATATCTTCATGAATTGGGGGCTTAGGCAAAAGTTTTTTACACCATAGAATGCACTAGCCATAAAATAAAAACTCGATAAATTAGACCTCATCAAAATTAAAATCTGCTCATTAAAAGGTGCTACTAATAGGCAAAGCATTGACTGGGAGAAAGTATTTACAAAACATGTCTGATGAAGGACTAGCATCTAGGAAATATTAAAAACTATATTTCAACAATAAAAGGACAAACAACACAATAAACTGAGCAGAAAAGATTCTGACATTTCACAAAAGAAGATGTACAAATGACCAATAATCCAGTAAAAATGTGTTCAGCAATGGAGTCTTCCCAGAATTAAAATCAAAACATATCACTGCACATCCACCCAAATGGCTGAAATTAAAGACTGACAACACATAATGTTGGCGAGGTTGTGGAACAACTTAAATTAAGCTCATAAATTATTGGTAAGAATGTACAAATACTCTGGAGAAAGGTTGGTCAGTTTCTTACCGAACTAAACCTGCAGCTACCCTGTGACCTTGTAACTCCACTATGGAGAAATGAAAATGTGTTTGTACAACTGTTGTTAAGTTGTTATGTTCATAGCAGTTTTAATCATCATAACTCCAAACTGGAAATAGTGAAGTCCATCGACAAGGGAGTAGATAACCTGTGATATAGCTAGTTATCTTTTGATACTTGCAGCAATATGGATGATTCTCAGAAATTATGTCAAGTGAAAGAAGCAATACAAAAAATTCATACTGCATGATTCCATTTAGGTGAAATTATAGAACAAGCAAACTGATCTATGTAGGAAAAAGAAAGCAGTTGTTACTTCTTGGGATGTTGGCTAGGAAGAAACATGAGGAAACTTTCTGAGGTGATGGTAATATTCTATATTTTGGTGGAGTTACATAGGTGTATGCATGTCTTCAGAATCAGTGAATGTATTATGTATTTCCATGTATATAGATTTTACGTCAAAAGAAAAACTATAAACATTGCACTTCATTTGAAGCTGAAGTAGATTTCCTATTTGTGATTTACTTTGAAATACATTTTAAAAGAATGAAATGGACTAATGGACAGATATGAGGGATAGTATGTAATTGCGTACAGGTTTCCCCTACTATCCAAAAGTAGGGCATTCCTATAAAACCTTCGATGAGCCAAAATGGAAAGTATCCCCAGCCCTTTTCAAAAGTTCACATTAAGCCACTTGCTTTTACGAAAGACCTACATTAGTACCAGTTTCCACCTACTGAAAGAAATCCAAAGAGGATTTTTGCTTTTATGAAAAAAGCCACAACCACACTAACATAGGGTTTTTTTGTAAAAGCAGAGTGGCTTAATGTGAACCTTTGGAAAGCAGGGGATACCTGTATAGTAAAACATCAGTAGATAGTGGGGATGGTTGCACAGCAGTGCGAATGTGCTTAACATCACCGAATTGAATACTTGCAAATGGCTAAGATGGTAAATTTTATGTGTATTTTACCATGATAAAAAATAAAAGTAAGACTTATAGTAAAATGTCGGTAGTGTTTATATGGGTATTCACTCTGAACTCTTCAGCTTTACAATATGTTGGGGGGAGATAAAGCCGAAGGGGGAGACAAGCTGTTCCAGTTACTAAATAGATTCATATTGTTTCTGCCGGGGAAACAATAGAGCTGCTAGGGAAATGGAGAGAATAAGATCTCAAAAGTCAAGCGTCTGTGTATGACCTAACACTTTATTTTATTTTTAAAATTTCTTTTGCTTATTACTGACAAAGATTTTAGAGATTGTCAGCTTTTTTAGAAGAAGAGAATTTTAGGGCGCCTGGGTGGCTCAGTTGGTTAAGCGACTGCCTTCGGCTCAGGTCATGATCCCAGGGTCCTGGGATCGAGTCCCACATCGGGCTCCCGGCTCAGTGGGGAGCCTGCTTCTCCCTCTGACCCTCTCCTCTCTCATGCTGTTTCTCTCTCGCTCGCTCTCCAATAAATAAATAAAATCTTTAAAAAAAAGAAGAAGAGAATTTTATGTCACGTACTGTTCAAGTCTGAAGCCACAGCACTTACCTGTATTGCTTACCAGATCATGAAAGAAGCGTTCAAGTCCAAGTATATCAATAACTATGGCAGAAATAGTGTGCCATAACCTGATTAGCATGGAAGGTAGAATTAGAAATAAATGTGTGCAAAAGGCATAAAATTACTTTCAAAATTTGGTTTGGCTTTCACCATTATTAGCAATTAAGTAGTGCTTTCTTCAATTTTAGATTGGGTCTGATGTCTTCTGCAGACTTAAGTTCAGACTTTTTTTTTTTAAGATTTTATTTATTTATTTGATAGAGAGACAGTGGGAGAGCGAACACAAGCAGGGAGAGTGGGAGAGGGAGAAGCAGGCTTCCCGCCGAGCAGGGAACCAGACGCGGGGCTCAATCCCAGGACCCTGGGATCATGACCTGAGCCAAAGGCAGACGCTTAACGATTGAGCCACCCAGGCGCCCCAGACTTTTCCTAATTGGAGAATTTAGTAGTTGTCTAACATGTGCAAAGAACCAGCCAGATCTAGAAGGGAAAAAAAGAATAGAAAACTAAAATCAGAGTTTTATGTCTATTCCATCATGATTCAGCACTGCATTTATTATCTTTGATTATATTCTCTAGGTAACTAAGTTCAGAAGTTGACATTTTCAGATCCACCTAGCTATTTGTTATGGAGAGGTAATCAATGCTGTTTTGTGTGTTTTATAAATCTGAAATCAAGGGCAAAGGGAATGTTAGGTTTTTAATGAACGAAAAACTATTTTTTCTTGACAGTCTAAGGAGTGCTAGTTTGAAAGGGATTCCTACAAATTTCTTTGGCCTGCTGCCAGGTGCGCTCATGGCCGAAGGCATGTGCATCTGTCTTTGACAGTAACAGCTTTGTGTTCTATAGTGATCCTGTGCCTTTTCGAAGGGAATGTCTTCTAAGGGTAAATCTGTAGCAGAGCAGACTATTAACCCATTTCAGCAGTAACAAAATTTGGATCTGAATATATAAACACATTATCCAGTGTTTTTTACAACTCAAAAAGTGGCTTTATTTATTATGAGCTATTAATGTAAAAGTAATCAAATAAAATAATCACTGTGAAAATACCCATATTTTTCTTTACATAAATAATTGTTCATATAAAAAAATTTAACTGCCTGTTTCCCCTTTATTAATGAACAGTTTCCCTTTTGTCATAAAGCCTGGCTTTTTTTTCCTTTAGTTATTTCACATTTAAATTTTCTTAAGAGATGTATATTATAAATTTTGAAAAACTAATGAATATAGAACAAGTTGTACAGACTCTTGAGTTGTAGCTATATTCTTTTTTTTTTTTAAGATTTTATTTATTTATTTGAGAGAGAGCAAGAGAGAACACAAGTGGTGAGGAGGGGCAGAGAGAGAGGGATAAGCAGACTCCCTGCTGAACTTGATCCCAGGACTCTGGAATCATGACCTGAACCAAAGGCAGACGCTTAACCGACTGAGCCACCCAGGCGCCCTGAGTTGGAGATTTATTCTTAAATTTGAAGTTAAAGTTGATTAACTGCTAAAACCTAAAATTTCTTATATATTTATTCCTTTTCAGAATAAGCATTTCAACAGCCTTTCTTTTCTTGTTTTGAGGTGTATACTTTGTAGAGTACAGTCAGCTGACTTTGGGGAAAGGCTGAAGCTAGAGTCAAACCAGGACCTTTCCCCAAATTTAGTAATAAAAATCAGTAGGGACTCAACAAGATTTGCTTATGTTCTCACTTGGATGGACAGGTACCAGTTTCTTTTTTCTTCGCCTTGAGCTCGCCATTGGATGTGTTAGTGCCCTCTTTTGGCATAAGGAGGGTACTGCAGGTGGCTTCCTTAATATGGTTGAGAGATAAACATTTAAAAAAAATTTTTTTTGAATTTAAATTCAATTAATTAACATAACGTATTATTTCAGAGATAGAGTTAAGTGATTCATCAGTTGCCTATAACACCCAGTGCTCATTACATCGTGTCCCCTCCTTAATGTCCATCACCCAGTTACGCCATCCCCTCACCCCCCTTCCCTGCAGCAATCCTCAGTTTGTTTCATATGATTAAGAGTCTCTTATGGTGTGTCTCCCTCTCTGATTTCGTCTTGTTTTATTTTTTCCTCTCTTCCCCATGATCTTCTGTTTTGTTTCTTAAATTCCATATATGAGTGAGATCATATAATTATCTTTCTCTGAATGACTTATTTCGCTTAGCATAATACTTTCTCGTACCATCCATATCATTGCAAATGGCAAGATTTCACTTTTTTGATGCTGAGTAGTATTCCATTATATATACCATATATATAAAAAGTCATTTAGATACAAGTCATTCTTTGCAAATACTTTCTCCAGTCTCTGACTTAAATTTTTATTCTTTTAACAGTGTCTTTCAAAAAGGACAGAAATTTGGGGTGCCTGGGTGGCTCAGTCGTTGGGCGTCTGCCTTCGGCTCGGGTCATGGTCCCGGGGTCCTGGGATCGAGCCCCACGGAGGCCTGCTTCTCCCTCTCCCACTCCCCTGCTTGTGTTCCCTCTCCCGCTGTGTCTCTCTCTGTCAAATAAATAAAATCTTTAAAAAAAAAAAAAGACATTTTTAATTTTGATAAAGTACAGTTTATCAGTTTTTTCTATGATATATCAGATGTTTATTTTCTTCTAGTAGTTACATAGTACTAGATTTTACATTTAAGTCTTTGATCCTTTTGTGTTCATTTTTGCATATCATATGAGGTACAGATCAAAGTTCGGGGTTTTTTTGTGTATGGGTATCCAGTTCAGACACCATTGTTGAAAAGACTTCTTTCTCCACTGAATTGATTTTGCAACTTCGTGAAAAAATAATTTGTTCATATATGCATGGGTCTATTTCTAGACTTTATATACCATTCCATTGCTCTCATCTCTCATTGCTATACCATCTTGATAATGATAGCTTTATAGAGTCTTGAAATTACATAGTGTTAGTCTTCCAGCTTTGTTCTTTTTCAAAGTCAATTTGGCTTTTCTAGGTCCTTTGAATTTCCTTAGGAAATTTAGAATCACTTTGTCCATTTTTACAAAAATACTTAGGAATTTTGATTGGAATTATATCAAATTATACATAAACTTGGGGACAATTAACACTAGCAATTTTGAGTCTTTGAACCCATAAAAACAGTATGGCTTTCCAATAATTTAGGTCTTCATTAGTTTCTCTCAGCTATCTTATATAGTTCAGTATACAGATTTTGTCAGATTTGTCAGGGGCTATAGCTTAGTGGTAGAGCATTTTGACTGCATCTTTTGTTGAATTTATGCTTAAGTATCTTATATTTTCATGCTATTTTAAATGGTATTCTCAGCTCAATTTCTGGTTAATACTAATATATGGAAATATAACTGATTTTGTATATTGACCCTTGCAACTTTGCTAAACTCACTCATTAGTTCTAGCAGCTTTTTTTGTAGATTGCATCAAATTTTCTAAATAGGCAATTGTGCCATCTGGGAATAATAGTTTTACTTCCCTTCCAATTTGAATGCTTTTATTTCTTTTTCTTGACTTACTACACTGGCTAGAACATCTTTGCCTCTTTTCATTAAATACGATGTTAGCTCTAGGTTTCTTTTAGATTCCCTTTATCAAGTTGAGGAAATTCTATAACGTAGTAGTTTGCTACTACTTAAAAAGTTGTTGAAACCTTGTTGAAAGGTTTTATCAGAAGGGATATTAGATTTCCTTAAATGCCTTTTCTGTATCTTTTGAGATGATCAGTCGTATGGTTTTTTTTTTTTTTTAGTTTATCAATATGCTGAATTATATTGAATGATTATGAATGTTAAACCAATCTTGCATGTTTGTGAAAAACCCCACTTGGGTCATAGTGTATTCTTTTTATATGTTGTTGGGTTTGACTTGCTAAAATTGTGTTGAGGAATTTTTGCATCTGGGAGGCACCTGGGTGGCTCAGTCAGTTAAGCATCTGCCTTCAGCTCAGGTTATGATCCCAAGGGTCCTGGGACTGAGCCCCACATCGGGCTCCCTGCTCAGCTGGGAGCCTGCTTCTCCCTCTCCTTCTGCCTGCTGCTCCCCCTGCTTGTGCTCTCCCCCAACCCCTGTCAAATAAATAAATAAATAAAATCTTAAAAATAAAGAAAAGAAATTTTTGTATCTGGGGTTGCCTGAGTGGCTCAGTCGGTTAAGCGTCTGCGTTCAGTTTGGGTCATGATCCCAGGGTCCTAGGATTGAGCCCCATGTCAGGCTCCCTGCTCAGCGGGGATTCTGCTTCTCCCTCTGCCCCTCTCCCTTCCTCTGCTCATGCTGTCTCGCACCCGCGTGTGTGCTCTTTCTCTCAAATAAATAAAATCTTAAAGAAAAAAGAAATTTTTGCATCTGTGCTCATGAGCAGTATTTCTTGGTAGTTTTCTTGTAATGTCTTTGTATAGTTTTGGAGTCCAGGTAATACTGACCTTCTAAAATGTGTTGAAAGACATTACCTTCTCATTTTATTGTAAGAATTTGTGTAGAATCAGTATTACTTCTTGTTAATGTTTGGCAGAATTCCCCAGTGATGCCATCTAGGCCTGGAATTTTCTGAGTGGGAAGCATTTTATTTATGTTTTACTTCTTTAATAGATATAGGATTAGTCAGTTTATTTTTTGAATGAACTTTGGTAGTTTGTGTCTTTGGAAAAATTTGTCCATTTTATCTAAATTATCTAATTTATTGGCATATTGTTCATAATACTCCTTTATTATCCTTTTAATGTCTGTAGAATCTGTAGTGATGTCACCTCTCTCGTTCTTGGTACTGGCAGTTTTTTTACTCTTTCACCTTCTCTTGATTAATCTAGTTAGAGTTTTATCTATTTTATTTTATTTTTTTTTTAAAGATTTTATTTATTTATTTGAGAGAGAGAGAATGAGAGAGAGCACATGAGAGGGGGGAGGGTCAGAGGGAGAAGCAGACTCCCTGCCGAGCAAGGAGCCCGATGTGGGACTCGATCCCGGGACTCCAGGATCATGACCTGAGCCGAAGGCAGTTGCCTAACCAACTGAGCCACCCAGGCGCCCTATCTATTTTATTGATACTGTCAAAGAACTTTGGCTTCATTAATTTTCTCTGTTATTTTTCTGTTACTTATTTCATTGATGTCTTATTTATTTATTTGAGAGAGAGAGAGAGCATGAGCAGGGGGGAGGGTCAGGCAGAGGGAGAAGCCGACTCCCTGCTGAGCGGGGAGCCCAACATGGGGCTTGATCCCAGGACCCTGAGATCATGACCTGAGCTGAAGTCACTCAACTGACTGAGCCACTCCAATGCCCCGATATCTGCTCTGATTTTTATTATTTACTTTCTTCTGTTTACTTGGGGTTCAGGTTCTTTTTCTAGTTTTTTAGGGTTGCAGCTGAGATCACTGAGTTGTCACCATTTCTAACATAGGCACTTTCATACTATGTATTACTTTAGTTAGATCCCACAAGTTTTGTTTGTTGTTGTTGGTAATGGTGGTGGTGGGTTTTTTTAGATCCCACAAGTTTTTATTTTCTTTCAGTTCAGAATACTTCCTAATTTCCCTGATGATTTCTTTTTTGATTCATTAAGTGTATTTAGTTCACAAATATTGAAGGTTTCCCCAATATCTTTCTTTCCCAATATCTTTTGTTATTATTTCTAATATAATTACCTTGTAGTCAGAAAACATAAAAGTGACTTGAATCCTTTAAAATGTATTCAGGGGAGGATGCCTGGGTGGCTCAGTCAGTTAGGTGGCTGCCTTTGGCCTGGGTTATGATCCCAGGGTCCTGGGATCGAGTCCCACATCGGGCTCCTTGCTGAGCAAGAAGCCTGCTTCTCCCTCTCTCTTCCTCTGCTTGTGCTCTCTCTGTCAAATAAATAAAATCTTTTTAAAAAATAAAATAAAATAAAATGTATTGGGGGCACCTGGTGGCTCAGTAGGCTAAGCATCCGGCTCTTGATTTCGGCTCAGGTCATGATCTCAGGGATGTGAGATCAAGTCCCGTGTCAGGCTCCATGCTCGGCGTGAAATCTGCTTGAGATTCTCTCTCTCCCTCTCCCTCTCCCTCTGCCTCTGCCCCTCCCCCTCCTTGCATGTGTGTACTCTTTCTCTCTCAAAATAAATAAATAAATCTTAAAATGTATCGGACTATTTCATGGCCCAGGATTTGGTTTATCTCGGTGAATGTTCCACATGTACTTGAAAAGTTCTGCTGTTGTTTTGTGGAGTGTTCTATAAATATCAAGAAGGTCATATTGGCTAGTAGTGTTTAAGTCTTCTATATTTTTATTGATTTTTCTGTCTACTTGGTCTACCAATTATTGAGAGAGAGAGATGTTGAAATCCCTAACTATATATATATTTCACCTTTATTGGGGTACAATTCACATATACTATACAATTCATCCATTTAAGTGTGCAGCTAAATGTATTTTATCATCACTGTCCAATTTTAGAACATTTTAGTCCCCCTACAAAAAAGAAACCCCATACTCATTAGCATTCACTCTTCATTTCCCACCACTACCACAGCCCTAAACAACAACTAATATATTGTCTGTCCCTATAGATTTGCTTATACTGGATGTTTTATATAAGTGGAGTCATGCAATATGTGGTCTCTTATAATTGTCTTCTTTCACTTAGCCTGATGTTTTCAAGTTTTAGCCATGTCATAGCAAGTAGCATTAGAACTTCACTCCTTTTTATTGCTCTATAATAATTACATTGTATGGATATGTACTACATGTTACTCATCTATTCATCAGTTGATGGACATTTGGATTGTTTCCACTTTTTGGCTATTACGAATAATGTTTCTGATAAATATTGGTGTACACAAATTTTTGTGTTGTTGTATGTTTTTATTTCTCGAGCATTTGCCTAAGAGTGGAATTGCTGGGTCATATAATAACTCTTAAGTTTAGCTTTTTGAGGAACTGCCAAACTGTTTTCCCAAGTGGCTGCGCCATTCTTCATTCCCACTAGGAATGTAAGAGGGTTCCAATTTCTCCATGTCCTTGCCAATATTTGTTACTGTATTCTTTATGATAGCTATCCTAGTGGGTTCATTGTGATTTTGATTTGTACTTCCCTAATGACTAATGATGTGGAGCATCTTTTTATGTGCTTATTGGGCATTTGTAATCTTTGGAGAAATGTCTATTCATATCCTTTGTTTATTTTTCAGTTGGGCTATTTTTTAATTATTGAGTTTTACAATTCTTTATATAATCTTATATTTTGAACACAAATACCTTATCAGATATATAATTTGCAAATACATTCTCTCATTTTGTGACTTTTGTCATTGGTACCGTTTACAGCATAAAGGTTTATAATTTTGATATAGTACCGTTTATCTGTTCTTTTTTTGTCACTTGTGCTTTTGGTTGAGAAATCATTGCCTAACTCAGGGTCACAAAGATTTACTCCTGTTTTCTTTTTTTTTTAAGTTTTTATTTTAATTCCAGTTAGTTAACATACAGTACATACAGTGTTATATTAGTTTCAGGTGTACAATATAGTGATTCAGCAGTTCCATACATCACCCAGTGCTCATTGCAAGTGCACTCCTTCATTTCCATCACCTATTTAACTCCTGTTTTCTTCTAAGAGTATAAAGACAGTTTCTCACTTTTCTGAAACAACCATTTATCTTTTTCTTTCTCTGTAAACCTTCTTCATCACCTTGCCCCCACCTCAGCTGATGACCTCAACACTTTTTTGTTAAGAAACTAGAAGCATTCAGAAAGAAATCCCTCTTCTTGCAGTCTTCAGATCTATGAATGGGCCTGTGTCTGTCCTCATCTTCTTCACTGTGTTGCTCTAACAAGGGTCAGCCACTTCGTCTGGGCTCTGGGTCTCTATCCCTCCCTTCTCCTGAACTCCTTCTGCCCCCTTCAGCTCTTTCTGCTTGTGTCAGCATATAAGCATGCTTTAGTGTTTCCCATCTTTTTTTTTTCCCCCATCTTTTAAAAAAACTGTCCCTTGGCCCCAAATGTCCCTACTCCCCCTCACAGCTAGACTTCATAGGCATTTCCTCTCCCACTGCCTCCACATCTCACCACTCATTCCTCTTCTCCCTTCAGTTGCTTGTGTTTGCATCACTCCACTGAACAGCTTTTTTTTTTAAGATTTTATTTTATTTTATTATATTTTGAGAGAAAGAGAGCATGAACGAGGAGGGGCAGAGGGAGAGAGAATCCCAGTCCCACGACCCTGACTGAGATCATGACCAGAACCTAAATCAAGAGCCGGGCGCCCAACTAACTGAGCCACTCAGGTGCCTCTCCATTGAATAGGTTTTTTTAAAAAAATATGTCAACCACTTAATCTTTTTTTTTTTAAGATTTTATTTATTTATTAGAGAGAGAGACAGCGAAAGAGGGAACACGAGCAGGGGAGTGGGAGAGGGAGAAGCAAGCTCCCCACAGAGCAGGGAGCCCGATGCGGGGCTCCATCCCAGGACCCTGAGATCATGACCTGAGCCGAAGGCAGCCGCTTAACTGACTGAGCCACCCAGGCGCCCCCTCCATTGAATAGTTTTAGTCAGATCACCAACTCTCTCCATGTTGCCAAGTCCATGATTACCTTTTTCCTTATTCAAGCTCAGCAGAATTCATCGGTTTCCACACCTCCTCAAAGTACTTCTCTCTCCACTTCTGTGATACCATACTCTCTTAGTTCTCCCCTACCTCCCTGGTTACTGCTTCCGTTCACTTCCACTAGCTCCTCTAGTTCTATTCAGTTACTAAATATTAGAGTGCCATTGAATTAAGACCTAGGCCTGCTTCCCTATCAGTCCTAGGTAACCTCATCCATTTTTATGACTTTTAAATATTGTTTGTGTGCTTGTGACTTCCAAATGTGTATCTCCTGCTCAGACTTGGCCTGTGTGCTATATACACTGGTGGCCATCTCTAACATCCATCCCAAACTAACATGCTCTGTACTCTGCTATTCCTTACCTTACCTCATTAAATGACACCGCAGCCATCCATTTGTTCAGGCCCCAAACCTATGGTTCAGCCATATTTCTTCTGTCGATCATCTCCCACATCTCGTCCACCACCAGGTTCTCCCTGTTCTACTCCAAAATATAGCTCAAATCTGTCCACTCTTCTCCATCCTGACTGCCCCCATCCTAATCTAAATGACCATCATCTCGCACTTGAATCTCCACCTTAGGCTCCTACAAAGTCTCTCTGCCTGTACTTTTACCCCACCCAATCCATTTTCTATGCAGTAAAAGTGTACCTCTTTTTAAAATACAATATACCATGTTATTCCCCTGCTTGACCTTTAGTGACTTCCCATTTCACCTGAAGTTAAAATCCAAGCTCCTTACCTTGCTCTATGAAAGTACTCCATGATCTAGCTCCTGCCAGTCTCTCCAGCCTTGTCACACCCTTCTGGCCTTTTGCATGGCCAGCTCCTTCTCATTTTTCATATCTCACCTTTCATGTCAGTCCTCCAAGAGGCTTTTCCTGACTGCTAGCTTCGGTCATGCCTGTGCACACACACCTTATTTTCATCGTGGCACAATGGATTCATATCTTACAAGCCTCTGGTAGAGGTAACACTTAGCTTGTTATTCATGCCTCTCTTCCCCCCGGAAAGTAAGGATCTTGTTTGCGTTGCTCACTGTTATATTATATTCCCAGTTACTAGTACTTGCCTGGCACACGGTAGGCACTTAATTAAAGCGTGCTGAGAGGGGCACCTGGGTGGCTCAGTCAGTTGAGCATTCAACTCTTAATTTCAGCTCAGGTCATGAGATCGTACCCTGCATCAGGCTCAGTGTTCAGTGTGGAGCCTGCTTAAGATTCTCTCTCCCTCTCCCTTTGCCCACTACCCCCCCACCCCGCACACACACACTCTCTCTCAAAAAAAAAAAAGGAATTTCCTGTTTTAAAAAAAGTTCTCTACTGAAGTAGTAGGAGCAGATGAATGAAAAGTAGAAGAAAAAACATTTTGTGGAACCAAACCATTGCAGCCTCTTGGTGCTTTCCTGGTTGTGAAGCAAACACTAAAACCAAGTCTAGAGGCTTCATCATTTTAAACTTCCAGCAGCTGCCTCATTTCTTGCCTTTTTCTTTTTTTTTTTTAAGATTTTATTTATTTGGGGCACCTGGGTGGCTCAGTTGTTAGGCGTCTGCCTTCGGCTCAGGTCATGATCCCAGGCTCCTGGGATCCCACTCCCCCTGCTTGTGTTCCCTCTCTTGCTGTGTCTCTCTCTGTCAAATAAATAAATAAAGTCTTTTAAAAAATATATATTTTATTTATTTATTTGAGAGAGCGGCAGAGGGAGAGGGAGAAGCATTGGCTCCCGCTGAGTAGGGAGCCCAATGCGGGTCTCGATCCTAGGACCCTGGGATCATGACCTGAGCCAAAGGCAGACGCTTAACCGAGTGAGCCACTCAGGTGCCCCTTTTGCCTTTTTCTTCATGTGTTTGGTCCTCCTAACTCTTCCTCCACGATCAGAGGACAGCATTTCCAGACTGCCAAGTTCCTTTCTTTGGTATTGTATGCTCAGAATCCTTGGTCCGCTGTACTTGATAGGCTCCAGGTGCAGAAACTTGGCCTCATAGATTGAGAGAGATCGTCAGGAAACAAATGCAAACTGGTTATTAGCCCATGTTTTAAGCACTTATGAACAGATTTAAAGAAAAATAAAGCAGAATAAGGAGATGGAGTGTGAGCAAAGGATGGGGATGTTAGGTGGGGTGGGCAGTCTGAGGGAAGTAGCCCATGAACCAGGACCCAAATGAGGTGAAGGGGCAAATCATGTGACTTTGTGGAGGAAGAGCATCCCAGACCGAGGTTTGAGGGATTAACCCGCTTTTCCTTTCCCTCTGTTATAGCCCCCCCTTTAATCAGTGTGTCCCTTTTCTAGACCAGACCATAATTCTACCATTGATTTTTTTAAGACCCAGCCTAGGGCCTTAATACTGTTGTGCAGGTTGTGTACTGCACACCTCTAGGGGACACCATTCACATGTGTACTCATTGTAGGTTTGACTATTTCTTATGACAGTTTTCCAGCAGATGGCAGCAAGGTTCATGAGGACAGGGTGGCTTTTGCTAATCTAGATTTACATATAGGCTAGTGTCATTACCCCTCTTTGATACATTCAAGTCTTTTTCTCTCTGGGCCCCAGTCTTACCCTGTAAGCTTTTCTTTCTTCTCTTTCTTTCATTCAAATATTTCAAACTTAAACAATTGCAACTATAGTACAAAAAACTCCCATATAACCTTCACTCTAGTTCAACAGTTGTTAACATTTGCCTACTTTTGCTTTATCTCTCCTTTCCCCTCTCCATAGATCCATGTTTTTTCTTTTTTCTTTTTTTTTTTTTTAAGATTTTATTTATTTATTTGAGAGAGAAGAGAGCACACGAGCTGGGCAGAGGGAGAGGGACAGGCAGACTTCTGGCTGGGCAGGGAGCCCAACACAGGGCTCTATCCCAGGACCCTGAGATCATGACCTGAGCTGAAGGCAGATGCTTTTTTTTTTTTTTTTTTTTAATTTATTTATTTATTTGAAGGCTGATGCTTAACCGACTGAGCCACCCAGGCCCCAATGTATGTTTTTTCCTGAACTATATAAGAGCTGATTGCAAACATCCTGCCCCTTTACACCCCTACTTTGGAGTGTTAGTTTTTGTCTTCGTTTTTGAACAAGAATTTTGTTCAAGAATTTACATAGCCACAGTACACTTATCATATTTAGGAAATTTAATATTGATACAGTATATTTGACCCTTGAACATCGCGGTAAGGGGCTCTGAGTGCCATGTAGTTGAAAATTCCCATAGAACGTTTGATTCTCCAAAAACTTAACTACTCATGACATGCTGTTAAGCAGAAGCCTTACCACTAACATGAACAGTCAGCTAATACACATTTTGTATGTTATATGCATTGTATACTGTATTCTTAGAGTAAGCCAGAGAAAAGAAAATGTTATTAAAGTCAAAAGAAGAAAAAATACATTTACAAGTACTATACTATATCAGAAAAAAATCCACGAAAATGACCCGTGCAGTTCAAACACGTGTTGCTCAAGGATCACCGGTGCTTTTACCAGTTATATAGTCCACATTCAAATTTTGTCTGTTGTCCCAGTGGTGTCCTTTAGAGCCTTTTTTTTTTTTTTTAAGATTTTATTTATTTGACAGAGAGACACAGCAAGAGAGGGAACACAAGCAGGGGGAGTGGGAGAGGGAGAAGCAGGCTTCCCGCCGAGCAGGGAGCCCGATGTGGGGCTCGATCCCAGGACCCTGGGATCATGACCTGAGCTGAAGGCAGACGCTTAACGACTGAGCCACCCAGGCGCCCCTTTAGAGCCGTTTTTACCCCTTTATCCGGTGTTCAGTCTATAATCATCACACTTGGCATTTATGTGTTGTCAGATCTTACCTCCTTTATTTTTTGCTGTTTTTTTATTGAAGAATAAGTACAATGTTACATTAACTAAAGATGTACAGTGTAATGATTCAGCAGTTCTGTACATCACTCAGTGCTCATCACAGTAAGTGTACTTATTCTAAACCCCCTTCAGCTATTTCACCCACCCCCACCCGACCTCCCCTCTGGCAACCACCAGTTTGTTCCCTGTAGTTAAGAATCTGGTTTTTTTGTCTCTTTTTTCTTTGTTCATTTGTTTTGTTTATTAAATTCCACATATGAACGAAATCATACGATATTTGTCTCTGTTTGACTTATTTCACTTAGTGTTGTACCCTCTAAGTCCATCCATGTTGTTGTAAATTTCTCAGTCTGGGTTTGTCTGGTGTTTTCTTATTAGATCTAGGTTTTATGTTTTTGGCAAGAACACCACAGAAGTGATGTTGTGTCCTCAGTGCATTACACCGGGAGGCACATGGTATCTGTTCCATTCCGAAGCATTCTGTGTTGAAACTGTGCTTGTGGTCTTAGGAACGGTGACGTCTATATATTAGGACTCTGACTGTAGGAATCCTGCTTAGTATTTGCTCTCATAAGAGGGCAGCACTCTGTTCAGCTTTCCTGTCCCAACTAGGTGAGTCTAGGACTCTCACCTTCCCATCAGGAATCATAATGCCTCTTACTTCTCCTAGTGTCACATCCCTTGGCTGGAATCTCTGAACCAGTGATTATTTCTTCTCTACAATCAGCATACCTTTAGTGTGAAAGTTTCAAGTTAGGTTCCGTTGGCTCCAGCAAGGTTAGGCTTCAGAGTTGAGTATTGTAGCTGGAATATGGAGAAGAACTAGGTGCCAGGGGGTCCACTTGAACAGATTCAAGTTCATTTTACCCTCAATCACAGTCTTGCAGGCCTCTCATATTTTAGTTGTAGTTAAAATTTGAGTGTTTACTGCATGTCATTTACAAAGCCTTCTATTGCATTGGCCTCCTATAAAAACAACTCTAGGAAATAGATGTTACTTTCTCTATTTTACAAAAGAAAAAACAAAGGTTTAGAAAGGTCATTTAAGACAATATGGCTAAAAATTACCAGGACTCAAACCTGTCTCTCCAACTCCAAAGCCCTTGCCCTTCTTTTTTTTTTTTTTTTTAAGATTTTATTTATTTGCGAGAGAGAGAATGAGAGACACAGAGCATGAGAGGGAGGAGGGTCAGAGGGAGAAGCAGACTCCCTGCTGAGCAGGGAGCCTGATGTGGGACTTGATCCCGGGACTCCGGGATCATGACCTGAGCCGAAGGCAGTCACTTAACCAACTGAGCCTCCCAGGCGCCCAGCCCTTGCCCTTCTTTATGAACAGAAAAAACCTGCAATAGGACCATTAATGTTGAAGTTAACCTTCACAGATTGAAAATTCAAATATAGTGTCATTGCTAGATTGAAGGTGATTACTAGAAACTTCTACACACAGTTCTTGAGGTGTCTTTAAGTAGAAGAACTTAGATTTTTCCAGTTTGGCTGTCCCACATCATAAGACCCACTTCCCTGAGACAGTTTTGGTTTATACCTATTTCCTAACAATTAGTTATAGTGTCCCCATTCTTTTTCAGAGGTATAGCGGTTTAGATAATGATGTGGTCCCCTACCTATCATCCTTCCTGAGTTCTCTTCAGATTAACATAGAGACATAGGTGTTTTGTTGCAGCTAACACTAGTAGAGTTTGGTTTGTTTTTATCCACCACTCTCTTCTGCCTCCACCCAATTTATACACATTAGCTTTGGTTTTATAGTGACCAAACGAATTTATCGGCATGGTTTGCTTAATTTAGTCAACAATTAACAAGATTTTATCACACTTATTCTACATCCTTTCTGCTAAAGCATTCCAAGAAATTGACACTTTATCCCATTGTACTTTAGTAGCCATCTCTAAAAAAATAAGTTTCTAAGTTTTTGTGAACCTGTCCAGAAACCACAAGAACCTTTTGCAGTATGAGTCCTCACTCCTGACATACAATTTGATTTTCATTTAACAGATTCTCTTAAGGAGGGTTGCTCTTGTAATTGCATGCTAGTGTAATGCTTCTCAGGTATGCAGGACACAGCCAAAGAGCAGTCCTGGCCACGTGGCTGCATGTAACCTGTGTTCCCTTTTCTTTTGGCAGTGCACGATCTGATTTTCTGGCGAGATGTGAAGAAGACTGGGTTTGTCTTTGGCACCACACTGATCATGCTGCTCTCCCTGGCAGCTTTCAGTGTCATCAGTGTGGTTTCTTACCTCATCCTGGCTCTTCTCTCTGTCACCATCAGCTTCAGGGTCTACAAGTCTGTCATCCAAGCTGTACAGAAATCAGAAGAGGGCCATCCATTCAAGTGAGTGGAAGTATCACAAGTAACATTCGACAGTTTAGAGAAGGGGTTTGCCGAGGCTGGGCAGGTCTACCAATCAGACCTGACTAAGTGAAGAATTATAGAGTCTAATGCAGCTGATCCCTTGCATGAACCATCAGCTAGAAACCTTGCCACTTCAAAAGTGACCAAGTTAGGAGCCAAGAACTTTTTGACAAACTAGGGGCTCACACTTTAAGAGCAAAGAAGACTGTCTGAATTCCTGAGCAGGGCCTCCAGGACAGCACCCGGTTAGATGGGGTCCCAAGGACATGCTTAAGTTCCCTATTATAGTTAAATCTTTTTGTTTTGGTTTGGTTTTGATTTTGATTTTTTAAACATTTTTTTATTTAAATTCAGTTAATTAACATAGTGTATTATTAGTTTCAGAGGTAGAGTTCAGTGATTCATCAGTCATATATAACACCCAGTGCTCATTACATCACGTGCCCTCTTTATTATCCAACACCCAGTTACCCCATCCCCCCACCCACCTCCTCCCATATAGTTAAACCTTAAAACAACTTAGAAATCTCAGTATTGAGGCTGTGCTCTTAGCAATATCAAAATTTGATATGTTTGCTCTTAGTTTTATTACTGATTTCCTTCTTATCTCTCCTTTAGTTTTCTTTTTTTTTTCCCCCCTTTAGTTTTCTTAATACCAGGAGCAAGTCTTGAGGTCAGTAGGTCATGCATTTCTAGAATCCACTTGCTAGCTTTCTGTGCTGTAACTTTAACAAATGTTTTCCTCTTGGAAATCTTAGCCCATAAACAATTTTAATATTCACAAATGACCGTTTTTTCAAAACCTTTTCGTCATAGGGAAAGAAACTCTTCCGTGACCTCTCAAGACTATGACAGAATAAGTGTCTGGCTGCAGCTCTGGTCCTTTTATTTTCTCTTGGTGAAAATAGAAGACAATTTAAACTATATGTGGCATTTAAAAAGTTATCGTGAATTAATTTTAACAAATCAGTAGCTGCTCACTGAGTGAATAAATGTGACTTTTGCTACAAGCTCAGATGTCTTAGCAGCGTTTTTCCTCTTCTGCAGGACACTGTTATGGAATATAAAATGTGTTTTGTCAAGTTGTATGAATTACAGCATCTAATTTTTATAACTTTTGTATTTGGTAGTAAATATTTTCTTAATAAATAGGAAAGGAAAGCATGCCTGTTCCTTTCTCTTTTTTCCACAAGATTATAGGCTCTTTAAGGCAAAAGCAGTCTTCTCTTTCCTGATATATCAGTGCATAGCAGAGGGTCTGATACTCAGTAGGCACTCAGTAAGTACCGAGTGAAGGAACAAGTTATGAGCACATGGTTACATCTCAATTCTGTAGTGCATCTGCAAACAGAACCCAAGTCTTTTGTCCGTCCTATCAAACTCAGTATCTCCACTCTCCTTTTTCTTTTGTTAACAAATATTTTATAATGCCTCTTTTATCATTTTGAAATGAAATTCATAGATATCTATTAACAAAATTTCAAAAATAGACTGTAATTGTAATATAAAGGAATAAGATAGAAAGTCATTTATAGTAAAATAATATATATTCCAGTCAATATTTAACTGCTTGGACATGACTACACGCACACAAAACAATAGAGACATTAGATACTTGTACTTAGATGTATAATCTCCAGTACAGATGTGATTTTCCAAAGTAGTGTAAAATGTCTTAGTAAAGTTTAGCATAAACAAAATACAGTTTTTTTAGAAAATTCAGGATATGTTAAAACTGGGGAAAATACCTTGTTTTTATACGTTCTGGGCTTTTGGTAATTATAAATGAGTTCACCTTCATAAATACCTGTGAGGCAGTAAAAGTTATGCAGGGCATAGGACAATTCTTTATTGTGTATGAATGTCCCACACTTTGCAGACATCTGGCATCTTTGCTTCTGCTCACTGAAAGACAGTGGTGCCCTCTCCCCAGCCCATGAAAGCAAAAAATGCCCCTACAGATTTCTAAAATGTGCCCTTGGGGGAATTTCACACTCTAAATAACTGCTCTACTAACAGAAAGAGATCTTCTTCCTTGTCAAATGTATGACTGTTGTTTTTTCTTCTGGAAGAGCCTACCTGGATGTAGACATTACTCTGTCCTCAGAAGCTTTCCATAATTACGTGAATGCTGCCATGGTGCACATCAACAGAGCCCTGAAACTCATTATTCGTCTCTTTCTGGTGGAAGATTTGGTTGACTCCTTGAAGGTTAGTTGCTTCTACAGCTTTTGGTGGTGAGGCTGAAGAAAACCAGGGCCTAGGTTATAATTCAGAGGAAAAACAGTAAATAAATGTATGCAAATGTATTTTGCATAAAAACAAATGTATGCTTATCTCAACCTGTGAAAAATGGGGATAGGAGTCAGTAGAGAAGACATCTCCTACACCTGTAGAACTAAGTGCCCTCCCAACAAGGGCACCGTCATTGACAGAAATGCAGTCACAGTCTGTTTTTGAGCTCTGATGCACACTTCCAGCGTATGGTGCAGACGGTGTGTAACCTTCATTGTGAAATTATAATTATGTATGGCATACATCACTAAATTTATGCAGACTTAATTGGCAAGAGGAGAATGGCATCAGTTAACCTAAATTTTGCATTATGATTGTCCCTGCGTAACCCTCTGATGTTGGCCTTCACAGCTGGCTGTCTTCATGTGGCTTATGACCTATGTTGGTGCTGTTTTCAATGGAATCACCCTTCTGATTCTCGGTAAGGTGACAAGGAAAATGTCTCCATGCTCTTTGAAGTACAACTAGCCTTGAACAACTCAGGTTTGAACTGTGGGGGTCCACTTATATGCAGATTTTTTACAGTACAGTATTGTAAATGTATTTTCTGACTAACGTTTTCTTTTCTCTAGCTTACCTTATTGTAAGAATACAGTGTATAATACACATAACATACGAAATATGTGTTAATTGACTGTTCTTGGTAGCACTTCTGGCCAACAGTGGGCTGTTAGTAAAGTTTGGCGGGGGGGAGTCAAAAGTTATATGCAGATTTTTGACTGCATGGGGTATCCTACCCCTAATCCCCACGATGTTGAGGGGTCATCTGTAATTGGTAAAAGTAGGAGCCAAGAGAAATGCCCAGCATGTCTCCACTCCTTCCATGTGGCCTAGCCTTTAACATCCATAAACCTTGAATTAGGTGTTGGAAGAACCTGTGTTTGTGGCCATAGGTTTTTTGAAAGGTCTTAACTATAAAGAAATATCAAAACAACCAGAAGTAAAGGAGAGTTGTCTACATTTGGTTTAAATATTGGGGATCTTATAGAAATCATTTTCATAATCTGGAAATTATTTGTGATACAAAGAAAGCCTGTGTACCTCTAGCTACCTATCCTTAAATGAGAGCCCTAGGTAGGATTTCTCATATTGAAGATCTGTGTTTCCCTATATTTCATGAGGAAAAATGTGCGTGTTACTTGAGTCTTGGGTCTTTTTGACTGTCTCACATTTAGACTTGCCGTGTCCTGTGATTCTCTTACAGCCGAACTGCTTATTTTCAGTGTCCCCATTGTCTATGAGAAGTACAAGGTGAGCGCTTGTCTGTCTCGAATCAGATATGCCTGTTGATGTATGACTAGCTTTAGTTTATTTTTTAGGCATTGAAGGTTTGGAGTGATCATTTTCTTTCTTTTTTTTTTAAGGATTTATTTACTTATTTGAGAGAGAGAGAGTGCACAAGCGGGAGGGGCAGAGGGAGGAGGAGAGAGACTCTCAAGCAGGCTCCACGCCCAGCTTGATCTCATGACTCTTGAGATCACGACCTGAGCCGAAACCAAGAGTTGGACACTTTACTGACTGAGCCACCAGGGCCCCATGAGCGATCATTTTGTAACCATTTCTGCAGTCTAAGTTTGTAAGTCAGGAGCCTGTAAGAAATAGTGGTTTCCTGTACCAAGATTTAGGAGAGAGAAGGGTAGGAAGGTATATTTTTATGCCTTGTTGTGGGTCTTTTAAGTATTTCATGTGGATGCATTATCTGTTCAAAAAAAGAAGTTGAAAAAATGCTTAAATAGATAAAAGCTGGTGTCCGAAAAGAAATTTAAACTATCAAGGCTATTATGGGAATCCATCTATGTGAAGAGATGTTTGCATCGTGGAATGGTGAATACAAAGCCTTGCTAGATGCTATGAGTTTATTCTTTACAGATTAAGTCATCAATCAACAGGCTTTATTTATGCCTTTTGGTATTAAATGAATTAGTCTTACCTAGGGGCCAGAACACATTTGTGATTACAGAATATAGATTAAATAGACCGTTTTTAGTATTCAGAAAATGCTTTACTCCAGTATCTGTAAAGGAAACACCTAACAAGTAAAACCTTAGCAAAAGAAATGAGTGATTTTTACTTCAACAGAGTATTATAAGGTGTTTATGGCATAATTTAAAGTCTGACCCAAAGGGTCTTTTTGGATTTTGTTTTGTTTATGTGGGCTTCACGCCCAGCATGGAGCCCAGCGCGGGGCTTGACCTCAAGACCTGAGCTGAGATCAGGAGTTGAGTGAGCCACCCAGGCACCCCTAATACCTGAAGTTTTTGGGTTTTTGTTTGTTTTTAAGATTTTATTTGAGAGAGAGAGCAAGAGAGCACAAGCAGGGGGGAGAGAGAGACGCAGGCTTCCCACTGATCATTGAGCCTGGTGTGTGGGGCTTGACTTACTGAGCCACCCAGGCGCCCCAATACCTGAAGTTTTTAAAATACTCATAAAAACTGGGCATCATTGGGGCAGCTGGCTGGCTCAGTCAGTAGAGCATGCGACTCTTGATCTCAGGGTCGTGAGTTCAAGCCCTGTGCTGAGTGTGGAGCCCACTTAAAATAAAAAATAATAATAAATTTTAAAAACTGGCGTTGTTATCATTTCCCAGAATATGCAATAGTGTTTTTAAAAAATGGTTAACACTAGGAAACAGAACATTACCTTCAGGAAAATTGTTAATCTGTGTTGCCATAACTGAGTCTCTTCCCTTCCTTAAAGACCCAGATTGATCACTATGTTGGCATCGCCCGCGATCAGACCAAGTCGATTGTTGAAAAGTAAGTATGCTTTAGTTCCGCATTTTATCAGAACGTGTTGCTTTTCTTCCCCAATTATTTTTAGCCTCCTCTATAAAATACTGATTCAAAGAAAGGGAATTTTCATCCTGAAGAAAAATGTTGGTTACTAGTTTGATTTTACTACAAATTATTTCATCCTGCTTCTTTAAAAAACATCCTTTGTGTCTTAAGATCAATGGAATTAGAAGCTTTGCCATTCTGAATTGGCCTTGTAAGTGTACGCAGCTGCCCGCCCGCATGCATCAGTTTTAAGCCAGACTCTTCCTTCTCTTTTCAGAAATAAGAGTTTTACTAAATAAATGACTCAAGGCACAATGCTACCCTTCCTAAAACTACCAAATCCCTGTTTTCTCTTTTTTTTTTTGAACCAATTTAATATTAAAATCAAGTAATAAAATATTGGTAGACATTTCTATGACTCCTTCTACCAAGGAACCATTTGGGGTTTTTTGTTTGGTGTTTTTTGTTGCTTTTTTTTTTTTTTGTAATTATGGCAAATACTAAGGAACCCACACTTCTTATTGAAATGTTAACATTTTTTCATATTCAGATATTTAAGAAATAAAACACAAGCAGCTAAATCTTTTTTGTTTTGTTTTGTTTTTTAAAGATTTTATTTATTTATTTCACACACACACACACACACACACACCGGCCGCCCCCGCCCCAGTCCCTTTCACACCTCAGATTGTAGTGCTTTTTCCAGTTTTGATAAGTGGAAACTATGAATATATGCCCACCACTCTGGCTTGATGCCAGGGTCTTTACTTGCTCTTTTGCTTTTTCAGGTATACATTAGAGCTAAAACCAGGCAAGGACAGTTAGCACAAATCCGTATCTGGTTGCTGTTTACTCCTGATTGTGAAATACGGACATAGCTTAGCTTTAAAACTGATGTCTTGGTCAGTCCTTGCTGTGGGATCTAGGATTTGTGAGGAGTGGCTTTGACATTGGCTGAGAGGTATGTGAATGACCTTAGCGATGGCTAACCTTAATGCACAAAATGAAGGGTAGCTTTGG
Organism: Leptonychotes weddellii; assembly: GCF_054177405.1. Lineage (NCBI taxonomy): Eukaryota > Metazoa > Chordata > Mammalia > Carnivora > Phocidae > Leptonychotes > Leptonychotes weddellii. Next base: position 7,533,159 of record NC_138379.1, on the reverse strand, counting down.
TGTTCTGTGAAGGGCCGGAAACTGTTGCCAGCTCCTGTAGTCTTTTTATCTGTCACCTTGACCCTTGACTTCTGGTTCCTTTTGTGGCACTAGTGGGTCACTAGCATTCCCAGAGAAACGGATTCTTGCACTGCCAGCGTGTGGAACACAGCAGACGTTATGCCCACATACCCCTTATTCTTCTCTGGAGGCCCCAGTGAGGGACGCAAGAGGTGCAGGCGGTGAAAGAGGACAGGCTGCAGGCATGATGGCAGGGAGTGGGGATGGATCTTTGCGGACCCCTCAGCTCATCCCAGACCAGACTCGGCCCCTGCCTCTTTTCATCCAGAATAAGCCCTGTGGAGATGGGAGATTATTTGTCACATTGCTCCAGCAAGTCCAGGGCTGTCTTTCGGTGTCACTGTTAAAGTAAAAACCTACAACTAATGTCTGTTTTCACCTTTTTCTTTTTTTTTTCTTCAATAGGATACAAGCAAAACTCCCCGGAGTCGCAAAAAAGAAGGCAGAATAAGTACATGGGAACAAGAAATGCAACAGTTACTAAAACACCACTTAATAGTTATAACGTTATTACTTGTACTATGAAGGAAGTGCTCAGTGTCAGCTCGAGCCTGCATTCCAAGCTTCTTTTTCTTAATTTGGTGTTTTCTCCCCTCCTTTCCCTTTACCCTCAGTATCAAGCACAAGAATTGTTGGACTAAAAAAAGAACTGATATCTTAGGACCCAAAAGAATAAAGAGAGAGTCAAATTAATAGGATAAATCAGTACCTTAATGGTGGTGGAGCTTTTACTTGTAGCTTGAAAGGGGAGAGATTGGAGGTCAAGGAGAAAATGAAAGATAAAGCACTGCTCTTGGACTCTGCTATCCAGTTCTCAAGGACTAGTCTTACACAGCTTCCCATCAGAGTTTTACCCTTATTTTTAAGTTAAGAAATAATGATTAACTTATGAGGAAATTATCTGGGGACAAGAGTGGGATTCCTTCCCATGGGGTTTTTGGCAGCCCTCTGATCCCATCTTCCTGCCCCACAATGTGAGCAGCTACTCCTGATATTCCTCTTCTTCATGTAATGCTATAACTTCCAACTCTATGAATAACCTGTAGGTGATAGAGTTCTGATTCCCAGAATGCCATCTGGGAACCAAGAATGGAAATGGAAGGTGGGGCTGGGACGACCCTCCCCTCCCGCTCACCCCTAGGAAAGGAAAGTCTCTTCTATTTGGGAGGGTGGCGTCTGTGTCTATTCTCGTAGGCACCAGTTCTGAGCTTTAGTTTGAGAACTCATTCCTGAATGTGCTTTCCTCCTTCTTCCCTGCCCACCTCACCTCGAGTTTAATAAATATGGTTGTACTTTTCTTATTATGAAATAAATGTCTGTAACTGCTGTACACTGCTGTAAACTTGTTAGAGAAAAAAATAATCTGCATGTGGGCTCCTCAGTTGTTGAGTTATTGTAATCCTGTCTCAGTCCATGGCGGGTTGGGGGGGAACATTCTCAGGAGGTGAATACAGAAACATAAAAGGCCTTTTTTGCTTTTATCTTTTCTCCGCAGCTTCCTCCTTCACATGCTACATCTTTAACCTATGCTTATCATTGTATCCTAAGGACCAAAGCCAAGCTGGCTTGAGAGGAGATTTTGTGTGTGTCTGTGGTTAAGAGACCACAAATTAGTGTAAGAAAGTATGTTCTGTGGTTCATATGGAGTTTTAACTTTGAGGCTAGCTTTACGTGTGTGTTATGTTTTGAGGGTTCCTTTCATCTTCAGGCACATAAAATGTCTCAGCACCTCTGTCATGGCCCAGGGTGCTCCTTTTGAGAGTGTTTTCCAAGAAGTTTTAGGTGAGGGCGACCAGGCAGGACCAGATTGTGTGGATGGGCTCCGTGTGCAATTAAAAGATAAACAGAACAACCCAGACAGACATCAGATGGAGGGCGATCAGGAATCTGATTCCTGTTGAGACAAGTGTCTTTCTCCCTTTCCAACATGAAAATTCGGTCAACTTGAAAGAAGTCATCTGTGAGTTCCTTCAGGTTGTAAAACTTGTGGTCATGGTAATCCAGAGGGAATGTGCGCTGGTGACTTGAAAGTAAGGGCTACAGTCTTTGATGGTCCCAAAGCACTGCAACTCTGTAGAAGGTAGTGGAAGTTTTCTTTCTACTGTTTTGGAAAAGTTACTTCAGCCATTTAGATGGGTAAAAGGTACCCTTGCCTTACTCCATTTTCCTATTTACTTAGCCCCCTTTCCTTTTTAATGTTTAAGCTGATTTCACATTGTCCATCCTATCTTATGCCCTCCCAAGAAGTCAGTGCACTGATCAACTTTTTTGGGCTTCCCCTCCAAAGGACCCTTCTCTGCACTGGAAGCCTCCACACCTAGCTCTTTTGTTTTGTTACTGCTGTGTTTAGGTAATTGGACAGATCTTTGTGCCACACAGGAATTTTTTTTTTTTTTTTTAAGGAAAATCTATAGATGAACTATTACTAATGAAACTGTGTGTGCGTGTATGTGCGTGCAACATAAAAATACAGTAGCACCTAAGGAACTTGAATCTTGGTTCCTGTAAAACTGCAAATTGATGTGGTATTAATTAAAAAAAAATAAAAAAAACACAGTGTGGTGTCATTCTGCTAATTTTATTCTTTATACATACAGTTTGGGTAAAGTAAGAACCAGGCTTCCACCGGCCCCCATCCCCACTCCACTTTTGAGGCTTTAAAAAGCAACTAATAGTTGAGATTGGTAATGATTCCCAAGATTGCAGAATTTCCATAGGAGAGCAAAGCTGTGCGTTTGCTTTCTGAAAGATCACAGAGACCCTCTTAAGAGGTGACCTCAGGAGAAAGAGGATGAGGAGTGGAAGGGGCCAGAGGGTCTGCTGTCCCAGTTCAGCCGCACCCCAACCTCGGAGGGTCGCCTGCCTGCAGCGGGAAGCAGCCTATACATCACAGAGTCACTCACCGTGGAAAGTGGAGACCACATACATCAGAACTTTATCCCTTCAGATTTATTCTTCCCCAAAACTAAGGCTGCCATGACCCTTAAGCTGGATTTTAAAAAATTTATTCAACATACCTCTTAGAAAACTTAGGCTGAAATTTCTTAAAAATAACTGAAGCAAACAACTTCACAAATACACATACAAATGTTCGAGTAATGTCTCTAACGTGGCATATAAATATGGATTCAGAGTAACATTTACATATTGGCCATAATAGCAAGCATACCATTAACAAAAACTTCATGAAGAAACTTCACCTGTTGATGTCAGACTCCCAAGGCAAGGAGGAGGCACAGAGAGAGGAGGACCACCTGACCCCCCCCCAACCCAAGAGGCTGTAGGGGCAGTCAAAGCAGGAATCACTGCAGTGGCACTGAGCCCACTCCTGCACAGATCTTCAGCTTTGTGGTCGTTGGAGGGCTTATCAGAAAGGATTGCTGGGTGCCACCCCAGTTTCTGATTCATCGAGATGGGGCCCAAGGATTTGTGTTTCTAGGAGGTTCCGAATGTGATGCTACTGGTCCAATGGCCACACTTTGAGAACCCCCTGGAGTGCTTGGGGCTGCCTCTCAAGACATTCATTCCTGTCTTCCCAAGGCCTCCGTCCCTGTCTGTCAAAAGGAAAAGCCATTCCTGACCAGCTCTCTGTCCTGGCTTACCTGAACTTTGGCAGTGGGCTTGGGTGACCAGAATAGGTCACCCCAATCTGCCTCCTGTTTTTGAACAGGCAAGTAGCAAAAAGTGATAAAAGACTCATTCTGGATCCGAAAATAACATGCATGAAGGAAAATAAAAGAATGGCAGTACCCAGCCAGGTGCCATCCATAATCCCTGTTCTCAAGCTCTTAATACTGACTCAAAACCCCTGGAGGTTCAAACATGGAATTCACTTCTCAGGGAATGCTGTCCCTGGTGGCATCTACAACAGAAAACATAATGCCAGAGCCCTTGGCCTCCTGGAGAGGCCATGGGATGGGTGGCCGTCAGCCCTGCTCCCGAACCCTGGAGCTGAAGCCTGTGGCGGCCAGAGCTGCCCTGGACGACACTGATCCCAGGGAGGCGTGCAGGTCTTTGCCATCCCCCGGAGCGTCACTGCGCTCTAACGGACTGCAGCACCCACCGCGTGCCATCCTTCGGCAAGCCCCATGAGAAAAAGAAATCTTAATAATGGACCAGAGATTGGGAGGCAGTGTGGTGTAGTGCAAACAACACTGAGTCGGGAGTTGAGCTTTTTATTCTAGTTCTATACTGCTCCTACCTGGCTGTGTGTGATCATTTCAGTTTCCGAACTTCGCTACCTGTCTGTGGAAGGGGTCAAGGGGGCGGGGTCTGGTTGATCTCCAAGGTCATTCCAACTCTGACAATTTTGAGTTATATAAAAATGCTATAAAATCCATGGTATAAAATCCAATTCCCAATCAGGAAGAGTCAAGGGGACTGGGCCTGAGGCACTTGAACCGTGGGCTCTGGCCTGGGGGTGCTGGGATGAGGAAGGGCTTCCTCTTTGCTGTCTGTTTTCCCGCCCACAGAGGCAGCTCCTGGCCCCAGGTGCCAGGGCTCCTCTGCTTCCAGGCCTCGTCCTCAAGTCCCACCTCCCCACTCTCCGGCTGTAAGACCAAAGGAACCGGCCTGGCCACGTGAAGAGCAGACATACGGGCCCAGAGAGGCCTGGAGAGTCACACATTAGTGTGGGATGTTTGGGGCCCCCCATCCCCACCTCTGTCCTCACTCCTTCCTCCTTTAGGTCCTTCCTCCACCACCTCACAGCTTATCTCTGATACACGTATAATAAATAAGACATTTGCACATAAGGGTGACTGGGACAGCTCTCTCCCCGCCCCTCCCCCTTTCATATAAAAGCATTAAATACAGTTTCAAAATAAAATACAAAGAGCAAAAAGGGCCTGATCTCGGGGCCACCTGTTCTCCACAGGAGAATGAATCTACACATCCCACTCGGACCTGCCTGGGAGATCGCGGGGCCCCTTCCCGGCCCCACCGGGCCTGGCGCTGCCGCGGGGAAAAGAAGGCCGAGGCCCGGCCCCAGGCCCTTGGGGACTGAGAGTGGGTGGCACGTCCAACGTGTACGAAGGGGGACAGGGAGGGGACGGGAAGAGAACGCCAACTGCCGGGACCTCCAGTGCCCCGGGCTCGGACCGACGGGGACGATAGAGCAGGAGTGCCTGACTGGGTCTGGGGGAAAACGGAGGTCTTGGGAGCAGGAGAGGAGCAAAGGAGAAAAGTGCTAATCCCTTTACAAGATCGGGGTCCGGGAAGGCGCGGCAGGAGCGGGGGAGGCAGAAGGGGCCGCGGGGCGCGCTGTCCCCAGAGCCCGCCTGGGAGGCTGGCGCAGCTGCCGGGTGGCCCCCGCCCAGCTCCGCCCCCGCCTCCGGGCTGCCCGCCCGCGGTCCAAGCGTCCTCCCCGCCCGGGCGGGCTCCCGAGCCCCGTCGCCCCGCCCTCCGCTGGAGGCCCTCGTCCGCAGTCCGGGCCTCCGAGCAGCCGCGAATACCAATGAGGACCCGGCAGCAGCCGCCCCCGACCCGGGGGCCGTGCCTGCCGGCGTGCAGTGCCTCAAGGACCTGGGCCCCGGCCTGCGGCCCTCCTGCCCTCCCCCAGCCCTGGGGACCTAATACTGACTGTCGGCAACCCCCACCCGGGCCCGGCGCGGGCGGGAGCTAGAGGCCCTCCGCGCACACACGCTTGGAGGCCCCGATGGCCTCTCGGGAAACGTGGGGCCCAGCGCGGGGAGGGCCAGGGCTCCGCATCCGAGGGGAGCGAGCGCTCCCCGCAGCGCACCGACCAGCCCGGGGGGCTCCGGGGCTCCGAGCGGAAGCCGGCGACCCCACCCAATTCCTATCTCCGCCCGGCCCGGCCAGCGGGGCGGGGGACAGCGGCGGCCAGGGTCGCGGGAAGCAGGGTGTCCGGGCCCGAGGGCCGGCGGAGCACAGGGCGGAGCCGCCCGGCCCGCCCCGCGAGCCCGCTACGCCCGACAGACGGCGCCCGCTTTGAGGTCCGCGCCGCCGTCGCGCGGCGCAGGGGCCGGCGGTCCGAAGCCCTCGTGGCCGTAGCAGCGCAGCGCCGCCTCCTCGTAGGCCTCCAGGATGGTCTGGCGCTCCTCGGGCGTGAAGTCCATGGAGAATGGGTGCACCTGCAGGATGTGCCGCTTGATGGTGCTGACCTTGAGCGTGGCCAGAGCGCCCCCGCACACCATGCACACCAGGCCGCGCCGGCTGCCGTCGTAGTCCATCAGGTACTCGCCCCGCCAGCGAGGCTGGTAGTTCCGCCGCTGCTCTCGGCTGCGGGGCGGCGGCGGCGGCGGCGGCGGGGGCGGCGGCGGGGGCGGGGGCAGCGGCGGGAAGGCGAGTCCCCCGGGCTCTTGGCCGTCCTCGTCGTCCTCGTCGTCCTCGGCGGGCCGTTCCGACGGCTCCCCTGGGGAAAGCGGGACATCGCCTAGGAAGGGACAAAGGACCGCATTGGAGCCGGCAGAGGGCAAGCCGCCCGCGTCTCGCGCCTCAGATCCACAGCCGCCCACCTTGGCCCTCCTGCCCCGTCCTCCCCAATCTCCCCTTCAACCTTCCACTCTCCCCGCCCGCTTCCACCCAAGCACTCCCAGCCCTCTGCCCCTTGCCTGGCCCGGGTCCCTGCCCCCGCTCTCCCGCGCCACCTGCTCTGGCCCTGCGCCAGCTCACCCCACCACTCCTCCTCCTCTGGCTCCTCCTCCTCTTCCCCTCCCCCCTCCTCGGAGGCTGCGGCTGTGCCGGGGGCGGCAGGGTCCCCGGGGGACTCGGGGCTGGGCAGCCCCAGGGCCAGCAGGTGAGCGGCCTTCTCGCTCCACTCCTGGGCGATGAGGGCCTTGACAGGCCCGCTGAGGCGCGTGGAGCCCGGGTGGCGCTGGCGGATGTGCCGCTTGATGGTGCTCATCTTGAGCGAGGCCAGCGCGCCCCCGCACACCATGCACACCAGGCCGCGCCGGCCGCCGTCCAGCTCCATGAGGTACTCCAGCCGCCAGCGCTCCTGGTAGCGGCGGCGGCGGTCACGGCCCTGCGGCGACCGGCCCGAAACCCCCACCCTCTCGCCCTCCTCCTCCTCCCTGTCCTCCTCCTCCTCTGCGGGCCCGGGCCTCTCAGGGAGCCAGCCAGCCTCTTCTTTTTTTACGTCTGGGGGACTGAGATCCTGAGAGGACAGGGCTCCAGCAGTGGGGGCGGGGTCCCGGCTCTTTCTGGTCAGGTCCTGGGGGACGAGGTCATCGTCTGTTGGGGAAGGGGTGAGGGAGACGGGCTCAGCCTGGTGGCAGGGCTGCCCTTACCCACGCAGAGGGGTCCTCACCCCAGCCCCAATCTACAGGCCCCAGCCGGTGTGGGGGTGTGTGGGGTGTGTGGGGTGTGTCTCTGCGTGGGTGGGTGTAGAGAGGAGTCCCTCCCGGTTTTGGCCACAGACCCCGCGTTGCAGCCCTAATATGGAGGGTGGGTCTCGGCCCTGGGAGGGGCCTCGCACCTGGTGGGGACCGAGTGAGCTCAGACAGTGTCTTGGGCTGGCCACCCCAGGCTTGCAGCAGGGCGCTGCGCTGGGGGCCGCTGAGCCCCAAGGAGCTGGGGTGCACCTCCAGCACGTGGGCACGGATGTCGTCCAGGTGCAGGCTGGGCAGTGCCCGGCCACAGGCCATGCACACCAGCCGGTTCCCCCGAGGGTCATAGTCCATGAGACACTCTGCCCGGAACCAGTTCTGCAGGGACTCCTTCAGCCTCCGCTCCAGGCGCCGGGCCCCCAGCCCCCTGCTGCCCCCGGCCCTCCGGGAGGCTGAGAGGTGCCGACGCCGAGCCCGGGGTGCCACTGGGCCCCCTCGCCGCTGGCATCGGCTGCCCTCACCAGCTGGGGCTTTGCCTGAAAGGGTTGGAGGGAGGGAAGGAACTGAGATGCTGGCCCTCCAGGGAGCACCCCCACCCCCCCGCCCCGCCACAGCCAGGTCCTCCACAAGCCTCTCCCTCACTCTTGACTCTGAGCCCCCAGCCTAACCTTTGCCCTGTTCTTCCTCTCTCCTCAGGCCTGAACTCCTCCACCTCCCGATCGTCCTGCACACAAACCCGAAGCTCTACCCACTCCTCCCTGACACCCAGATTCTAGCCCCTTCCCTGGACTTCACTGTCAAGCCATACCTTTCCAGCACCCTCCACTCCCAGCCTCTCCCCCGCCTATCCTCCCCACCTCCACGCTCCTTGATCCTTCTAAAACCACGGAAGGCCAAGACTATCAGAGATGGTGCAGACCCCTTCCTCTCACTGTCCCTCCCCCGATGTTGGACAGTAAGGGCAGTAAGCAGACCCCGCCCCACACAGAGCGGTGACTCGCTCCAGAAAATGAGTTTGTTGGCTGAGAAGCCAGGGCTAGCCCCACCGGGCCCCATCTGCCACCCAGGCCCCTGCCTCTCCATGTCCTGTGTTACCTGGGCCCTTGGGTGGGCAAGCTTGCAGGCCAGCCCCATCCTCCTCCTCTTCCTCTTCCTCTTCCTCCTCCTCCTCAGCCCCCTGGGCCCCCAGGCCCTCGGACTCTCCGCAGGCCCCAAGCCCCAAGTGAGCATCCCAGCTGTTGCTGATGACTTCCTTCTCCCGGGGACTCCAGTGCAGGGAGTAGGGGTGCTTTTGGCGGATGTGCCGTTTGATGGTGCTGAGCTTGAGCGTGGCCAGCGAGCTGCCGCACACCATGCACACCATGCCGTGGCGGGCAGGGTTGAAGTCCATCAGGTACTCCAGCCGCCAGTGGTCGTGGTAATAGCGCCGGTGGTCACGGCCGGGAATGCGGCTCTTTCCAGGCCTCGAGGCCCGGGCCTCACAGTGGTCTGAGTATTTCCTGCCTGAAGGTGCTGGGCCCCTGGCCCTGGAGGAGGGCAGGGGGGCACTCCCCCAGGACCCCAAGGCACCCCCTTCCAGCTGAAGATCTTGCCCTGAAGAGGGGAGGGAGAAGGGGAGACAGTTTTCAATGCCCGATATCCAGGAAACAAACCCAGGGCTTGGATTTTGCAGAGAAAGGGAGGTGGGGGGAGGGGTCGTTCGGCAGGGGGGAGGGGGGAGGAAAGGGATGACAACAGCAATAAAAGGGATGCGGGAGAGCCTGGAGTCAAAACGCTGGCCCTTTACAAAGAGTGAGGACCCTTTAAGAGAGGACCAAGAACAAAAGGATGCCGAGCACTGCTGAGGGACTAGCTCTGACTTTTTAAAAAATAAGGTGAAGGCCAAGGCGGCAGCCAGCTCTGTTCGGCCCCCTTTCTGGCGGCGGGCTGTGAGGGGAAAGCCAGGAGAGCAGCAGGCCGGGCCCTTACGGCCAGAGCAGAGCTGGCAGTGGCAGAACAAAGGGGGCATCTGTCTGCATCCAGGGCTGCACACGGGACCCACCCGTCTGAGGCCCCAGCCAGGAGGGCCCCACCCAAACATCATCTCCCTTTTTCCAATAATGCCTCAAAGGCAGCCTTCTGAGAGTCCGGTGCTAAGCCTGGTCAGTTCCCCAAATGCAGGCACCCATGGGAGGGATCCCCATGACAAAGCTGTCAACACCTCCAGGGAAAGGAGTTTCTAGGACCCTGACTTCCCTACAGTCTGGGAGAGCCGATGACCCTGCAAGGGGATGGCAGGAGGGCCACCGGAGTGGCTACTGAAGATTCTGGGGAAGGGAGTGGCCACCACCCACTGGAGCCCATTAAGTCTTTCTAGGGGTTTATTTTTTGCTCTGGCAGAGAGCCGGCCACTGCCCAGCAATCAAGGGGCAGGCACGGAGAGGCCCAAGCACAGCACACTAACCCAGCAGTGTGCCCTTTTGCCAAACAGGCTGACACCCCAAGCAGTCCCCCACCTTCCCTGCAGTTTGGACCCGATTTTATTTAGAAAAGGGTTTCCTGGCCACATAAGCTGAATGGACAAGTGTGGTCGTGCTCCCACTGGAGAATCTCAGGGTCAGAGAAACAAAAGACAGGACCAGAGAGGACTCCTGTCACCATTGTGGTTTTTTGTCTGTTTTGATTTAAGTAGATCCAAAGCAAAAAGCATTGGCTTCCAAGTCAGAGACCTCGGTTCCAGTATGGTTTCACTGGTAACTTGCTCTGTGATCTTTGATAAGTCATGTGGCTCTCTGGGCCTCAGACTCTTTGTCTGAAAAGGCACTGGGTAGCTAGCTGGTCTCTAAGCATCCTTCCAGCGCCGGATCTAAGCTAGTCTAAGGTGGATTGGCCCTTTAAGAGCCCAAAAAAGGGGAGGAGCTGAGATTCTTTAAAAACAAAAGGGGATGGGGAGTTTCTGGGAGGGGAGCTCCGAGATTAGGGCAGAGTCTCCCTAGCCCGGACAGAACCGTCACGGGTCTTAAGGCGGTGACCCTGCAGCAGGGAATGAAGAAACAGCGTCCTCTAAGAGCGAATGGGGAGGACGGGCTGGTCCTACTATAGCTGACAAATTGTGGCAAAAATTTCTGAAAAGAAGGGAGGCGATAACGCGCGGACAGGAGGGGGTATCTGCCTTTGTGAGCGAGCCCATCCCTTTAAAAACTACCCGCGGTGGGTTAAGGTAGCGGCGGCCTCCCCCCCCCCCCCCCCCCCCCGGCGAAAGCCATGCGCTTTCCTAGAAAGAACGTGCCGGGGGGCGGGGGGGGAGAGAAAGGTTTCCTGTCTGTAAGCAAGGCCACGGGAGGGGAGGAGCAGCCCGACTTAAAGCAGCGGAGTTCCCAGCTCAGCTCCTCTGTGGGGGAAGCCCCCCGAAAGGGACCCCCCCCCCAGTCTGGGCAGACTTTTAAGAGACAGCCGGATAAGGGAGACCACCTGGGAGTCTGAAAGAGAAAGGGGCGGGGGCGCAAGTCCAACAACCCACAGCGCGTGCCCCGTGGCGCCGGGCCAGGCCCTTTGGGGACCCTCCGACCTGGCCTCTAAGGCGGGGGCTGCGAGGCCCTTTAAGGGGGAGGGAATCCGCCCGAGCCCCGCGGGCGGACCCCGGGAGCTGGGCGGGGGGCTCCCCCGCTGGCCCTGCAGCAGCGATCCGCGCCCGCCAGGTGGCGCCCCCGGCCGCCCTGCCCGCGTCCCCCCCTTTGTTCGGCGGCGGAGAGGGGCCCGGAGCCCGGAGCCGCAGCCCTCCCCTCCCCCCATGCCGGGGCCCCCGCCCGAGCCGCCGGCCCCAGCTCTTACCGCCGTCGTCCTCCTCGGGTTCCGCGCCGCCGCTCGATCCGGCGGGCGGCAGCCGTCGGCCCCGTGCCGAGGCCGCTGCTGGCCCGGGGCCGCCCCTGCCGCCGCCGCTCCGGCTCCGGTGGTCCCCGCCGGGCTCCATGCGCTGCGCTGCGGAGCGGGGCCCCGGGGCGGCGGGGCGCGGGGCCGCGGGGCCGGCGGCGGCCCGCGCGGGGCGCTCGGTGCTCGGGGCCCCGGGGCGCGGGGCGCATGCACGGGGCGGCTGGCCGCACGGACGGCTGGCTGCTCGCTCGGCGGCGCGGGCTGGACCGGGGTGGGGACTCCTGTCTGGGGCCCCTGGGGCTCCTTTAAGGGCTCCTGGGTAAATTTAAAGGGGCCGCGCGCTATTTCCTCCTGCCAGCTCGCGGGGGGCTGGGGGGGGAGAGGCGGGAGGCGACGAGCTGGCCCGAGGCTCCGCAGCCGGCGCCCGCCCCAGACGTTAGGAGCACAGACCTCGCCGCCCTCGCGGGCCCGCGCCGCCGCCTCCGGGGCTCCGGTCCCGGCTCCTGAAGGGTCACCGAAGTGGCGAGGGGCGTCCGCGTCCGCTGCGACGCGCTTCCACCCGGGCTCAGCTCGCAGCCACTGCCCCCTCGGGGCATCTCAGCGCCTGGCTCCCCTCACCGGCGCCGGCTGGGGACCGCCTGGTGGGAGGCCCGGGTCCCCGCCGGGGTGCCTCCTCCCGCGCGAGCTCGGCGCGGGCCCCAGAGCGGACGCGACTGGCAGGGGCCCCAGATGGCCGCGGCCCCGCCGAGAGGGTGGAGCTGCGGGGGCGGCCGCGCCCCCTCCCGCGGGAGCCGCCCCGGAGCGCCGGGAGTTCGGGCTCCTCCATTGGAGGGGCGGACGCGCGGAGCTCCCCGAGAGCCGGCCGGGGGCGGGGGCCGCGGCCGCAGAGACTCGGGCTGGGAAGAGGGGGGCGCGCGGTAGATTCGGGGAAAGCCGGCTGTGCCGGGGCCCGACGCTGCGGGACGGAGGGGGCCCCAGGCTGAGAGCCGGGAGGAGAGGGCGTGCGCCGCCGTGACTCAGGCTCCGGCCCCCGGAGGCCTGGGGGGTGCCAGACGAGACCCTTGACGCAGCCCCAGAACCCCCGCCCGGCCCGAGGAGGCAAAGAACGCTGACCCCGGGCGGGGTGTCGGGCACCTCGGGACGCGCGCCCCCACGGCTGCGAAGCGCTGGGGAGCACCCTGGCCGTAAGCCCCGGGATGCCTCGGGGGCCCCAGCTCCCAGGAAGCAGAGAGAAGGGACCCGGAGAAGCAGCCAGGGGCGCGGCAGCCTGGGGTCTTTCCGCGAGGACCGGCTGGAGGAGCAGGTGCTTGCTTTGCCTGGGGTTGGTCGCCCACAACAAAGGCGATTCCTAGAGATCCAAATTACAGGGTGCGGAGGCTATGCAGGGTCTTATTATCTAGAGTTGGGTTTTATGCTTTTCGCTGGGGAGGTACCCAGCGATCCGTTAAAGAAGTAACCCTGGACAGACTCGTTCGCCCACTCAGCACCTACTGTGTGCCAACACGCTTGTAGGCGCTGGGCTGTGAACGAGACAGACAAGACTGATACTGTTTATGACTTAACAGGCAGCAACCGCTTATAAAAAGGAAACAATTCCAGCCCTTCGGGAGCCATGGGATAGATTAAATTACTTGGAACACAGGAAGCCTATCCCCTAAGTGTTCGCGAAGAGCGGCCCAGAACCAAAATTTCTTAAGTGCCTGCAGGTGTCTGTCACCACTTGGAGCTGTTGTCCCCACGATGACCCGCGAGAGATATCACCTTGGGTAAACTGAGTCTCGGCCCTACAGCTCTGTTCTCTGCACCTCTGGCCTTGCTTTCGAGGAGGAGCTGCACTGCTTTCAGCCTCTCGGGACTCGGGGCCCTGGTGCTGATGCTTGCCAGGCGGTGCCATGAGATGGGGGATTCCTTCGTTCATTATGTCCTTCACTTGTGCTGAGCCCAGGGCCACAAAGGGAAAATGAGATACAGACCTGACCTTCAAATGCTCCTAAGTATGGGTTAAAAAAAAAAAAAAATCACAAAGGGAACCCACGATCAGGGCTGGCCACTGTGAGACACTTTGGTTATATGTCCTGCCAGATCTCTCTCTACCGGTATAAATAGGATAATTTTTTTTAAGATTTTATTTTTAAGTAATCTCTACACCCAACGTGGGGCTCGATCTCACAACCCCCAGATCAAGAGTCGCTCTATCCATGAGCCAGCCAGGCGCCCTTCAGTAGGATCATTTTATTTGTTACCAAAAGAAAGGTATCAAAGCCACCTGGAGCCATTTTTTAATGTGTGGTGCTTCTCTCCTTGCCCGCATCCCGCACAGCTCCAGAAACAGCTCCCAGCTCTGTAGTCCTGAAGCATTCTCACCAGCTGATCCTCAGAGCTACCCTATGAAGATAAAGCTTCACTCTCATCACTGAAAAAATTACCTAACACAGCGGGGAGGGGAGAGATGTTTCATCCGCCCTTCCTAGCAGATCTTTCCTTTACCGGGTCTACTGTGGGATGGGGAAACAGTAGTAACCAGGACCACCCTGGGGCTTTCCATGGGACCTATGGACTTTTGCCTCCACGGGTATCTTCCTCTATTTAAAAAAAAACAACAAAAAAAAAGATTTAATAGATTTTTGTGGGCCCTACAAACTTCTTTATTTTCTCTGATGTGAGAAAAATTAATGCCTCTTCTCTGACCCTTGAATGTTACCTTTCTCTTCTGATTTTAAAGTAAATTCAAATGTTTCCATGGACCCCTATAGATCTCGTGGGTTCTAGGCGCTATGTCCTCAGTGCCTAATGGTTAGCCAGGCTTAGTTGCAACATAGGGTGATAAAGCCAAGAGAGAGGCCACCCAATCTGAGAAGACTTCGAGGGAAGATACTGAGACGAGTCTAGAAAGGCCAGGACAGGTTGCCAGGAGGAGAAAGGAGCTAGGGCTTTCCTAGCCAAGGCCAGGGAAGTGCCGAGTGATGGAGGGTTTCCTGTGGGAGAGGCAGAAGAGGAAACAGGAATGAGCAGGGCCGGGGCCTTGGGTGCTGGGCTAAGAGTCTGCATTTGTCCTGAAGGCATGAGGAGTGCCTGGAGCCAGTGTGCAAGGCATTCTGGAGGCAGCCTTGATCGTCCTGTGGATTCACAGGATTCACATCCCCCCCCCCCACGAGGGAGGGAGCGAGGAGAGAAAGATGGGGACTCTGGCAAGCAGTCCATGCCTGCGGTAAGAATAACATTAAGGCAGCTGCTGCAGGGCCAACAGAGGGGAGGCAAAAGGTTCAAGCGGGGCCACAGGATATGCGTGCAATCTTCCCAGCAAACAAGGGGCCCCCTGTGCCCCCAAGTGAGTCATGCACCCCAGTGTCTGCCAGGAAGAGAGGATACCTCTTCTCACCAAGGAGCAATGTGTTAGGCAAGCACCTGAAAGCTGCTTCTGCTCAGAGGGGCATCTTTCCCTAATTCACTGGCCCCAAGGGGGCCCTTTTCACTAATTTTTAATAAAGGCCCCCTTAGAGGCTAGCTGCTGTCCTTGATTGAGCCAACAAGAGGGTAGAATCCACAGAACCTGGTGGAGGACTCACCGTGCTGATCAGAGAAAGGCCCAGGCTAACTCCCAAGCCTTGGGATCAGGGGGACAGGGATATAAAAGGAAACATAGATTTGGAGGGTGGAGAAAGAATGAGATCTGGTAAAAGATAAACTGAGGCATATTAAAATTTTAGGAATTTATTTGCACAAAATCGATTCAAGTGGGGCAGCGCCAAACCAGAAGTGGTTAGAAGCACTCTATCAACGGGAGCTGGGGAAAAACTTTAATAGAGAAGAGGTGGAAGCAAAGTAAGGAAGGTATTGATTGGCTACAGCTTGAACCCTAGTTGGCTGTTGGCAATCGGTTGTCCTTTGGTCTCATTTTAGTCACCTTGAGGTATTTACAGGCTTCGATTTGGGTTTGCTTACATAGGCGCCAGGGGGTGAGAGCCACCTCAGTCTAATGGCCTCCTTGTTGAATTTAACAATTGTTTCCATTTGGTCATCCTTGCATGGTAATAGATTGACCACAAATTCGGTATTGGTACCACTCTCAGTCATCATCAGAGTTAAATTGTTCTTACCTTATCGTGAAACTCATGGTTATGATGTCAAATCCATTGGAGAATTACTTTCACCGTTTGTCTGTTGTGCGTCTTTTTTTTTTTTAATATTTTATTTATTTATTTGAGAGCGAGAGAGACAGAGATAGCAACAGCAATAACTGACCCTCCTCCCTCTCATGCTCTGTGTCTCTCATTCTCTCTCTCGCAAATAAATAAAATCTTAAAAAAAAAAAAGATTTTATTTATTTGACAGAGAGAGACACAGCGAGAGAGGGAACACAAGCATGGGGAGTGGAAGAGGGAGAAGCCGGCTTCCCGCTGGTCAGGGAGCCCGACATGGGGCTCGATCCCAGGATCCCAGGATCATGACCTGAGCCGAAGGCAGACGCTTAACGACTGAGCCACTCAGGTGCCCCAAGGATAAGTTTTTAATCACATATTTGTTTGTACTAATTTCAGGTGAAGGAAGAAGGGACTGTCCAAATGACACCTATCCAGAGGGATACATCTGCTGGTAAACTTCTTTTTGGTCAATAGTATAAATTCAAAGGAGTGGACCAATGTTGAGTTTCTGAGGTATGATGAAGGGTCAATGGAACACCAGGGGGTGTACCTAGGGCTCCGTCATAAGTATTAGCATGTATGGACCCATTGGTTGGTATAGAGGTGTTAGCATCATTCAACCAAGATTCAAATACTGTATTATCGCATATTGAAAGACCACTGAAATATATGGGCCCGAAAGCAAGTCTAAACATGGTCTGATTAACACTGACTGCTCTGCAATGTCATATATATATTTTTTTTTTCTTCTCTCCAACAGATCTCATTTTCCCATCCCAGGGTTAGGTTAAATTGAGGCAAAGAATGAGGGTCTGTGGATTTAGCATTTTAATTTTATAAAAGGGGCCTGTGGGAAGTTTAGGCATACAGTGGCATGTGGGATGTCAGTGAAGTTACTTATAGGGTGAATTAAGGGGGTTTCTCCCTTTACGTCCTGATGGTGGCATGGCATGGCAAACCCAGCAGTTAGCGAGGTTTCCTGCAGTAGTATTATTTTTGAAATTCTAATCATAGTGCTGTCTTCCCATGCATTAATAGAGAGAAAAGCCAATAGCAAATAGATAAAAGGGATAAAGATTTCATATGAGATGAAGATCTTGATCAGTGATCTTGGGAGAGCTGTCTGCCTCAAGATGTTGACTGCTTCTGGGGAGGAATCTCCCCAGTCCGTTTTAATTTTACATCTCTTGCTGGAATGCAGTTCCAAGAGTCTGGAGGAGCCCTTTTCAGTTGGGAGATGTGGACCCAAGTTTCAAGTCCCTGAAGTTTGGCTGCCACCTGGGTAGTGAGGAGAACCTGGTGTCGCCCCTTCCAACGAGGTTCAAGGGCAATCTTTCCAGGTGTTGTTTCCAGAAGACCCACTCTCCAGGTTCTAAGTTGTGGAAGTTTTGACTGTCTGTAGGAGGATCACAGAAAGCTTCCTTTACTTGGTGGAAATATGCTTTTGCATAATGAATTAAAACTTTACAATACTGAGTCATATCAGAATTTGTGAGTACAGGAAACACATGGGTTTCTATCAGCCAAAGGCATGGGTCTTCCTGTTACTGTTTCTTTTATAAGGCATTACTTCATGCTTTCCCATAGGTGTTGATCTAATTGCCATCAAAGCCGATGGTAGAACTTTTGGCTGTGGCAATCCAGTTGGTTTTGTTAATTTAGGTAGCTTTAGTTTTAAGTAACCACCCGTCCGTTCAACTCTACCAGATGACTGAGGATGGTAAGGACGATGGTAATACCATTGTGTCAGCAGAGCCTTATTTAACTCTTTACTTATTCACCCAGTGAAATGGGTTCCCCTGTCACTGGAGATCTCTCTTTGGATACCCCAGAAGGAAATACATTTTCTAAAAGTTTCTTAGTCATGGTTGTGGTGTCAGCCCTTCTGCATGGGAAGGTTTTAATCCATCCCAAGAACATACAATCACAAGAACATATTGATAACCCATTGCAGGGAGCAATTGAATGAAATCCATTTGTAAGTCTTCACATGGCCCAGTAGGTGGTGGGAATGCTCCATCTACTACCTTAACGGTCTTTCCAGGGTTATGGGTTGGACGAATCAGCTCAGAAACTGGCTGACCAATTTGGTAACCAAAATCGGTAAACCAATTATG
Source organism: Leptonychotes weddellii (assembly GCF_054177405.1). Taxonomy (NCBI): domain Eukaryota; kingdom Metazoa; phylum Chordata; class Mammalia; order Carnivora; family Phocidae; genus Leptonychotes; species Leptonychotes weddellii. The sequence continues at coordinate 7,515,702 of NC_138379.1, read as the reverse complement.
CGACACCGGAGCAGGTATCCCTACCCCTACTTTTTCGTAATTTGGGTCATTTTATCTGTCCCACGATGAGTTGCAGAATGTAGGCTTTTAGTGATGGCATTCAAAAAGAACCCGGCAGCCCTCTGGGCCCTCAGTGAGTCCTCATCTAGTATTACATTTGCACCCTCGTTCATTCAAGTTGCCTACTGGAATAATTTTAGTGCTGGCCGACATAGCATAGAAGTCCGCTAGAGTACTTCCCTGATACTCAGCTTCTGTTTTTCTAGTATGAACTTTAGTGTTAATCATTGCAAATTGCTAGGGAATAGACTAGCGGGGAGTGGTTCACTTCCTACTTGGGGCCCATTTTTGATGGGGGTTCTGTTAGAAGTGAGGAACCCTCTCTGTTTCCATAACATGCCCAAGTCATGGACCATCCCAAAGATACATCTGCTATCAGTATAAATGCTTACTGATTTTACTTTGGAGAGCTGACAAGCCTGAGGGAGGGCATCTGGTAAGTCAGTGCTTCATCGCACTGACTTAAGTTGGGGAAGATTTCCCTTTCCAGTAGTTTAAGATTTTATTTATTTATTTGACACACACACACACACAGAGTGAGAGCACGAACAGGGGGAGCTGCAGAGGGAGCAGCAGGCTCCCCACTGAGCAGGGAGCCCAATGCGGGGCTCGATCCCAGGACCCCAGGGTCATGACCTGATAAGCGACTGAGCCACCCAGGCACCCCCCTTTCCAATAGTTTGTATTGAGATGTTGCAGCATATTGTGCTCGATATTTCCCTAGTAAATTCTGAGCATGGGACGCATCGACCAAGAATATCACATCTGGGTTTTCCAGTGTGTCCTGTAAGTCAGTGCAAGCCACGACCTCACGCCCACCCAGGTACGGTGGTCCATACGGTTGTCAGGCAGGGAAGCAGAGTAGCAGAGCTGGCTGAACAAGTTGCCAACTGCTTAAGATGGAGGTTAGAAGGTGAGAGGAGAAGGTTCTCATAAGATACAAGTCTGCCTGCTGAGAAACATTGAGCCTGATCAGAGAGCATGGGGTACTTGTAAGTATAAGTCTTGTCCTAATACCAGTTCCACCAGTCTAGCAGCTGTAGCTAGTGCTTTCCAACAGTTTGGATATGGTCTGGCTACTGGGTCTAACTGTAAGCTATAGTAAGCAATTGGTCTATGTTTTCCTCCATGCTGCTCTGTTAGAATTCCTAGAGCCTGCTGATCATGCTGTGGACAAATGAGATAAAAGATTTAGTATAATTTAGGAGCCCTAGGGCGAGAATTTGTTGCAGGGCTAATGTTAGTTGGCACGATTATCTTCCCAGGGTAAGGGCTCTGGAATTGGGATCCTTGTAAGCTCATCCAGGGGAGTCCCGATCAGAGAAAAATTTGGAACCCAAGATCCACGATATCCTGCAAGTCCAAGGAAACTCCTTAATTGCCGCTTAGTTGTGAGTCTGGGGAAGTCTGGGATAGTCTTTATTCTTTCAGGTGAGAGAGAGACTGCCTTTTGCAATCAAATCATGTCCTAGGTTGTGGGCCTTGCCTTTTGGGAACCGCAGTTTTTCCTTAGAGGCCTATGGTCTTTGCAAGCTAATTGCTATAATGGATAAATCAAATTTATTTCTTAGGCCTCCCTCCTAGGCAGGGAATATACCAGTAGGTCATCTACATGTCAAGTGACTGTAGAGTTGTTAGGGAGCTGTAAGTTTGGCAAGACCTGATGTAAATAAAACCTGTGAAAAATAAGGATGGGCCTTCAGCAATCCAGGTATATTGCTGGTTTTTCCAACTGAAGGTGGATAAATACTGATTCTTCTTGTCAGCTGGGCTACTACAGAAAGCAGAGCTGAGATCCACCACTGCGAACCATTCTGAGTCTCTAGGTACGTTAGACAGCAAGGTGTTGGGCATTTGGAACTCCAGGGAACCTTGGAATCACAATTTTACTGACTGCACCCAGATCCTGGACAAAACTCCAACTTCATTCATTTGATTTTTTTTTTTAAAGATTGTATTTATTTATTTGAAAGAGAGAGTGAGCGAGAGCACATGAGCAGGGGCAGAGGGAGAGGGAGAAGCAGACTCCCCTGCTGAACAGGGAGCCCAATGCCGGGCTCAATCCCAGGGCCCTGGGATCATGACCTGAGCTGACTGAGCTACCCAGGCGCCCCTGTTTGATTTTTTTTAATGGGTAAGATGGAAGCATTGCAAGAGCCAGCCCTTGCTTCATTTAGTCTTCTCCAATTGGTGAGAGCCCTTATATACCTTCTGGTTTTAGTGGATATTAAGTCAATTTAGGCAGGGGTTTGGAATATTTGTACGGGTTCAGCTCTCTTAATTTTGCCTTTGTTGGTTGAAGAAAAAGCCCATAGGCATTCAGGCACTTTTGAGAGATCAGGGCTCTTATGCTTTCTTTTTTATTTTATTTTTTAAATTCTTCTTCTTTTTTAAGATTTTATTTATTTATTTATTTATTTATTTATTTATTTAGAACGAGAGTAGCAGGAGGGGCAGAGGCAGAGGGAGAGAGAGAATCCCAAGCGGACTCCACTCTGAGTGGTGAACCCCACACGGGGCTCAATCTCACGACCCTGAGACCAGGACCTGAGCCGAGATCAACAGCTGGACGCCTAACCGACTGCGCCACCTGGGCTCCCCGAAGGTCATTTTTCCTTCTGAGTTAAATTTTATAGGACTCCTCAATTTAGAAAGCAGATCTCGTCCTCACAGTTTTACTGGGACAGGGCCACACAGGAGGAGCGTAGGGGTCCCCAAAAATGGTCCTAGTGTCATCTGGACTGGTTTAGATACAGGTACACTTTGAATTTGCTTAGAAATCCCCACTACAGGGCGCCTGGGTGGCTCAGTTGGTTAAGCGACTGCCTTCGGCTCAGGTCATGATCCTGGAGTCCCTGGATCGAGTCCCGCATCGGGCTCCCTGCTCAGCGGGGAGTCTGCTTCTCTCTCTGACCCTAACCCCTCTCATGTGCTCTCTTTCTCATTCTCTCTCTCTCAAATAAATAAATAAAAATCTTAAAAAAAAAAAAAGAAAAAAAAAGAAATCCCCACTACAGGGGCGCCTGGGTGGCTCAGTTGGTTAAGCGTCTGCTTTCGGCTCAGGTCATGATCCCAGGGTCCTGGGATCGAGCCCTGCATCGGGCTCCCTGCTCAGCGGGGGGCCTACTTCTCCCCCTCCCTCTGCTTCTCCCCCTGCTCATGTTCTCTCTCTCTCTCTGTATCTCTGTGTCTTGAATGAATAATAAAAAAAAAAATCTTAAAAAAAAAAAAAAAGAAATCCCCACGACAGAAATCCTCTCTGTACTCCGAGGGCTTTGCCCCTTTATGAAAGCAGGGTCTTGTGTAGATAAAGAGGCTCTGGGCTCCGCCGTATTAAACAGGCTCCTCCGTGAACGTTTACCTTAGCATCCCCTTGCTCATGTAGAGGTGTCGCGGGGAGCAATTTACCTGAGGAGCCCTCGGAGCCCCATCAATGCTTATGATTATTTTGGTGATCTAATTTTGCAAGACTTCCCCCAGTGGAGAAACAATCTGGATTCTAGATGGAGGTCTATGAGAAGATGGGTTCGACAGGGGGTGTTAGCGACCATGCCCCTGGTCGTTTACAAGGCAGGCAGACATTTCGGGGTGCAGTATTCCTGTGTGGGGGACCTCTAGGTTCTGGCCTGACATGTGTGCATGGAGGTTCTTCCACCCTTGGAGCTATTGTGTATCTTCAGGGCCGTAAGTATATTGGCTTTTGCACTGTATCTGGCTTTGAGGTTTTTTCAAAATGCTCAGTGAGAGGGGTGGCTTTGCAGCCCAGCTTCTGTCTCTTTATCAGGCCACTGAGTTTTGACCCGAGCCTGCTAATGAATAAGGAAGTCAGAGCATTTTCTGTGCCTGTGTGTCATAAAGCCTAGAGTGTTTCACAAAAAGTGTTTCCAATCTTGTCTTATAGTCTGAGACTGGTTCATCTTTCCTTTGTTTGCAAGATTGGATGATAGACCCGTCAGTCTTTTGAGGAAATATTTTATCAATAGGTCTTGGGCTATTTTCCTAGTGTGTTTTGGCCCATCCTTGGCAGAGCGAGTACTATGTGGGTCTTTAATATCGCTCTCAGTGTCTTCCCATTTGGCTTCAGGCATCCATTTTTGGGTGACACCAGGTCTTAATGTAATATTAATAAATCGGCAGAGATCCGGGAGCCCCAGATGGTAAGCTGCAATTGGAATTCTAAATTCCTGGGGCACCTGGCTGACAGCTGGTAGATCATGTAGGGTCATGATCTTGGGGTCATGAGTTTGAACCCCACATTGGGGGTAGAGTTTACTTCCAAAATAAGTCGATGGGGGGCCTGGGTGGCTCAGTCAGTTAAGCATCTGCCTTCGGCTCAGGTCATGATCTCAGGGTCCTGGGGTTGAGTCCCTCATCGGTCTCCCTGCTCAGCGGGGAGCCTGCTTCTCCCTCTCCCCCTGCCCCTCTGCCCTGCTTGTGCTCTCTCAAGCACGTGCTTTCTGTCTCTCTCTCAAATAAATAAATAAAATCTTAAAAAATAATAAACATTAAAAAAACTCTAGCTCATCTTCTGAATGAAAAGGCAATTGAGTAAAGGGATTCGTAGGTTCAGAATATTTAGAGAGAGGAGGTAAAGGGAAGGAGCTCTCAGACAAGTTAGTCAGTGTGCACCATAGATTCACATCAACTTGTTGCTTAAGGTTTTCATTTGGCTTTTATAAAGAATCTTTTAAAGATGCAGTTTTTTACTCACCTAGCTTCTTTTTTTTTTTTGAAGATTTTATTTATTTATTTGAGAGAGAGAGCGTGTGAGCACAGGGAGGGAAGAGGTAGAGGCAGAGGGACAAGTAGATTCCCCGCTGAGCACGGAGCCCGATGTGGGGCTCGATCCCAGGACCCTGAGATCATGATTTGAGCTGAAGGCAGACACTTAACTGAGCCACTCAAGTGCCCTTATTCACCTAGTTTCTTAGCAGCTTCTTCATACCCATAAAAAAAAATGCGTCCCATTGTTTTGGGGAAAATTTGGGATCCTTTTTCTCTACAGGAATTTCCAGATGATCTTTAGTAAGGTTAGTCCACTGGTTCAAAAAAACACAGGTTCTGGGCCCATAATTTTTATACCTATATTTAGCTGGGGTCCCAGATAGAAGAGGCCCAGATTGTTTGGATTCAGAGGAACATATTTTTTTCTCTCTTTTTTTTCCCCTTGTTACCCGAGGCCTTGCACTGGACCCAGTCCAGCTTAATTCAGACCCGGTCCGACCTTGGACCCAGTCCAGTTTCTAAGTTGGACCGAGTCTGATCCTGGACTCAGTCCAGTTTGTTTTACATTAGCTGACCCCGGACCCAGCCTGGAGAAAGAAACATGAAGAAATTCAGAGGTCTTTTAATCGCAAAAACCCAAGGAGGTCAAATCAGAGAGGGACCCCACCACCTCCAGAGCCAGGGAGAAAGCAATGAGCTCAGTGAGCCCATGAGGCTGGCTGCTCGCTGCTCCTGGGCCTTTGGGGGTCTTCTTCGGATCCTCCTGCTGACCAGAAGGGTGAAAGGATAAACTGAAGCATATTACAATTTTAGGTGTTTATTTGAGCAAAAATCAATTCGAATTGGGCAGCACTGAAGTGAAAGTGATAATGATGTGAAACGTTGGGGTCAGGGAGCAAACAATTGAGAAAGAATTCTTTTTTTTTTTTTTTAAAGATTTTATTTATTTATTTGAGAGAGAGAGAATGAGAGAGAGCACATGAGAGGGGGGAGGGTCAGAGGGCAAAGCAGACTCCCTGCCGAGCAGGGAGCCCGATGCGGGACTCGATCCAGGGACTCCAGGATCATGACCTGAGCCGAAGGCAGTCGCTTAACCAACTGAGCCACCCAGGCGCCCAAGAATTCTTCAGACATCTTCGATGCAAAAAAAGGGTGGTTTTATTAAAGCGCAGGGACAGGACCCGTGCGCAGGAAGAGCTGCACCGGGGTTGTGAGGAGTGACTTGCAAGTTGGGAGGGGGTTAGGGAGAGCGTAAGTCTCTAAGGTTTCCAGGACCTTGAGGGGTCATTTACTACTTTCTAATAAAACCTTAGTCATGAGACCCTTCAGATGGAGTTCAGTGGCCCATATGCTTGGAGGATGATTGCTAACATGTGTCTTGGGGGGGTGGGGCGGTGGGTAGAGATGAAGGACATTTCCAAAGGGATTTTCATAGGTTAAAGGAGACTTTGAGGATCCTGGAGGTTGGGCTAATGTCAAGCTAAGGTTACCTTTGCCTCTAGCAAAGTGTTAACATGGAGGCAGTTGAGTCCCTGGAGGAAGGTCACTAGGTCACTCTGCCTGCCCCAAACACTTGCCAATGGGCTGTCAGTTGTAAGGAAGTTTAATTTCTTTCTGTATTTCTTTTACCTTTGTTCTCCACATGAGTTAGAAGCACTCCATCGGGGGAGATGGGAGAAACTTTATTTATGGGGAAAAGGTGGAAGCAAAGGGAGGAAATTACTGATTGGCTATAGCTTACATCCTAGTTGGCTGTTGAGTGGTGGTTCTTAGGTTTTGCTTTCAAAGCCTTGAGGGACTTACAGGCTTGGGTTTAGGTTTGCTTACGCAGGTGCCCCTCTAATAGAGCTACCTCCGTCTACTGGCTGCCATGTTTAATTCAGTGAACAGGTCACAAGCTGGAAACCTTGGAGCCTCTATCAAATCCAGAACCCCTCATTTATTGCACCTTGTCTCTTCCCTTCGATTCTCTGACTCAGATCCTTCGTCCACCGTGTTTTGTCTCCAGCCAGCACAGGCTCCTTTTGGGGTGTCTGGTCCCAGCCTGCAAGGGCCAGGGTCACTCAGGGCACATTGGAGCCATCCATTCCCAGTGCCTCAGGGGCTCCTTGGGCAGTCCCATTGAAGGAAGAGCCTGGCTGATAACTAGAACAGAGGAGCTGGAAAATGTTCCTAAAGGAAGTTTTTGGTTTTTAAAGATTTTATTTATTTATTTGAGATAGAGAGTGCGCGAGAGAGTGGGAGAGAGATGTAGAAAGCACAGGAGCAGGGGCAAAGGGAGAGGAGGAGGGAGAAGCAGGCTCCCTGCCGAGCAGAGAGCCCGATGTGGGACTTGATCCCAGGACCCTGGGATCATGACCGGAGCCAAAGGCAGATGCTTAACCGACTGAGCCACCCAGGCGCCCCTAAACATTTTGACAAATTTGCTGCATAAGATTTGCTAAGAAAAGAAATATTACAGAGACAGTTGAGCTCCTCCGCAAGCCTTCCTGCTCCCTTACCCTCTCTCCCTCCTCCCCAAGTGAATCCACCCTATGATCTGCTTATCATTCCCATACCACTCTGATACTTTCACTGCCCATGTATCCATCAACAACATAAATCAATGACTTTCATGTTTGTAAGGCTTAAATAAATGGCATCCCTCTATAGTGTTAATCCTGGAACTTTCCAAATTTCTTGCGCTTCCCCCACACCATACAGTTTATTCTCAAACACGTTTATTTTTTCTTTTACTCTTTCATTCAACTCTTGTTTCTTGAACATCTGTTACAGATATTGCCACCGAGGTTGACTCACAGATAAAAACCCTAGCTCTGGCTCTCTGATTTCTGATTCAGCTTCCGGAGGACGTGGTCCAATGAAGCATACTGTACAATTAATTGGGGCAACATGATCAATGAGAAAATACAGGATAACCTACGTGCCCCTATCCAAAGGAAGGATAATCCTAAGAGCCAAGGTTCAAGTAACCTGGGCTCCCACCTGGGTACAGAAAGCCATGGATGGATGCATCCAAAGGTCCTCAGAATGAGCCTCAGATGCTGGCCTGCTGCTGGGTCCCCTGCTCCTGGTTGCAGGGATGTCTCCAAGATGGTCCCAGTGTCCTACTCTTTCTGATGTGACATAAACATTTGAGGATATTAGTCTTCCCAGTGCTTCTCCTCCCTACTCAGGACAAGTCCCACAATGGTCCAACTCCTTGATTTGGCCACAAGCAGAAATGGAGAACAAGGAGTAATTGACTAGCAAGGCCTTCATTCCTGGCCCTCTTTAAATGTGTCAAAACTGGCCATTTGGGATTCCTCTGTCCCTTTTCTCTAACCTGTCACCCAACGCAGAGCATGCCAATGGTTGCTTAATGCTTCATTAATCCTAGCTCTCAGTATGAGTCAGAACACTTTTGTGGTAAATGACAGAAAACCCAACTCAAACTGATTTTAACAACATTTTTTCAGGGAGAGAGGGTGTATTGTTTTTTGTTCTCGCTGCTGTGGGAGAATTAGCGGGCCACTGAGTTTGAAAGCTTGGGTTAATAGAAGCAGAGTAGCAGGATTATTCCAGAAGGGAAGGATCTCAGGAGTTGAAGGCAGCTCTGACAGGACTCCAGAGGAGGCAGGGAAAAGATGCCTATGGACACTTCGGAGGTCTTGGGAGCACTGGGGAAGGTCTCTGTGGATTGTACTCAAGGAGAAGTTTGTTGAGCTCTGAAAAAGTGGGTCAGGCCGTGGGTCTAGGTGGTCAGAAAAAGACTCACCTGAGAAAGTCAGAGTAATGGAGAGATCTAAAGGCAGGGCAGGAGAGGATCAGGTGAGTGCAGGTGAGGAAGATCATTCCAGGCATTCTAGCATGTGCAAAGGGAACAGACTCCAATTAAGAAGGAAGTACTGGGGCACCTGGGTGGCTCAGTAGGTTAAGCGTCTGCTTTAGGCTCAGGTCATGATCCCAGAGTCCTGGGGTTGAGCCCTGTGGTGGGCTCCCTCCTCGGCGGGGAGTCTGCTTCTCCCTCTGCCCGTCCCATATCTCCTCAACCCTATACCCCACCACTCGTGCTCTCTCTCTCAAATAAATAAATAAAATCTTAAAAAAAAAAAAGAAGAAGAAGAAGAAAAAAGGAAGCATTGAGGTACCTGGCTGGCTCAGTCGGTAGAGTGTACAACTCTTGATCTTAGGGTTGTGAGTTTGAGCCCCATGTTAGGTGTAGAGATTGCTTCAAAATAAAATCTTTAAAAACAAAACAAAAGTAAAGTAGCATGGATGAGGTATGGTGTGAGGCAGGGCCAAACATGCAGGGTTTTAAAGGCTCTGTTGATAATTTCGATCTTTTTTCTAAGGGCAAGGGGAGGTAACTGAAGGGTTTTTAAGCACTGTGTGTGGGTGTGATTATCAGATTTATAATTTGAAGAGATAACTGTGGAAATACATTGCAGAAGAACAAAGAGTAGAGGCAGGAAGACTGGATAGAGGTCTATGGAATTGGACCAGGACAGAAATGAGGAGCCACCGGGAATACAGTGCTGGTGGAGGAAATGCAGAAAGGAGGCAGATTCCAGAGTTCCTGCAGGAGGAAGTTCAACAAAACAAGGGGACGGACTGGGGAAGGAGAGGGAGGTTCCAGGGGTAAAGGAGCTGGAGAAGGGCTAAAAGGTTGCTATGAGCTAGACGTACATGGAGGAGCAAGGACAAATATTTGTGCAGCCCACATCCATGCTTCTTTCTGGAAATAGCACCGCCATTTTCCCTTTTGAAATTCTTCTTCTCACACGCCAACCAAGTGGTTTGGGTGTGACTGGTCTCAGCCCCCACATCGAAGAGTTGGTGTAAGTCAGGTATGGTTGCCAAATAAAGTACAGGAAGCATACTTGGGACATACTGATCTTCAAACGTTATTCATTGTTTATCTGAAATTAAAATGTAACTGAATGTCTATTTTTATTTACTACATCTGGCAGATCTGGACCCAGGCCTACTAAGAGAACACAGAGGTTGGTTTGGAAAAGGCCATGAGTCCTAAGCCAGGCTGATGATGGCTCTCCTTTGGACATTTGATGGAGCTCTCAGAAAAGAGACTCTCACCAGTTTGCAAAGCTAGCAGAAAATAACATCAGCTGCAGGAGTGTGCCCAAGACCCAGATCTGGCCCATCTGAATATTCCTTCAAATTACAATGCTTGATTCATAGCTGGACACAAAACCCAAGCAAAGCGTCAAGCAAGCGTCAAGCATGGGGCTAATGATGGAATTATCGGGAAGAGAGATCTGTGTGTTCTGGTGTTGCTTGAGCTGGAAGAATGTAAGCCTGGGGCTGCTGGTGACCATGTGAGGAACGTAGGCCTGAAAGCGAAGCCAGCAGAAGCAAGAGATAGAAAGACGGATACTGAGTCTTGTCAGTATCATGTGAGCCCCCTACTATCAGCCAGGCCTGAAGTTACCCTGAACTTTTCAGTTAACTGAGCCAATAACTTTCCTTTATGGCTTGAACCAGTTTGACTTGGAATTCTGCCGCTTACCTCCAGGAGAATCCTGATTAGAGGAAGATCCCTGATTCAATTTTGTACATGTTGAGTTTGAGATTCCTCTGATGTCAAGTACATTGTTGCCCATATGGGTCTGAGCTGGAGGCTTAAATTGGCAATTCCCCTTTTATAGATGGTGATTAAATTCCTCACACCTAGAGCCCAACCTGGCACAAGGTAAGGATTCAGTAAACATAAGAATGAATATAGCAGTCTGATTATTCTTTAGTAGCCCATTAAAACCAGAAGTTCTTTTTCTTTAAGATTTTATTTATTTATTTTTATTTGAGAGAGTGTGCAAGTGGGGGAAGGGGCAAAGGGAGAGGGAGAGAAAGAATCCCAAGCAGACTCCCTGCCGATGAGCACAACAGAGGGCTCGATCCCACTACACACACACACACACACACACTGGAATATTACTCAGCCATCAAAAAGAATGAAATCTTGCCACTTGCAACAACATGGATGGGGCTAGACTGTATTATGCTAAGTGAAATAAGTCAGTCAGAGAAAGACAAATATCATATGGTTTCACTCATATGTGGGATTTAAGAAACAAAACAGACGGGGCCGCCCGGGTGGCTCAGTCGGTTAAGCGGCTGTCTTCAGCTCAGGTCATGGTCCCAGGGTCCTGGGATCAAGCCCTGCATCAGGCTCCCTGCTCCGTGGGAAGCCTGCTTCTCCCTCTCCCACTCCCCCTGCTTGTGTTCCCTCTCTTGCTGTGTCTCTCTCTGTCAAATAAATAAAATCTTTAAAAAAACAAAAAAAGAAACAAAACAG
>NC_138379.1:7496082-7504122 GCF_054177405.1 Leptonychotes weddellii | reverse complement strand
CTCATTTGATTAAACATCTGACTCTTGATTTCAACTCAGGTCATGATCTCAGGGTCGTGGGATCGAGCCCTGTGTTGGACTCCATGCTCAGCATGGAGTCTGCTTGGGATTCTCTCCCTTTCCCTCTCCCTCTGACCTTCCCCCTGCTTGCACGTGTGTGTGCTTGCCCTCCTCCCCCCAAATAAACAAATAAAATCTTAAAAAAAAAGAATACAAATCATATGATGTCTACTCTCAGACCACAATTAAATTAAGCTAGAAATCAATAACAGAAAGTAACTGGAAAACTTGCAAAATACATGGAGATTAAACAACACACTTCTAAATAACACATCAGTCAAAGAAGAAATCTCAGAAATTAAAAAATATTTTGATCTAAATAAAAATGAAAGCACAACTCAAAATTTGTGGAATACAGCAAAAATAGTACTTAGTGGGAAATTCAGAACATTGAATGCATATATTAGAAAAGAAAAAAGATCTAAAAGCAGTAATCTAAGTTTCCATTTTAAGAAATTAGAAAAGAAGAGCAAATTAAATCCAAAGTAAACAGAAGAAAAAAACAATAAAAATTAGAGCAGAAATCAATGAAGTTGAAATCAGGAATCAATAGAGAAAAACCAATGAAACTAAAAGCTGATTCTTTGAAAAGATCAATGAAATTGATAAGCCTTTAGCCAGGCTAGCTAAGAAAAAAAAAGGGAGAGGATACAAATTAGTAATATCAGAAATGAAAGAGGAGACATCACTACAGATCCTATGGACATTAAAAGAATAATAAAGGAATGCTATAGCCACCTCAATGGCTACAAATTTGATAACGTAGAAAATGGGCCAATTCCTTGAAAGACACGATGCACTAAAACTCACACAAGAAGAAATTGATAATCCAAAACTTATCTATTAAAGACATTGAAGATATTGATATTAAAGATATTGAATCAGTAGTAAATAACCTTCCAAAACAGAAAGCAGCAGGCCCAGATGGGTTCACTGGTGAATTCTAACAAACATTAAAGGAAAAAATGATGCCAATTCTCTACAATCTCTTCCAGAGGATAGAAACAGAGGGAATACTTCCTAACTCATTCATTATCATAATACCAAAACCAAAAACATTGCAGGAAAAGAAAACTACAGGCCAATATCTCTCAGGAATATGATGCAAAAATCCTCAACAAATTATTAATAAATCAAATCAAACAATGTACCAAAAGAATTATATACCACCACCAAATGGGATTTATCCCAGGTATACAAGACTGGCTCAATATTCAAAAATCAATGTAATCTATCACATCAAATTAATGTAATCTATCATGTAGTCAATTGTTGGCAAGGATGTGGAGAAATTGGAACTATTGGTGGGAATGTAAATGGTACAGTGGTGGTGGAAAACAGTATGGCATTTCCTCAAAAAGTTAAATATAGAATTATTATATGACTCAGCAATTGCATGTCTGTGTATATGCCCAAAAGAATTGAAAGCAGGGTCTTGATGAGAAATTTGCACACCCATGTTCATAGCCACATCATCCACAATAGCTAATTGACAGATGAATAGATAACAAAATATGGTATATAGTTTGCAATATGGTTATTGGTTCATACAATGGGATATTGTTTAGTCTTTTTTTTTTTGTAAGATTTTATTTATTTATTTGACAGAGAGAGACACAGCAAGAGAGAGAACACAAGCAGGGGGAGTGGGAGAGGGAGAAGCAGGCTTCCCATGGAGCAGGGAGCTCGATGCGGGGCTCAATCCCAGGACCCTGGGATCATGACCTGAGCCGAAGGCAGACGCTCAACAACCGAGCCACCCAGGTGCCCCTAGTTTAGTCTTTTTAAAAAATGTTTTTAATTGAGGTATAATTAACATATAACATATTAGTTTCAGGTGTACAGCATGATTTGATATCTGTATGCATTGAGAAATGATCACACTAGGTCTAAATAACATCTATTCAGTGTTTAAAAGGAAGGAAATCCTGACATATGCTACAAAATAAACCAGTCAGAAAAAGACAAATACTGTATGATTCCACTTATATGAGGTACTTAGGGTAGTCAAATTTATAGAGACAAAGTAGAATGGTGGTTGCCAAGGACTGAGGGGATGGGAAAATAGGGAGTTATTGTTTAATAGGTATGGAGTTTCAGTTTTACAAGGTGAAAAGGGTTATAGAGATGAATGGTGTTGATGGCTACACAATATTATGATGAATGTATTTAATACCCCTGAACTGTATACTTAAAAATAGTTAAGATGAAAAAAATAAGATGATAAAAAAGATGATAAATAAATTTTGGGTTATATGTGTTTTACCACAATAAAATAATTGAAAAAATCTATAGGAGAGCTACAAACTGATGGAAGAAATCAAAGAACTAAATAAATGGAGAGACAGTCCATGTTCATGGATAGGACGAATCAATATTGTCAAGATGTTAGTTTTTTCCCAATTTGATCTATAGATTCAATGCAATCCCAGTCGAAATCCCAGCAAGTTACTTTATGCATATCAACAGACTAATTCTAGAGTTATATGGGGAGGCAATATACCCAAAATAGCCAATGCAATATTGAAGGAGAATAAAGTTGGAGAACTGACACTACCCAACTTCAAGACTTACTATACGGCTACACTAAGCAAGACAGTGTAGTATTGATGAAAAAGTAGACAACTAGATCAATAGAATGAAATAGAGAGCCCAGAATAGACCTACATAAATGTAGTCAATTCATCTTTGACAAAGAGGCAAAGGCAATACAATGGATAGAAGATAATCTTACCAATAAATGGTGCTGGAACAGCTGAACATCCACATAACAAAAAATAAATCTAGACACAGACCTTACACTCTTCACAAAAATTAACTCAAAATGGATCACAGATCTCAATGTAAAATGCAAAACTATGAAACTCCTAGAAGATAACATAGGAGAAAAACTAGATGGCCTTTAGTTTGGCAATGACTTTTTAGATATAACACCAAAGGCACAATCCATGAAAGAAAGAATTGAGGGGCGACTGAGTGGTTCAGTCTTTAAGCATGTACCTTTGGCTCAGGTCATGATCCCAGGGTCCTCAGATCGAGCCCAGGGTCCTGCATTGGGCTCCCTGCTCAGCGGGAAGCCTGCTTCTCCCTCTCACAAGCTCCCTGCTTGTGTTCCCTCTCTAGCTGTCTCTCTCTCTGTCAAATAAATAAATAAATAAAATATTGAAAGAAAGAAAAGAAAGAAAGAAAGAAAGAAAGAAAGAAAGAAAGAAAGAAAGAAAGAAAGAAAGAAAAAGAAAGAAAGAAAGAAAAGAAAAAAGAAAGAAGAAAGAAAGAAAGAAGAAAAGAAAGAAAGAAAGAAAAAGAAAGAATTGAAAAGCTGGACGTCATTAAAATTAAAAAGTTCTCATTGGGGGTAGAGATTACTTTAAAAAAGAAAAAAAAATCTTTTTTTTTAAGATTTTATTTATTTATTTGAGAGAGAGAGGGGTAGCAAGAGAGAGCATGAGTGGGGAGGAGAGGGAGAAGCAGGCCCCTCCGCTGAGCAGAGAATCCAACATGGGGCTTGATCCCAGAACCCCAGGATTATGAAGGCAGACACCTAACCAACTGAGCCACCCAGTCACCCCGAAAAGAAAATCTTAAAAAAAAAATTAAAAATTTCTTCTGTGTGAAAGAACTGTCAAGAGAATGAAAAGACAAGCCACAAACTGGGAAAAAATATTTGCAAAATAATATTTAATATAGGACTGTTACCCCACATATACAAAGAACTCTTAAAACTCAACAATAAGAAAACAAACAACCTGAGGGGCGTCTGGGTGGCTCAGTCGTTAAGTGTCTGCCTTCGGCTCAGGTCATGATCCCAGGGTCCTGGGATCGAGCCCCGCATCGGGCTCCATGCTTGTCAGGAAGCCTGCTTCTCTCTCTCCCACTTTCCCTGCTTGTGTTCCCTCTCTCATTGCGTCTCTCTCTGTCAAATAAATAAATAAAATCTTTAAAAAAAAAAAGAAAACAAACAACCTGATTAAAATATGGACCTATCTTAGTCCATTTGGGCTGCTATAACAGAATACAATAGATTGGGTGGCTTATAAACAACAGAAATTTATTTCTCAACAGTTCTGGAGACTGGGAGTCTAAGATAAAGGTGCAAGCATGGTCAGATTCATGAGGGCTCTGTTCCTATGACTTAAGCATATCCCAAAGGCCCCACCTTCTAATGCCATCACATTGGGGATTAGGATTTCGATAATTAAGATTCCACTTCCTTCTAGGCCCCTGGGTGGCTCAGTCAGTTAAGCGTCTGCCTTCGGCTCAGGTCATGATCTGGGTCATGATCCCAGCGCCCTGGGATCGAGTCCCGCATCGGGCTCCCTGCTCAGCAGGAAGCCTGCTTCTCCCTCTCCCATTCCCCCTGCTTGTGTTCCCTCTCTCGCTGTCTCTCTCTCTGTCAAATAAATAAATAAAATCTTTAAAAAATAAATAAAATAAAATAAAATAAATAAACCTTTAAAAAAAGTCAGATGCAAAGAGTAGTTTTTATTATCTTTTATTTTTGCTATTTCACGGATATTACATTTAAAAACAAGCAAAAATAACCTATGGAATAGAGGTCAGAATAATGGGTATTGTACCACCTCACATGGGTCAGAATGGCTAAAATTAACAACTCAGGAAACAACAGATGTTGGTGAAGATGCAGAGAAAGGGGAACCCTCTTACACATGCAAACTGATGCAGCCACTCTGGAAAACAGTATGGAATTCTCTCAAAAAGTTAAAAATAGAACTACCCTGTGACCCAGCAATTACACTACTATGTATTTATCCAAAGGATACCAAAATAGTGATTCAAATGGGCATACACACTCCAATGTTTATAGCAGCAATGTCCACAATAGCCAAACTATGGAAAGAGCCCAGATGTCCATCAATTGATGAATGGATAAAGAAGATGTGGGGTACACACACACACACACACACACACACACACACACAGGAATACTACTCAGCCATCAAAAAGAATGAAATCTTGTTATTTGCAATGATGTGGATGGAACTAAAGGGTATTATGCTAAGCGAAATAAGTCAGTCAGAGAAAGACAAACATCATATGATTTCACTCGTGTGGAATTTAAGAAACAAAATAGATGAACTTAGGAAAGAAAAATAAAATAAGATAAAAACAGTGAGGGAGGGTCGCCTGGGTGGCTCAGTCGTTAAGCCTTCTCTCGTTGTGTCTCTCTCTGTCAAATAAATAAATAAAATCTTTAAAAAAAAAACAGAGAGAGAAGCAAACCATAAGAGACCCTTTTTAAAAAAAAAAAGATTTTATTTATTTGACAGAGAGAGAGAGAGCATGAGCAGAGGGAGGGACAGAGGGAGAGGGAGAAGCAGACTCCCTGCTGAGCAAGGAGCCTGATGTGGGACTCGATCCCAGGACCCTGGGATCATGACCCGAGCCAAAGGCAGACACTTAACGACTGAACCACCCAGGTGCCCAAGAGACTCTTTATGATAGAGAACAAACTCAGGGTTGCTGGAGGGGAGGGGAGTGGGGGGATGGGGTAATTGGGTGATGGGCATTAAGGAGGGCACATGATGTATGAACACTGGGTGTTATATGCAACTGATGAATCACTAAATTCTACCCTTGAAACTAATAATATACTATATGTTAACTAAATTTAAATTTAAAAAAATTTTTTTAAAGAATAATGGGTATGGACTGGGAGGGTACATAATGGCACCTTCTAGAGTATTTGAAATGTTCTATGTCTTGATCTGATTTTTTTACACAGGTGTATAGATACGTAAAAATTTATCAAGGTATACACTTCATTGTATGTAAATTTAACCTCAATTTTAAAAATTAAATTAAATGAAAACCTCATCCTAAAAGGAGAAATATTAGAATTATTCCCCTGGAAATCAGAGGTGTCTTAGTCAGCTAGGGCTGCGATAAAAAAATGCCACAGGTTGGGTGGCTTAAACAACAGAAATTTATTTTCTCACTGTTCTAGAGGCTGGAAGTTCAAGATCAAGGTGTCAGCTGATATAGTTCCTGGTGAAGACCCTCTTCCTGGCTTGCAAACAACTGCCTTCTTATTGCGTTTTTGCAAGGAGGTGGGGGGAAGAGAACTCTTGTCTTTCTTATTCTTCTTATAAGGACACTATCCCATCGTGGGGGCCCCATTCTCACCTCATCTATTCCTAAATACCTCTCAAGGTATTTGGATGCCCCTCAAGGAGGCATCACCTCCAAGTCCCATCACATGGGAGTTAGGACTTCAGCATGAATTTCTGGGGAGGGACATAGTCAGTTCATAACAGAGCCCAACTAATATAGAATCCACATTACTCTGCATTTCCCCAAACAAAATCTTTCTGTGATTTTATATAGCTCCCTTAAAATAAGTCTAAGTGACCACAAAACAGAGTGAAATCAATAAACTGAATTCCATACCAGCTGGCTAAGCAAGATTTCTCCACACTAAATGGTTGCTATCAGGACAATTCCTTGGACTTATTGTTTTTCCTGCTTCCTTCTGGCTCCTGGTGAGGGCTGCAACAACCAGGCCACTCCTAGGACACCAGCTGTCATACCTACTGTGAACTGCAGCAGAAGAGAAGGGGAGTGGGTCACACTCAACATCAGGAGTCTAACCACAGATACTTACACACACCCTAAAATTCATGTAGGATCTCAAGGGGGTCCAAATAGCCAAAACAATATTGAAAAAGAAGAACAAAGTTGTAGAACTCATACTTTCCAATTTCAAAGCTTATTATAAAATGATAGTAATCAAAACAGTATGGTATTGGCATATGGAAAGACAGATAGATCAATGGAATAGAATTGAGAGTCCAGAAAGGAATCTAGGTATCTAGGTCAGTGGATTTTTGACAAGGATGCCAAGAACATTCAATAGGGAAAGAATAGTTTCTTCAACAAATGGTGATGCGACAATTGGATTTCCACATGCAAAATAATGAAGTTGGACCTTTCCTCACACCATATGCACAAAGTAACTCAAAATGGATCAATTACCTAAATATAAGCTAAAACTATATATATAAATATATAATAAATAGATAAAACTGTAGAACTCTTGGAATAAAACATACAGGTAATCATCATGACCTTTCATTTGGCAATGTTTTCTTAGATCTGACACCAAAGGCACAAGCAACAAAAGAAAAAATAGACAAATTAGACTTCCTCAAAATTTTTTAAAACTCAAAAAACATTCTCAAGAAGGTGGAAAGACAATAGAATAGGAGAAAATATGTGCAAATCATGTATCTGATGAGTCTGTATCCATAATGTACAAAGAATTCTTACAACTCAACCACAAAAAGAAGATAGCCAATTTAAAAAAGGGCATGGAGGAGGCGCCTGGGTGTCTCAGCCAGTTAAACATCTGCCTTCAGCTCAGGTCATGATCCCCGGGTCCTGGGATCGAGCCCCACATCAGGCCCCCTGCTGAGCAGGGAGTCTGCTTCTCCCTCTCTCTCTTCCCCTCCCCCCACTCATGCTCACTCTCTCTCTCAAAGAAGTAAATAAAATCTTTTTAAAATTTTTTTTAAATGGGCATGGGGCACCTGGCTAGCTCAGTCGGTAGAGCATGAGACTCTTGATCTCAGGGTTGCAAGTTCAAGCCCCACAATGGGTGTAGAGATTACTTAAAATCTTTAGGGGCGCCTGTGTGGCTCAGTCAGTTGAGTGTCCAACTCTTGATCTCAGCTCAGGTCTTGATCTCAGGGTTGTGAGTTCAAGCCCCGCATTGGGCTCCATGCTGGGCTTTAAAATATAAATAAAATAAAAATAAATAAAAATTAGGGCGCCTGGGTGGCTCAGTTGGTTAAGCGACTGCCTTCGGCTCAGGTCATGATCCTGGAGTCCCTGGATCGAGTCCCGCATCGGGCTCCCTGCTCGGCAGGGAGCCTGCTTCTGCCTCTGACCCTCCCCCCTCTCATGTGCTCTCTCTCTCTCATTCTCTCTGTCTCAAATAAATAAATAAAATCTTTAAAAAAA